>NW_009647735.1:2650512-2819542 GCF_000708025.1 Charadrius vociferus | reverse complement strand
TGGACAGGCTTGAGAAGTGGGCCCATGTGAACCTCCTGAGGTTCAACAAGGCCAAGTGCAGGGTCCTGCACCTGGGTTGGGGCAACCCCTGGTATCAATACAGGCTGGGGATGAAGGGATTGAGAGCAGCTCTGCTGAGAAGGACTTGTGGATACTGGTGGCTGAAAAGCTGGACATGAGTCAACAATGTGTGCTTGCAGCCCAGAAGGCCAATCAGATCCTGGGCTGCATCAAAAGCAGCGTGGCCAGCAGGTCGAGGGAGGGGATTCTGCGCCTCTACTCCACGCTGGTGAGACCCCACCTGGAGTACTGCATCCAGCTCTGGAGCCCTGAGGACAGGAAAGACATGGACCTGTTGGGCTGGGTCCAGAGGAGGGCCATGAAGATGGTCAGAGGGCTGCAGCACTTATTCTATGAAGTCAGGCTGAGAGAGTTGGGGTTGTTCAGCCTGGAGAAGAGAAGGCTCTGGGGCAACCTTACCACACCCTTCCAGTATCTGAAGGGGGCCTACAGCAAAGATGGGTGCAGACTTTTTAGCAGGGCTTGTTGTGAATAGGACAAGCAGTTTTAAACTAAAAGAGGGAAGATTTAGACTAGATAGAAGGAAGAAATTTTTTTACAACAAGGACAGTGAAACGCTGGCCCAGGTTACCCAGAGACGTGGTAGATGCTGGTGGAAATGTTCAAGGTCAGGTTGGACAGGGCTCTGAACAACCTGATCTAGTTGAAGATGTCCCTGCTCATTGCAGGAGAAGTTGGACTAGATGACCTTTAAAGGTCCCATTCCAATGCAAACTATTCTATGACTTGTTGTCACATTCTCAGCAACACATATTAACAAATAAATTCATCCTATAACTCAGAATTAAAAAAAATAAACTTTATGATAGCAAGAGTAACTGCCAGATGAGGTGGTCAGGCTCAGAATCTTTTACATCCACAGACAAATTCCTGTTTCACATGCTGCTAGGGAAGCAGACAGTTCTTTTGATAGATTATTTTAATTCAATGCATGCACTTTTTAAGAATTGGTTTTCATTTCGCATATGAGAATGTCATCCACTGATGAAATGCCAAAGTTCTAAGCTGTGAAGACTGTTTTCATGAAAACTAAGCTGTAGTTGATTTCTTATTTTTTTTTTTCCCCCAATGAACACATTTTCTTTATTTCATGGATAGTAACATGAGCCAGACAATTCCAGCTTTTAACTAAAAACTCAAAAGATATATCTACATACCACTCCAGTGCCTCTCTGAAAGAATAATAGGAGGAGAAAAAGATTGGGATTATATGCATAACTTCATCTACCCTATGGTTGTAAGGAAAATGCTAATTCCTCAAGATGTTTAATGAAATGCTAATTCCTCAAAGGTTCAATGAGCACAGAAAAAGCATGGATAACACTATCCTGTACCATTCCAGCTTTCCGGAAGTGCAGAGCATAACTCAAGAAAACTGAGGCAAGCACAGGCTGTGCTACTTCAAAAGAAACATCTCAAATCTTTAGTCGAGTTAAATAACAGTTAAACATAAAGCAAGAACATCAGCCTTCCCAGTTAAGAGAATCTGATGATCCTGTTCGTTGAGATCTCAAGATAATACTAGGCAAAGGCAAAACTTGGGAAAGTATGAAGTTGTTAGTGGCCATTTTTAACGAAAGTATTTGAAAATATTATCGAGAACAGTAAGAACCCAGTACTGCTTGTAAGAGAAGTGAGTCAGTCTGTCAGTGAGTAACTTCCAGATATAAAAAAAAGAGCACTTATCTCTGACAGTTATACTTCAGCGAGAGTTAACATACATTAAATGCTGTGAGCACCCGATACTTTCAAGATACATTTTACTGCAAGTGTCATAACAAATAAACACAGACCACTTCTGCAAATTCTCATGTGGCCTACTAATTCTGGAATTGCTGTTGTGAAATAACCGACATATTAGTGTACTACATTGTTAAGAATATATGCTAAACCACTCTCATTCAAATGGAAATGCCACCTACAGGTAGAGCGCTATATATTCCTTAAAGATATGGTTACTATTGAAGTTATCTTTATGACAGTTTTGCAGATTTTTCTCCAATACTTTTTACATTTAAGATACAGGTTTTCCCTTTCAGTCTGTGCATTAATAAAATCATTATTTTAATTAGTGTAAGGTGAGTTTAGCTTAAAATGTTTCTTGACTTTTTTAATATCTGTGCTACTAGTTACTGGGAAAGAAAGCATGAAGAAAATAACGAAATAATAGGAAATGAATAGGAAACAGTGAAAGTTGGTTAATTATGGGTTGTGGCTTACGCTCTCTACTCCTTCTCTTCAGCAGAGAGGCATCCAGCTTTTCCCATGCTCTTATTCCCTTGATAATTTTTGCTCCATATGCACTGACTCCACAAGGTGGTATGTAGTCCAGCTGGTTCCAAGCTGTGTCTGCTAACTGGGCAGCCAATTACATATGTAAGAGAGCAGACATAACAGCACACTGAGCATACATTACAGCCTTTTCCTGATTTGGGTATTTCAATTTGCCTGGTTTTCTCTAAGCAGCCTCCAATTTTCAAGAAACTTTTAGAACTTTAGTGTCTTTGAGTCTTACTTCTCTGACCTATCTGCTTAAAATGTGTCAATATATTCAGAAATTGTCAGGAAGTGCTGACAGATTAACAGATAATGCACCACTTTTTCTGAAGGCAGGCTAAAAACCTTGTTGAAAGTTCACCTATACGCTGCTTATATTCTGAGGATACCTTTTTTTTTTTTTTTGTCCAGCTGGTCATGAATTTATTGACAAGAGCAATAAAAGTGAAGAATCGTTTTCATGCATATATCTAATCTTCAATAATATAAATCATCATATCTGGTTGTAAAGTCTTCATTCATTTGTTTTTGCAACTGTAGTATCATTTAAATATCAACAGAGTTTCTGTCCAGGAGGAACTAACAGAATCTTCCATAATGACTGGAGTGTGAAAAATTGCTTGGAGAAAGCATATATTTAGTATGCTGGAGCTGTATTGCAGTGATTGTTTGTCGAAGTGAAAGATGTTTTGAGATCAAGAGTTTGTCCCAACAGACAATGTTACTAAATGGCACTGTATCTGTGAACTTGAAATTTCTCTAGACTTCTTTGAGGTACTAAATACAGACCATTTGTGAGCCCTCTCCCAAGATCTGTTTGATGGCAAGTTTCAGGCATTGCTTTTACACATGTTTTCTTTACTGCTTTACCTCTTAATGCGTTACTTCACAACCCGCAAAGGCTGATATCAAATGTTTTGTGTTACAGAGTTAGTGCTTCTACTATTTCTTTCCACTATGTTTTCAAAAGGTTTCTTAGAATGATTCCCAGCTTTCTCATCTTCTGTGGCACTTCTGTGTTAACTTTTCTTTCCTGCCTGGGCGATGTGCAAATATTTTTGCTCATAGCATTGACTTCATGTAGTTCTTTGGGTTGACAGTTGCCAGAGATGATTGCCGATGTTGTCAGAGAAGATGCTGGGGTGTCCATCGAGCTTTTTATGGCATTAATTCTACACTACCAAACACATGAGTCTCCCTTGTATAATCCTTATTAATACTGATGATTTTATTGACTCTCAGATTTCCTGTATGAAGTTTTGCTTCTGTATGTGCCAGGAAGTATTTCAGTCTCCACAGCCTTGAGCAGATCAGTTCTTACCTCAATTCTAAGCCTCACCGGGATTAAAAAACTAGACGCTTCTGTCCGTACCACACTGAATGTTTTATATACTACGTTAAGTATTCAGTAGAACAGGGAATGGTATTTGTATCTATTCCTCTCCAGGGGAATGCCATTACCATTGAGCTATTGGTCACTTTAGTTGTGTATTTCTGGCCTAGAGAGTATGTAATTGTGTGGGGAAAGATTCGGTGTGAAGGACTGAGAGCAACTCCACTAATCTCCCCTCTGATAATATTTTCTGAGAAATAGGAAATGACAACCTGCTCTTCCAGGGCAAGTTAGACTCCTATTGTGGGGAGAAATAAGCCAAAAATCAGAACCAGACAGGGATTTGGGTGTGTAGTTGATGTGACCCTTTGAATTCCAGGTGTATAATGATCCTTTAAGTTCATAAGAGCAAATATTGTGTGCAGACAGCTTGAGGCTACTTCAACTTATTTTAGAAACCAAAATTACCTCTGGTAACCAAATTTTGCAGAAGAAATGGTTCCCAGTTTAAGCATCCTTTCTCTCTTTACACGATGCTGGTGTTCAGGCTTTCAAGAATATGGCTGACACTTTTATTTTTAAATTTTCAGTCTTATGTGATTGGAGAAACTTTTTGTGCAATTTTGCTTTCAAGCTGTCATAAACCAAGTCCTAAAACATATTCCTCTAGGGTGTTATTTCATCTGGGAGAAGAAAAACTCAGTAGGATTACAAATGAAAAAGTCAATCACATTTAGGTTCATTCTGAACCATTATGAAACAAAGTGGAATGTATTTTAGAAAAATTGCTTAGAAAAATTATTTTAAGGTTCTGGATGAAGAAAATTCTACAAGGCTACCCTCTAAGCGTGCCTGAGAAGGAAGGGTAAATTTACTGAATATGTAGAAACTGCTGCCATTGCAGGCAGTTTTAGAACCAGATAGGGCTGAAAGTAGCAAAGTCTATGTGGGGAATGTTGTGTGTTCTTCTCTTACTAGTATGCTCTTATCTGCTGTTGATCCCAGCCAGAAGTATGATAGAAGAAAAAACGGTCTGACTTGGAAAGGACACTCTAATGGTGTTCGTTTTTATCACCTCTGATGGGAGTTACACAGCAGTAGCCTTCCAGCTTGTTTGGATACTTCCTGTCAAAAATTTCTGAAAAATTACGTTTCTTTGAGCCTTTCTGAGCTGCATTAAATTTTGGTTCAGCTCAGTACAGACTTCTTCCAGTCCAGATCTCCAATTAGTAGTCATGAAAAATGACTACTACTGAATTTCAGCAGCTCTCTGTCATTATATCTGTGTCTGAATCTTTCTTCTACACTAAACGGAACTCTGACTTTTTAGATTTGGTAACTTTTACGTAATATATGCCAATGTAGTCACTCAAGACAGCACGTGGTATTGTGCCTCAAGAATTTTAAACTATAGATTCATTGCTATGTAAATGATTGGCTACAGGTAACCATTCATTAAGACACTTTGCATTCAACAGAAGGATCTAAAACCACAGAAGACTCTTCACATTGTGAGTAAACCTTTGGTATGCTAATTTTATATACGCAAGTGACAAAATTGTGATCTGCTTTCTTCCCATGGGACAGAATGATAATATATAATTCTGTCAGAACAAGATGTGTAAATGAGGTCATTTAAACTTCAAGGGTGCTCAGGCACTTTGATATAAGTTTTCACACTATACCAAGTGAAATTTAACTAAGATATTTTTTTTTTTTTTTAACACTGGAAGTAAGTTTGGTACCAATTCTGACTGGAACTACCACGAAGAGTATCTGTAATTTTGGACTGAGAATGAAAAACCAGACTAGTGGAAATGAAATTTAAATCATAGAACAGACCTTTTCTATCAAGAAAGATTGCAGCTTCTGTATTGGATCCAACGAACACGTGACAACCAGGGAAGCTGGTTCAGCTCACCTATCCACTAGAAAGCTAACACACTGAAAACAGTGGTGTCAGACCAAAGAACTGATCTAACTCACTCTGCAATTGCAGTGGTTTGATCCAGTGCCAGAGAAGCCTCACTGGACCTAAGCGGGGTGCAGAGGAAGCTTCCCTTGTTAGGGGCGTGCTGTAGTTGAACGAGCTGGAATATGAAAAGAAACAGCATGCTTGGGAACCACACTGGAGGATAAGGCTTGCTTTGCAGGGAAAGCCTGCATCCCTAAACAGAATTTTTCTGGCTGTAAATTTAGTTTTCATCAGATTACAATATAAATATAATATCATTGACTCCAAATAGTGGTGTCCATTTATGTAGGTCTTTTTAAATTGTTTTTCCTCCAAGTTTTAGTGTAGAATGTACATACTTAAATCTCATCATCATAAATAGTGTGATTCCACTTATTAATTTATGATTGCATTAAATAGCATTTAATTAAATAGCAAGTAAAAGCCAGTACAGAAGCAAACACAAAGTACACTAAGCCAGAAATACTCAATACTCTTCTAAGCAGCAAATTGTGAGATTTCACTCTGAAGTCCATTAAGGACACTTTTTATCATTCTGTCTACACAATGTTATTTTATTTGTAAACTAATAAGGAATGTAATATTTCCATCCCTTTTTTTTGCAGTCACTGTCGAATCATTACCTGTGGCTCTACTAGACAATCCCAAGTAGTTAATACTTCTGTCAAATGCCTTTTTTACAGCTGACTTGTAAAGTATCTATGCACTCTACCAGAACCAGAAAAAGTAACCTGCAAAAAATAGACTATGACAGCTTGATTATTGATTTTTTTTTTTTTTTTAAAAAAAGGAAGATGGTGATAATGCAGGTTAGTTTACTATTGTCAGTGTCCTTCATAGATCTGTGACAAAACAGGTTTAACACTCAAATAATAGGAAAAGCTGGGAGAGAGCTTCATTGCAATTTACATTAGTGTGATATGATTTGATCCTACAGTTGCATTCACAAAACACCTGAGCCGTGACACTAATGATTGCATTCACTGCCTGTTAATGCTAATGTGTATATTAATGAATCTCCTTTCCTTCCAATCAATGCTCTGAAAGGAATAAAGGAAAGATAATCATGTTTTCTGGTGTAAGACATTTTTTAAAAAAAGTAAAATTGCATACAAAATCTGTTAATGTACTTATATTTTTTTACCAGCCATATGTCTCTCAGTAACTAACACAAATGCCCTTGTGTATTCTGTAATAAGACCATCTTTAAAAAGAGTAGTTACACATAAAATGTGTTAATGCATTTTATTTTTTTTTTTTTTACCAGCCATATGTCTTGGCAGCTAACATCCATGCCCTTTCACTTTTATATTATATATTTCACATTTAGAGTTTCTCTTTCTTAGAATTCAGGTATGAACCTGTCCTTAATTGGCACAAAAAAAGAAACTAAATAAATAAGAATTAGACTTCGAACTTTTGCTCTTTGTGTATTGTACTGACAGTCTGCCTCAGAAAAGGCCAAAGACTGCATAAACTCTGAGATAAAAATGTCTATCACATTCAGCTCAGGTGGTCATTTAAGATGAAGAGGGAAGCTATATCAGCATAGCAGTGTGAGGAAGCCCACCTGCGGTTTGTGTGTCTGCACCGCGCTGATTGAGACACTGGGGAACTGAAAGTCATTCAGACACAAACACTGAGATTCATCAATTAAATATAAACCATTCAAACCAATGCAATGAAAACAAAGCTTTACGTGGCCAGATTCACATTTTGCTGCATTTTTTTCTCCATGATTGCTTCTCTTTACTGAGAAGAATAAGCACTTATGACTGAGAAAACTTGGAGCTAGAAAAACATTTTTGAAGTAATTTATAAGAACTGTTGGAATTCATGCTCCTGTCTGTCAACAGCATAGAAAAGGCACCAAACCAAAACGGACTTGTATCTGCTGTGACTCTTTTTATTTAATGCTTCAGTTGAATGGACTAAGTATTAAAAAATTATGTAGTATTTAACAGATGATAGGATGAATAAATAATTAAAACCAGTCAGAATATTTTAATGTATTCATTGTCCTAATAATATGACTAACTCCATATTTATATCATTTTTATTATTGGCTTACATTTTAGAAATGTGAAAACATATTTCAGGCTTATTCTCACATTTCAGAAATGTCTAAGCATTGTGTAACAGATATTTTTATGTAATCGTTATTTATGGCAAATTGAAACAATTACTAATGTGAATCTGGATATGACTGGGAAGCATTTTGAAATGAAGATCACTTTACCAAAATGGTATTTTAAAAAGTGTTTTGCATGACATAAAACAATGTAATTCTTCTGTCTATAAAACAAATGGCTATTCATTTTAAATTCTCTTTACTGGTTTCCCTACCCCTGCAGTAATTTTATTAGTTTGTAACACATTGCTCCCAGGATAGCACCAGATGGATCTGAGTATATGATGGCTTTTTAACAATAGTCTGTCATCAGTGACTGCTCCTCTAAGTGCTCTTTCCTTCATTCAAAAGTTAAATGGACTCTTAAAGCACGAGAAAGAATACATACGCATCTGTTATTATGTGAGCATTATTAAGATAGAACATGCTAAGAATCAGATAAATTACAGTAAACCATATGAATACAGTTGTTTGCTTAAATCTAAGAGGACACAGATTTCTTTTTAATGCACTATGGACATCTGCCCACACTATCGTGTATTTCCTTACTGCTTTTCTGTCATAGACACTTTTTGCTGTTACTTTAGCAGCAATGAACAGCCGCAGTAGTTCTTTCACTGTGCATTAAACTATCTGTCATATATGAAAGCTGGCAATTTATGCACCTGAATCAAAGAATTACTTGCTCTCTGCACAGATGTGCATGCAAAATAAGCTATCTTCACTTACCAAGCTTGATCCCCTACCAGAAGGAGAGTGGTCTTTTGCCAAAATGGAAATGAAAATGAATTTCAAGGCTCCAGTAGAGATAACTTTACATCTCTTTTGTCTTAAATTATATTAGCAGAAATACCTTCTAATTTATTTGAAGAAGCTTTTTGAATTGAAGCCCAGAAAGCTCACCTGCTTAAATATATATTTTTAGATAAAACAAATGCACTGCTTTTTGAAGATACTGAGATTTCACATGGAAGACACTGTTAGTTGAACATCTTGCTTGCCTCCTTCCATTTTCCTGCTAAGAGAAATAGTAATATTTCTGCCTACACATGCAACACTAAACAGTTTATCAACATGCAAAGAGCGGGTGCAGTTCCTGGTGGCATCATTTTTCAGGATAAATAAATAGTACTCTGAAATGATGAAAATTGTCCCATCAGGCCCCACTATCTAATATCTAAGGCTGACTTCATTTCCAAAGGATATATTGCCTCATGCTAAAGAATCCTCTTA
Source organism: Charadrius vociferus (assembly GCF_000708025.1). NCBI lineage: Eukaryota > Metazoa > Chordata > Aves > Charadriiformes > Charadriidae > Charadrius > Charadrius vociferus. Next base: position 2,810,512 of record NW_009647735.1, on the reverse strand, counting down.
CTGAAAGAAACCTACAGAGGTGCAAAGAGTATTTTAGGATACGCTTTTACTGCAATGATTACTAGGACAGTGATAGAATGCAAGAATCTTCTTTACACAAGAATAAACTAACTCCCTTGTTATTTAAAAATATACTCCTTTTCAAATCATACCTTTATGGTACCATGGAGATATCTCAGATAAATATACATTCACTGTTTCTTTGATATATGACAGATGCAAATCTGCTGTGGATGTGCACCCTGGATCTGGAGTTGTGCTAGCAACACCAACTGGTATTATTCCCCAACCCAGTTCAGTCCGTAGTCAAGCTGGTCTCTGTGGTTTGTAGTGAGCCAATTTGATTGGTTTGGTTTTGTCGTCCCTGTCCCCGTCCCCCGTCCCCCCCCCAGTATATTTTTTTACTTAATGAGAAAACAGTTCTCACTTGTTTTCTGCAGATTCTCACTGGTTCTGTTTAAAAATCATCACACAAAGCCAGTCTGTTCTGGAAATTCTGGTTGGAGGAACTACTAAGTCAAAACCGTAAAACATTCTCTTAGCCCTCATGATTTCTCATCAGAGCCTTCTCTCTAAATCAGTTTGGGAATTCAGATGAACCCTGCAGTGTGGTCTAATAGTGGAAATTTTTTTTCTATTCACCACCCCAGAATCCAAATCGGTTTATACAAACCAATTTATAGTCTGGTAAGGGTCATGAGAAGTGATCTGCCAACTGATTGAGTTCATTCTCATCTATAACTACTTTCCAACAAAATTTTTCCTATTCTACCAAGGAAATACATTCATGGCTAAGGAGATGAACCACCTGGGTAGTAGTTAGTAGTTTTAGTGTATCCTACATTGTTCTTCAACTTTGTAGTCTCACAGTTGTGGGATACTTTATGTAAGTAATTTTTGAAATTCATCCAACACATTCACACACATCAAATGTTATAAGAAAAAGGAGACTTGACTAGGAATACATCTTGATCTGATTTATAACAGAGTGCTTGAAGAATTATGAGAGGAGTTTAAAGTGGCTTGATGTAAATCTCTATTGAAAAGTATTGACAGCTGGACTTGATTTTCTGTTGGGGTTTTTTTAATCACTGAATTTTGCTTCCATTGCACTATTGCCTTTGATCCAAGGTATTCAGCATTGAATGTCTCTGAATATGTCATTTAAATTTTAAAATAATAAGACTGTCAAGTCTGAAAGAATTCTTTTGCAGAGCATCTTAAATTGGATTTTCTATGAGAATTACTTATATAGAAGTGACAGATAATAAATGATTTGTGCAGTATTTTTATTAGGCTTTAAACAGCTGAAATATATTGTTAACTTCAAAAAGTACTTCTTAAAACTAAAGGGTGAGCAGGTCCATTTACTGTGCTGGAAGTGCACTGTGTTATCACACTAAGGAGAGCTGGGAAGTGACCTTGGGATTCTCACACAGTTCTCCACCAGTTCTGTGCTGTCCTTAGCACTGTGGTTTTTACATCAGATTTACGGACAGGTTAAGAAAAAGTAAGTACTCCTGGTGTAATGTACTGGCTTTGGTTGTATAAATGCAGGCCACATAGATCAGTGGAAGTCATCTTGGAATGGATCTGTGGGATCAGATCCATCTCTAGGGACAGGGGATTATCTTCAGTGTTTAGAAGTGATAAGCTACTTGCAAAGATTATGAAGCTGAGAGAGAAAGGACAGGCTTTCAATTTGCATGTTCTTCAAAAGAAGAATAAAACATATTTCACAACCTCTACAACTCCTTGGTTTTCACAGATGTAGTTAAAATGGTGTGGTGTTAGGGATGCCATGAAAAAAATCCTGTCAAGAGTAACTGGCAACAGAGCAGCTAAGATTAAAAAGTCAATTAGAAAAACTTAAGAACATTGCTTAATGCTCAAATAATAACTAATAGTGTTTCTTTTGACTTCTAGACATGTCTTTCTTCCTCTTTTCTAATAGTTGTCATGGAGCCAATCAAGACACGTTTCCAATATATGTGCACTATTTTCATTGAGATGTTTCCCAGACTAGTGTAAAAACTTTAATTTTCCATTAAAATAACACATTAGTATTATTCAGTAGATAATCACGATCAACATGTTAGTTAAATAAAAAACCTTTTGCAGATAACTGATAAGATAGAGGTTTAAATCATCAAAACTGTGAAAGGTTCATTTAGGTCTACAGTTCTGTGTATGATAACATTCTTTGCAAAGAAATGAGACTCTCATCTTTCAAAGGCCATCAGGTAAATAGTTAGTGAGAAGTACAACTTAAATTACTTTTTAAAACAATGCTCAAAGAATCCTTTTTTTTTTTTCTTTTTTTTCTTAATTCTAAAGGCAAACTTTGGTATCTTCTTTCTCAGTACAGTCATTGGTAGTATGACATTATGAAAATGCCAGTTTCTTAGTTTGCTCCATTTTTGTGTTCAGTTTCACAGCTGGTCACATGATTTTCTTCATTGCTAGTCAGCCCAGATAAGAAAAATTGGCTTTCATCCCGTATTGATTCTGCATTAATACTGTACTAGAAATGCCCTCGGCAGTTTTATAATTTGGTCTTCTGTTATTGTCAGTAACCGCATAAGCCCAGCCCCTGAAACATTATCAAAATTTATCTTATACTTATTTTGATCTTTTTCTTTTCTTCATAATTTATATTGTTTTTCCAAAACTTATTTTTCTGATGTTTTGTGATAACAGTCTCATGATGTCAATGCACCTAGAAAGGGTTTAATTGCCAGCGATGTGAGAAAAGCCAGATCCAACTTTACGTTTCCAGGCAGTAGTGGCAACTGGGGGGGGTGGGGGGTGTGAAGCCTGTCAGCTTTAGTTTTTTTAATAGAATCTGTTGAATGGTGGGGCTTATATGCCATGACCTGCAATGGCCACTAAACCAGAGCTGTTTACTTGAGTTGTACTTGATTCATTATTAGTAATTTAGGATCAGAGAAAATGATACTTTCTAGAGTTTTTGAGATTATCCTGGAATAAATAAGGTAATGACTTCTCTAAGCCACTGTAAAGGATCAAGCTGACAAATCAACTAAGGACCAAAAAGAGGGCTTTAGAGAGTCTCTGGGCATGTAAGCTAAGAATGCCTGATTGAGATAGAAAGGAATAAAATGCTTCTTTGCTGGTTTGGGTTTTCTTTTTTAGCAGGCAAAAAGCTACAAGCATTTAGAGATCAGATTCTTCCTACAGAAAATCTTGATAAAGACCGAATCAGGTGTTATAAGTTACTTGTGATCATAAGACTGGGGAAACACCATGCTCTGGAAAGCTGTTGACTGATGGCCTTAGAAGGAACATTTTTTTCTGAATAAAGTATCTTAGAGAAATTTGGAAAGAATGGATATGGGTTTTGCAATTTTTCAGTAGTGCAAAATAGGAGTGGGAGATAAAGGTAACACACATAGTTTACGTGAGTCTGGTGTTTGTGTGGTAGAGAGTTCTTTGAAAATATCGATACATGATCATGTATGTTCTGAATTCATGTAACCAGTAATACGAGAGTAAATGTAATGCTCTAAGACTATAGAATTTCTTTTTCCTAGAGCTCTTGGACTTTTTCAGTCTTGAAACAAATATTGGAGGATTCAATGGAGTTGCAAAAGAAAGAAAAACAGCAGATGACAGAAAATCTATTTTGATCCCTGCTAATCATTACAATGCAGTATTTTATCACTGTTTCGCACGTGAAATTTTTTACTTTTAGAAATGAAGTTGCTGTGGTGAAGAATTATAAGGTGACACCATGGTATTTTCCCCAGTATTTTGTCACTTAAAGGCCACTTTTTGTTCTAAGTTCATAGATTGCCATTGCCTTGTAAATTTTTGTCACACTGATTCCTGTGATTCAGTAATTCCAAGGAGAAAGGTGAAGGTAAACAAATACCTGTTTGTCCCAAAAGTGAAAGAATGAAGTGGAGAGAGAGAACCAGATGCTTGAAACCCCTAACTATTTGATGTTTAAACTTCCATCTTATTTTTCCTTTTACACTGCACAGCTCTTGCCAACATAATATGTCCATTTTTGATTTCTGGACCTACTTTACTCAGTATTATCCCTACTGCTTTTTCATTTTCTAAAATTTATTTCTGAGAGCCTCTTCATTCCTCAGCATCAGCCCATGCAAAGTGGCTGTCAGTAACAAGCCTTTAGTTTCATTTCAGATCCTTGCATGGTGCACCTCCGTGTTCCCCTCAGATACTGTTGTTTCAATTCCTTCCCTCCACCAGCGTTGCTGAAACAGGAGGAAATAAAACACAGAAGCAGATTTAGGATTTTCTTCTACAATATTGTTCTTGATCATTTCCATTTCCCTCTTCCAAATGTCCTAACGCTATGTTGAACAGTCAGAACATTGAAGTAATCTTCTTTAAAAAATAAATGAAATAAATGAAACTCTGAACTAGCTACTTGGCAGGCAAAGTAGGTTTCAGCGCTTTGTGGTAGAGTGGATTTGCACTATATTTGTACTGTATTGATTCCACTTCTAGAGGTTTTACTGCTTGTTTAAAAGGACCTGAATGCATTTCTTCCCTTGGTGAATACTAGCAGGTAGATTAATCTGACTACTTTTTTTCTTCTTGCCCCCTTCTTTCTCATTTTCTGTATCAGTCACTAGTAACACCAGGATGCTGCCCCAGTGAGATTTTGACCATGTTTGAGCGCATGCTAAAACTTCCATGGTAAAACCGCAAACACTCCGCTTCTATTGCAGCATTTTCTGTTTACCGCTATATTGTCAGGGATCTAGTTGTTTGAAGAAGTGCAAGGTTTAGGATCCACTTTATAGTATCATATTATGCCTAGGATGAGATAATCGTGTTAGGATATTACCTGCCATAGCAGAGAACTAGGATTTTGTCAAAACATTTATGCTATAGCAGAGAATTAGGATTTCATTAAAACCTTTAATCTTGCTGTTATTTTTCGATAGCATATAAAGTAATATTCTGAATTTCTTTCTCAAGTAGACAACCATCTAATGTTTACACATATCTGTGTTTGGCACTACTCAACATAGTCTAGCATAATAAGACATAGGTACTCTCTGAAATGATAGATCTATGCTAATATTCTGATGTGAAACTGCACCAAAGAGAGTAAACCAAACACCCCCTTTTCCTCTCTCATAGAGGATAGTATTGATAGTCAGGCTTCTAGCTTCATCAACAGTTATATGAATTTTTTGGAAAACTAATACTTCTTCCTAACTCTCTCAGACTGAATGGAAGCTAAAAAAATGAGTGGGAATGAAGAGCCCCTTAATCTCTCTGTCTCTCTCCCCTTCTGAATTCCACCAGCCTGTTACAAGCTTTTTTAATCATTCATTACGAGTTAGAAATGTCACAAACTTTCATCTCAAGGTCATAAACAAATTAAGCTCTACAACATCACTTATTATAATGTCATCTTTTTCCACTTCAAACTTCTAAACTTATTCTGTTTTTGAACTTGCTAGACTACTTCATCCAAAGGGGCAACCTAAATTTGTAGTAGTGGCATTTTGAGTGCTAAATTAATATTTTTCCTTTGTAATCAAATATCTTAATTCCATTTGTCCATTCAATGAAAACTGAAAAAACATCATTTAGAATCAACAGCAGTTTTCTTTAGAATGATTATATACTCTTGCATGATAAATTTACTGGCCTGTGAAGTCCCTCTACTGAAGTTTCACGTAAATAAAACAATCTACATCAGAAGCAGGGGAAAATGGGAACACATATATACCGTTGTGTATGTACCATCCTCAAAGAATAGAACAGATCCTCTTCCGTATAATTCTAATCTTGCCATAGTGTGACATGAATCCCTACAGGACAACTTTCCCTTTGGTGGCTTTCCTCTTCCTTGACTGAATCTTGGGTTATTCCACTGATTCCTTCCAACTTCTGTAGAGGCCAGAATTTCTCCATTTAATAGCTCTTTTTTCTTTTCTTTTCTTTTTTTTTGTTTGTCCCCCATCTGTTTCTCTGGCTACCTTATTTAAGAAGAGGGAAAGAAAGATTATTTTTATTTTTTTTTTCCCCTGCAAGCAAAAAGAACGGTGTTTTTACCAAGAAGCTCTGGACTCTGAAAGATGTGAGTCCAGTGAATTACTAAATTTTCTAGCTATCTGTATTTCTTATATAGCCTTTTACCTTATCGTAAAAGATTATCTGAACCCAATAAATAGTACTCTGTAACTATGTATTTGCAGTTCTTCAGTAAGAAGAGCTCCATCTCCAAGACGTCCTCTTAATTTTCATGTTTTATAGAATAAGTTCAATTTACACTCTGGTGTTTGGTTATAACTCACATTTTGTTTAAATCTGAAGTGAGTAAATGATCTGGAAGCTGTACTTATCTAAGAATGGTTGATGGCACACAATTCCGCTGGATCATGAAAACTCCCCAAGTCTGCAGTTGCAAAGCTCTATGTTGTATGCATCCACCTTCTAATTGCTGAAAAAAAGTGAACTAGATATTCTACTGCTTCAAACTGTATTTGGGAACAACGTGCTTTTTCCTTAGAGATAATCTATTGCATTTTTGTTCTTGAGGATATTAAAGGTCTCTAATGAGCTCTCAAAAGTTACACAGGGCAGCCAATTATCTCCTTGAAATAGTTTCATTTCAGCTTTGTTGAAGTACCTGGAGTTCTTACTATTATCAGTAAGAGGACAAGGAAAAGACATCTGAGATCTTGGCCACGAGAAATGTATATTTACTAGTGCTCTTCAGTCAACTGCTTTGTTTATATGAGGAAATTTTCCCTGCAGGTGAATGATTTACCATTACAGAAGAAGAAGCGATCCTTTGTAGTATCCCGTAAAACAGGAGAGTGATCTTTTGTCTGATTGTTAGTATGACTGTTTGGCTCTGTATATGAGACTGACTACTGGGTCCTGAATACTTGCCAAAAACCAAACAGAAAAATGGAGTTGCAAATCCCGAGAAGGGGAAGGTAGACACGTGAAACACATTTATTTAGACTCTTACCTTCCTTTAGCTCTTTGCCTTACCTTGCCTTACCTAACTTTGTGTGTTTAATGTGGGCAACCTGCGATTTCTCTGCTCCATTCTGAAATCACACACAAATCCTGTCAGCTAAATTAATCATATAGAAGCTAAATTAAAGTTGATCCTTCCTTGGCCTCAGCCAACAGAAGCCTATCACGTAGCATGTAAACTACCTTTATCAAGGGTGAGTTCCTTACTTTCCAGACTTTTGTGTCTCATGTCTAATCTTTTGTCTTCAACATCAATATATTTCCTTTACTTTATTGTCTCCGTTTGGACAGAAGTACCCAACTAAGTTACCCTGTACACTGGGAATTTTACACATGCATGGGAATTGAACAAGTAGAAGGTAGTAAGTGAAATCCTCTGGAGGTTGTTGAAAGTTGGCTGCTGCTGATATCTTTTAGGATATCACCAAGCCACCAGTATACAGTGCACATAAAATGAAGACAAATTTCCCTTCACTTTCTCTGCCATTTTTCATTCATTGTGTCTTTAGGAAAAGACAGTGAGAGAAAGAGAGAAGTTTGTTCTCCTGACAGATAAGAATTAAGGTGAGCACCACCAAGAAGTAATTTTTTGTTCTAGTCTTTGAGTAAACTTGCTTCCTGTGGAAGTAAAACTTTTGGATTCTCTATCCTTTCACAAAAGTTGGCTTGTAGCATAAGATACCAAAGTATTTCTGAAGCTTTTTTTCTTTAAAACAAAAACCTGACATCTTTTTACTGGCAGCAGAAAGTCAGAATGAATCAAAGTTTATTCTGTGCATGACAGTAATAGCTAATATTACTCTTACATTAAAATTTACCCAGATTTAATTCCAAATATCTGATACTACGTGGTTATTAGAACCAAAAGCATGTGCTACCTAATGTAAGTGAATTAATATTGTTATTATTAAAATCTTGCTAGTATTATGCAAAGTAACTTCATGAGGTGTTTAGTCATCAGAATTAGAAACAGAAATGATTCTAATAAATGTAACTGCAAGGAACCAGATTTTTTCTTTTATTCTTTTCCTTTTTCTCAAACTGAATCTCATTATAACAAGTTTGAGTTTGATAACACTCTTAGAGATGCCATCAGGAATACATCCCAATTTGTCCTGTAAAACTGGCTAATATACATTTCTATGCAAAATGCAGAAGCAGATCTTACAAGATACACACATCCAAGAATAGGGTAGATAGCACTTAGTGTTACATGCATTATTTATGGCCTTCATTTGGTTTTAAATCTGTGTAGATTTTGTGAACTGCTCTGGACTAATATCTCTGGAGCATCTAGTTCACTCTATATGCAGAAAACAGAAGAGCTGCAGAGCAGCAGTGTGTGGGGAGAGGAAGGTTTTTAAGTTTTTCAGGATTAAGGGAGAAATTAGGAATATAATGAAGCATTTGTCCTCTGAGTTACAAGAGACAACTTGGTCCAAATCGGATGAAAATTTCTCAGCAAGAAGAGATAGTCTTTCTGTACAAAAATTAAGCACTGTGCATTAGAGGCCGGATCCATTCAGTCTCTCCAGCAATTTCAGGACATTTATGGTGAGGTCTTGAAGATGGCCCCTGTGGTTTTGTACTTTTGTGGCGCCTAGCTAGCTAGTAGTCAGGTTCCAAGAGCTGCTTTCGCTTGGGCTGCATTGTTCTGGTTTTTTGAGCTATTACATGTCATAAAGTCACAACCTTTTTCTCATTTCAAACATGTCTGTTCTCATTGAAGTATGTCCTCAGCAATCCTGTCTTGTAATTAAGCTATTTAATGACCCTAAAGACTATTTGAAAACCCTAACTAATAGGTATGCCCTTGATTTAACATAATTAAAAAAGAAAGGTAAATTTCTTTCCCTCAAAATCTCATGCCTTATTTTGAAGCTGGCCTTAAATACTGTTTAGAGGTAAGGAAATGAAATGGAAAATTCTGCAATCCTTTTTAGCGTCTCTGGCAATCTTCCAAACACAAAGCCCAAAGCCAAATATTCATTTTAACCATATTTTGTTTGGAAAAGATGCTTTAAGCAAATTAATTCAGTTTAACTCTGGAACACTTTAATAATGTGTGGCTGCTGATGTTGATTAGAATAAATATTGTGCATTTGAAACATAATAGTCTTGTCTGCAGTAACACGTAGTTACTATACACTTATAAAAGGATGGAGTGGACTGAATCCAATATGAAGAAACTTTAATAAAGAACTGTTGGGATTTCAGCGTTAATGTAAAGCATTCAGTTTCTGTCTGTGTCTGATTGTTCTTCAGCGTGATTATGTAAACTTTTTTTTACTTCTAAGAAATTGAGTCAAGATTTATTTAGATTCATCAAAATCCATGTCCAGAAGTTGAATTTAAGAAGGTAAAAGTCTCAGAGCAAAACTACCCTCTCTCATCCACTCTGTACAGATGGCAGGTCAGATCTCTGATTTTCACCATCACTTTGCAGAGTTGCCTCCGATACAGATGTGTATTTACCATACAATTGTGCACATCTAACATTTTCTAGTGGGAGAATCTTACATTATGAGGATCCTTACTGTAATTTTGAGATGTCTTTTAACAACAAAAGGTTTTAGAAAGTTGCAGGACATCATTGTTAGCACTGTGCAACTTCATTTTGAAATTAAGGTTCAGCTTCTCCTTCAGTGGTGACCCTGCTGTCCCTCTCCTGGCCATCTGCTGCACACATATGGACACCTGGGCTGTATCCTTGCAGTTGGACATTCCCTTAAATCAGTACCTGTCTATGAAGTGAAATCCTAAATTTTATGGCTTTGTCTATGACCCTTTCCTAAGCTTTTTTCAGTCTGTTTGGGTATGAAATCACTGTTTTGATTTGCCTTAGACATCACTCTCTGTAAATCATGCTCTAAAATACAAAATAACTCACTGAGGTCAATTCCTTTTGTCCCAGACAGGGTCAAACTCTCCTCTCTACTGAAATTTAAACAGTAAAATTAAGACAGTAATGTGAATGCCACTTACCTCTAGCAGGTAATTAATATCCAGGTCCAAAAAAGATCTGAAAGGAAGATCCCTCCATACCCCCCCCCTTTTATTATTTCAATTAATTTTTCAGATATTAATATTAATAAGATATGCTCCACTTACAGCTATAGATATCACAAACAGCAGGCCTGCAGTTATAACTGGACAGCTGAAACCCTGGCAAATGCCCTTTTCACTTCTCTGAAGAAAAGAGAGCGGTTATCTAACATACACAGTACATCCTGCAAGATTTTTATGCCTGGTTAGGTTCTTTCTGAGGATTGCTTAGCTAACTCTTCCAATGCTCTCATCATCAGACTGGCCAGCTGTGACCTATAGGTACTTTTGTGGAAATTAATAATTGCTATCTAGGTAAAATGAGGACAACTTTCTTCCCTTCCACAAGAATATGTAACAGGAAAGGCAAATTAAGTAATCTGTTACAGTAGGTACAGAGTCCAGTTCTTGTTTTAATTTAATATTACCTTAAAACTTTATCTATAAGGGTGCAATTTTAAGATTTTTCTAGAAATAAAATTACTTGTGATCTTTCAAAACAGAAGATGCAAATGTAATGTTAATAATTTGGGGCAGACCATTCTGTCAGGGTTTTTGTGCCTTCATGTAAATATGCTTATGAATAAAATTTAGTGCAAGTGAAAACCACTATTTGAACATGGTATGCTTTGAACATGCCAATATACTGAATATATTGGTTTTAAATTTTTTCATATTTGGTCAGCAGCTCTTAAAGGAAGTCCATTTTTGCAGGAAACAAAGTCAGTCAGCCGAGGATACCATAAAACCAGTAATGCTATCAGGACAAAGTAGGGCTCTTATCTCAAAGGGATTGATTGATTGATAGTCATTTCGTGGAAACAGTTATTTTTAGAAATTCAAATTAGTTTCCATTAAAGCTACTGCCTTTAATTATAAAAAAAAAAATAGATTTACTGAAATTGAACTCTTAACATGAGTTTTAATAAGGTGAATATTGAAGCTCAGAAATAGTTTGAAAAATTCAGTTTGCTTTAAAACTTTTATGTTGTTCTGATTTGAATAGACTCTCCCTTTTGCAATTCAAACTAATACTTTGACCAACAACAGTTCATATCCTTAAATGACCAAGACTGAAATATCATTTCAAATATAATTTGAGAAATGTATTTACATGAATTTGGTTTGCATTCTGAAATTTTATTAAATACTTTCTGTATAAAATTTGGGTTTAGAAAAACTTTTGAAATGTAAAGATGATAAAATTCTTTCCTGAACCACTCTACACATAATGATAGAGCGTGAAAAGGGCAGAATTAAGAAATAAAATGTTTTGTTTTATTTACTCATTAAAGAATATTTGAAGTATTAATTCTTACTGATCTTATGTATGACTGTCTGAAGCCCTGTTTATTCAAGCAGTGTTCAGCTATCTACATTTTTGTTTAAATTAGAACAAAAGGACTTTCGTTGCTTTTGAAAGCACTTTGTTGCAGTCTTGTCTTCCCAAAGATATTTGTGCAATTGCTTTTTAGTTTCTGATGTCTTTTTAAGAAAAGAAATTTCAAAGTCCTGTCTGTGGATAAATGAAACACACAGGTGATGTATTTACACAGAATATCCAAGAGGTGGTTCTATGCTCATCCAGGAAGTAAACCTCACTTTATGCTTTTTGTTGAAGGAAATGTTAATAGGCATTTTGCTAACACAGACAAATAAAAGTGAACAGAAGTTTCAAAACCGATGTTTACAGAAGAAAAAGATCAGAAAAGCTTTAACAAAAAAACAATTTTAAAAAGTCAGCTCCGTTCTTTTTGCTCATGTAGTTTTTGTAATGTGTGTAACAGAGTGTCAGAAGCCTGAGGACAAATAAAACATAGTTGAATGGTATCTACAGATGAGTCGGTATAGAGAGCACTTCAGGAGTTTATGAATATTTCTGTCAAATACAGGCCAAAAAAAGCTGAAATGAAAAATGCTTATTTGTTGAGTTTGGTTGTTTTTTTTGTTTTTTTTGTTTTTTTTTGTAATTCACTCATGAGGCCACACGCAACCATGAAGTTTGTCACTAGATGCAGTGAGAACAAGTTTTGGTCAAGGTAAATCAAAGAGAGTGGGCTGTTACAGGTATCAACATGCGTATGGAAATGGGAGATGCTATTGATTCACTTTTTTTGGATTTCCAAAAGTTTTTGATGAGTAAATGTTCTTAAAGATGTTAAGCTGCTGTGACAGCGGGAATTTTTCACGTGGAGGAAAAAGAAAATACTTGGAAGTTAAATAGTAAGTTAATTTTCAGTATTGTGGAGGAAGTGACTACAAGTTTCCATAGAAAGAGCCTATAGTGAATCCATATTCCAAAAATAACTTGAAATAAAGGTGTGAATAGTGAGAAGACAAAAGTTTTTTGATGATACTATGAATGTAAAAGCAATGGCCAACTGTGAAGTGCTGCATAACTTTGTGCTACAGAATATAAAATTCAGATTCAGTGGATATGAAGCACATAACAGGTTGAAGAAGAACCTTCTTTTGCCTTCTTTAACATGATTTTTTTTGTTGTTGTTGCATCTAAAAGTAATCTGGAAAACTGCTGCCTATTTAAATCTGTCATGGACATATAGTGTTTAAGATCTTCAGTTGGCTGAATGGGAATTTTTAATCAAGAAATGTAAACAAACCAACTGATCAAGAAAATGGCAGACAAAATTTAATGTTGATAAAAGCCTAGGGAGAAAAAGCCATTCTAACTTTACATATACAATAAAGAGTACTACCATTCACCAACTAATTATAATGCAACTGTGAAAATACTCACTAAATGCCGAGGCCAAACAAACATAAGTCAAATCCCAAGAAACAAAGACAGAACAAGATAGGGGTTGTTATTGTTGTCATTGTTGTTATGCCATGGTGCCAAGAGACAAATGTTGTAACTAGTTTTGTTTCTTGGGCTCTTATCCCTCTTCTCCAACATCTCAGAGAAACATAGGAGAACTAGTATTTAAGGACAAGCAGAAATATGCCTTTTTTTTCTGTCAGAGTGACCCAATGTTCTGCAGCTGTCATGGTTTAAGGAGAATCTTACATGAAGGGTTAGAAGGAGTTTTATGATAAGAGTAGATAGTCTATATTCGTAGCAGATGGAGTTGACCATGACACTTCACAAGTTTGGGGGAAAATTTCAGGAATCGCATAAAACTTTTTTAATATAACAGTTCCCTTTTCTCAGCCATGTTCTATTCATTACAAAAAGGAATAGAGCAAAGAATATGATGAACAATTGTGAAACTTCTGTTTCCTTGATGAAGTTATTGATACTGTTTGATTAAATTCTGTAGAAAAAAAATTGAGAAAGAGATCTTAAATAGGCTGGTTTAAATGTCTCTCTTCACAGCACCAATCTGCAATCAGGGCCAAGCCATAGGTGAAATCCTCTCAGAGTCTAGTTACATTTTACATTGTCCTTGGCAGCAAAATTTCGTTTAAGAAGTGTTTACTTCCTTATGTCTTCTTTTCCTACTTCACTGCTTCCTGACCTATCATTATTTTATTAAATTGGTTTTTTTTTGAAAACTAAGACTTCATACAAGTTGAGGATATTGCATGTATCTATCTAATACTTATTTGCTAGAGACATGGTTAAAAGTCAAACTGTATACCACATAAAAATAGCCGAGTACTGCAAAAGAAAGGTAGGGGATAAGAATGATCCAATACAGCTAGTAGCTATCTGTAAACCAATTGTGAAGTTCTTATATTTGTGATAAAGAAAACAAAAAAAAATACCAGTTGGATTTGGTTCCAATTTTTGTCCTAATGTACATATATTGAGAAACAGAGGGGTTTGTTTGGATGGGTTTTTTTAATAGTACTTCCTAATTTCTAAGCTTGCAGTCCAGTAAAGTCTAATCACTTCTGTTTCTTCAGGCATCAAACCTCGTGTCTCCCATCAAGTCCATAATACAGAGGAATCCAGAGAAACAGATACTGTGAGGATCCGAGTTCAGTCATCGTGAAGCAGCTCGAGGGATCAGAATTTTATGGGTAAATATTACTTTGAAATCTTGAGAAGAGCTATGTTAATCAAGCACAAATTGCCATTATTACTGCTCTTGTCTATGAATGATCTCTCTACTGCTGAGTTCTTGTGGTCCATGCTATTAATGAGATACCACGGGTATGAGTAAGTGTAGACACTGTACTGCTGATTGCAGTAAATATTGTCAAATGTTGTGAGGCGAGCAGGTTAGAGCTGTTAGGCACTTATGGTAATATAAACAGGGAAATTAGGTAGGTTCAGACTCCTAATGGCAAGAAATGTTAGAAACAAGGCCAGTTAAATGGGGAATTACAAACTGCAAAGGTTGGTGATGCATCCTATTTGGTGAAATACCAGTCATGAAGAGCAGGGTTTTATCAGACGATGCAGCAGTCATCTCACTGACTGAATACAGTGAGAAAAGGGTTTGACTAACAGCCCTGTAGACAAAGACAGCAAGCATAGGCAGTGTGTGAAACTATTTAAGAAAAGTGAAAAGTGTAGAGTAGGTGTAAAGAGCAGTTTATTTCAGGAAGAGAGAAGGTGAGAAAATTCATTTAGCAAATCCTAAAAAGAATCTTGTGCTGTCAAGCGGTAAAAGCTGATAAACACTTTATAGTTATAGAGTTTTAATTTATAAAAATGTCTGTATGCAGCCTTCCAGGCACATTTACAATCCTCTTCTTTAGCACATATAAAAATATAAGTTGACCCCGTGTCAACTTCTACCAGTCTATTAGAAATGGGAGAAGTGATCAGCACTTCAAACTTGGCTACTGCAGCTTTTCTGTTTTCATGGGCTTATAATGTAACTTTCTTGTACATTCTACTTCCCTGATATGTAAACACTCCTCATGTAAAACCGGGTTGAATCATCTCTAATTTTAAGAATACCCTCAAATTGTCTTATTTTTTCATACAACTGTAACTATAAAATACTAAATAGAGTTACAGAAAAAAAGTCACAGGAGTGTGTTAACTTCTATTTTTCATTCTCAACACTAGTCCTTGTGCATAAAAAATAACAATAATCATAGCTCAACTGGAGTGTCATAAATTTTCTGGCAAAACAGTCGGGAAGGCTACATGCTCCAGTTTAGGGAGATTTTAATGAAAAATGATATACCAAGAGCGATTTCTCTTCTATAATGAGAGAACTTTCAATTTCCATTGATCTCAGCTGTATATATATCACATAAGAATCTTGTAAGTAACGAGATTTAAAGCATTAAGCTTAAGTTGACATTTTCTCTCTTAAATTTAGCTGCAACTTGTCACCCTATTTATATACTTCACAAAGCACCAGGCAGCTTTTCATGAGACTATTCCCAGTAGGAGATCATAGAAAACTCCATCTTCCAAACACTCTGTCTTACTCAAATCACAAAAAAAAAAGAGATATTTAAACATAATTTTAGTTTTATTTTCTTAAGCATCCTTCAGTTGCTTTTAGTTGTGGCTAAATTCACTTAAGTTATAGCAGTTCTTTCCCAGTTCCTCATCATCTAGAGTGATCCTATTATGCCTGCTAGCTTTCTTTCAAGCCCTGATTTCTACAAAATATATTAAAATATGTAATCAACTGCATACCCTTTTCTGAAGGTACTGCGTAATGGCCAAGAAAAAAAAATAGAGCACAGATTAAAAGACTATGGTCTGACTAATAAATATTGCAAATTTTCCAATATCTTGCTCATATTCAGTTTTTAATGGTTAATTGAGAGGGATGATAGTGAAACTGTTCTTGCTCATCAAGAGTTAGAAGGCATGGAGTGCTGTAAGGTCTATACAGAGAAAAATAGCAGTTGCAAGAAAATCCCCTACCACTCCTGGCAATATGGAGAAATGCTGAATATGCTGGAAAAGACTCAGACAGTACTTGTATGTTAAAGAAACATGGACAAACTGGAAAATTAACTTTGCACGTAATCGTGGCAATCACAAAGAATCTAGTTGTATAATACTTAATAGATTTCCTAAAGATAGTACAGGAAAAGATCCCCCTGTGAAACAGTGAAAATGAGAATCATTAGGACAAAGTGGGAAAAGGAACTATAAAATACATGCACGTGAGACTAACATAGAATGAAACAGAAGTGGGGAGATTTGGTGTACACTTTTAAGGGTGGAATTGCGAGTATTCCAGAGGGAGTTCTTCAGATAAAAGACAATGTCAAAGATCTATGGAAACTGAAGAAAAAAAATCAGGCAGTTAATTAAATTTGTAGTAAACATAGCCATTACATTAAAAGTCCAAAGAATGCAAGAAAACGTGGTTTTTTTCCTGTATCAGTATATATTTCCAGAGCAAATTTGAAGTACTTTTTATAGGCACAGTGATCAAAGCAACTAACCCAGCTGCAGTAACATTCAAATAGCATGTGATATTGGGACAATTGAAATCAGAACGTGCAATAGATAAACTGAAAGCCTACAAATGAAGGATTTGGTTTTATTCTGAAAGACTTTAATGGAAAGGAACCTTAATCTATTGTCACCATTTAGCATTGAGGATGAGCACATTGATCATACATACAAAAAGACAAAAACAAAACAGGTTTGAGGGGGTATGCACAGGCAGGTAACTCATCTTCAGCCTTTGCACTAGTAGCTAGTTTCATGAAGAGTGCATACTCTGCAAATATAAAGTCAGCATGGATACAGATGTGCTGCTGTTATCTTCATAAAAGATGTGTTCATAAGAATTGGGAGGCTTCCAGTAACTGATTCTTTTAAGATGCAAAACCCACAGTGTTTGGAACATGTAAAAAAACCCAGGAATGTAGAGGAGGAGTCTCTAAGAGCTGCAAAACATGACAACAGCTAGCATCATATAGAAAGAGAAGAATACATAAATTGGATCCATTCCTTAATATTTAGAGAGAAAAAGGAGAGGTCTACAGCTGCGTAAGGACGCCAAGACATTATTTACAAAATGAAATAAAATAAACTTTCATTTGCCAAGAGGAAGTGAAACATTGCTAGGTTTTCCAGCAGGTTAGGTGGCTTCTTCAGGTTTTGGCAGATCTCTAAGTGAAAAGACTGCTTCCACATTGCTCTTTGCCCATTATTTCTTCCCAGCTGCCTTTCATAATGTGATGTGCTTGAACTGCGAATCACCTGGGATGGCAGCCTTGGACTAGTGCGATGTGGGCCTTATTTGTTTAGAGCAGCGCTGCTCTTGAACATCAGTAAAGATGGAGGAATTCAATGGAGGATTAATAACCTCAGACTGAATTAGACCAAATTTCAGTTTTAGCATTTTATTTTGGAAATCCGTTAACCTCAAATATGTTAATGTACTGAAATCTAAATATAAGAACAGAGCTCAAAGCTGTTAGAAATACTGAACTATGTCCGCAGGTTGGTTGTTGGTGTTGTAATAAAATATGAATTTGCCTAAAACATTTCGAGACGGTCACCCTTGTGATAAAGGAGCCAAAGAATGAAATTCAATGTTTTAAAGCATTTTCCTGCTGGTTCCATCACTAACATTTTTTAATGTATTGCTAGCACTCGTACATATTCTACATATATAACTACGAAAAGCTGAAATAGAGTTTACAGGACATATTATTTGCCATTTTTGTACATCAAGAATTATGCCAACTATAGAGAAAGCTCTGCAAAATCAGGGTAAAAAAAATAATCAACTTGAGCATATAAATGAGCAAGACTTCATAATTCCATTCAGAAGCAGAAACTGACCACATGTTGTGTTCTAATATTTGATAAATACTGGATAAACAGATGCTAATATTGGTCATAAAAAGTGCCCTGTCTCTTGTTTGCTGAAAGGACGTTTCCACTACAATAGCTGGGGAAGATTTCTGAAATGCCTTTAGAGATTGGTCAAAATATGTTATGCCTCTACTAAAGCAGTCTGTAGAGATACTGAATTAGGTATTCGTATTAGTGGTAGATTGTTTCTATCATTTTGTTTTCATTAAGAAGTTTGAAAGAGATCTTAAAGACCTTGTAGAGAAAGAAGTAATTTAAAAGTAAAACTTCCATGAGGTATGGTGATTACATAGTAATGCTAATGTCTTTATGAGTCTTTATTGTAACTTTTCATTACCTTATTGAGGACTCAATATTGAAATCAGGCTTCCTTTAAAAAAAGATAAATCTGTTTTTATAGAGCTGTACAATCTGGAAAAGCACTATTGATGGTTGTGAACAAAAGCTTTACACTACTGTAATATCATGTCAGGTTATTGGTTTGCTACATCTGGTTAATGCAATAGTATATCCTTATGAACCCACAGGCTCCTGAGAGCTGTACTACTTCGTTGTACTTGTAGATTTCAGAGGTAACATAAGAAATTATTTTTACTTCCTTTATTCCCTTCCTGCCTATTCATAAAGGCTAGAACTTTTAATTCTCATTAAACTTAAAACAAAACAAAAAAATATCTGATTTGATTATGTGAGTTTAGGACCTGGGGTTTTAAGACTCTGTCTATATTCTCTTTCTCTACTTCTGACCATTGAACAAAATGAAAATCTTAGCTGGCTACCTGATATGCACTGAGCCAGAATCTGCCTATAAAAGCACCCAGGAGTCAGTGAATTAATCTAACCTGATGAAGTGTGTCTCCTCAGTGCATAAATCAGCTGGAATAATGTCATTGATATGGAAGGAGGATGTGGAGAAAAAGAAGTTTGAATTGAGCCACAGCTGAGAGAAACCTGCTAATGGATAGGGCCTTAATATTAAGTAACTGAGCAGTCAGTGGGAGTCCATTTTGGCTGTTAGATTTCCTCAAGGTTCCATGGTATATATTTTTTATTTTAAAAAATAGTTATGTAATATATACTGCCGTATAAGTGAACCATAATTTTTTTCATCCTTGTGTTCTTTGTGTGTAATGTGCACATTTGTATTTGCAATACCTTTTTAACATTTCAGTATTTCGAATCACACCCATCCTGACTTCAATTGCCACTTCAGTGTATTTTGACATGATCATAGAAGAACTGGAAGAACGCAAACTGTCAATAAGAAAATAAGGGTTAAACATTTTGGCAATTAAACAAATTATGTACAATTTATATAGCAAATCATTCTCAGTAATTAACACAAAACTGTCTAATTCAGCACCCTAATATTCTTGCTCAATAGAAAGGTTAGAAAATTCAGTACACTTGTGTTACTGCAAGGAGTGTGCATAACAAAGGAGGGATTGCAGAAACCACCAGTCAGTTCTGTGTCATGTTTTGATGCTTTAAATAGTTAATGCATTACAGCAAATTTACTGTGCTACCAAAGCTGGATAATTTGGATACTTTTCTAATTCAGGCCATCATTAGATGTTTATTAGTATTAAGTCATTATTGCTAACTATTACTTTAAGAAAGAATGACCACACAGGATATGAGGTAATTCAATAAATGTAAAATTTTAGACTCTCTTATTCCCCACAGACAAAAACTGGTATTTTCTCTGTGGCTCACAACAGGTTTAATGGATACAGAGAGAAGACAGTGTGCAATAAAGTGTGAAGCAAAACATTAACTGCAAATAAATAGAGGAATTTCTCCTCAGTTATTATAGTGTAAAGCTTTTAAATGGCACGGCATCCTAAATTTATATTACAATAACAGTTAAGTGTGCAAGGTTCTCCAAAGCTCACCCAAAGACTAAGTGGTGTTAGAAATGTGTATTCTCACAGCAACTGTTCGTGCAGCAGAAGCAATATGTTAAGAAAAAAATCATAACGATAAATAGGAGATATTTCTTTTGATGTAGCGAGTGACAAAGCAGAATTAAAACCTTTGGTCCTGGGTTTTCTCTGAGCTTCAACAGGTAAAAGCTTCTCCTTATGGTGTGAGCATTTGCAAGTGCTGAACAGCTGAAAACATGAGCTTATCGGGAACTATTGATGGAAAAATAAGGCTATGGTTTAAAGAAAAAAAAAAAAAAAAGGTGACTTTATCAAAATGAAACCATTTACCAGGGCAGTCAGTAAGAGGAAAAGAAAGATGTGGTGGGTTGACCTTGGTCACCTGACAGACTCCCGCCCAGCTGCTCCCTCAGTCTCTCTCCCCAACAGGACAGTGGGAGAAAACAAAGACTCAAAAGCTCATGGGTTGAGATAAAGACAGGGAGATTACTTACCAGTTACCATCACAGGCAAAATAGTCTCCCTAGGCTGCAGCGTGGGTATCTGCTGCCCCGTGGTCCCTCCACAGAACGCGGGGGAGTCTCTGCTCAGGGCCGGCAGCGCTCCTTCCGGCCTTACTGCTCCCAGGGCCATTCCTCACAATTTTCACCTCACTCAGCGGGGGCCTGGGGAGGGACCGCCTGGAGCCGGCCGTGACTGGCACGGGGCAGCCCCTGGCTGCTCCTGACACAGACTGCCCCTGCAGCGCACCACTGCCGGCGCCTGGACACCTACACCCAGGACAAAAGATTTGTGGAAAAAATGAAGTAAGTTTAAAATTATTCTATGATATATCTCCTAGACCAACACCTGTGATGCTAAAACTACTTCAAGAAATTCAATCTATAAAGAGGCATGAAATGTAAAGCAATTTTAAAATTACTGAAACATTTTTGCTTACTTAACAAAATCATTGAGACTTTTCCATCCCAATTCAGGGCAATATACATTCAAAATCTGAAATAGTCAAGCCACTGGCAATTTTTTCTGTTAGTAAAAACTAAGCTAACCATCAGAAAAAAAATCACAGAGAATGAAAGAGAAAGACGCGAACATATACGACCCCATAATATTTGGTTAAAATGCAAGCATTCGATGTTGGTAGCTGGAGCTTTCCTCCCATCTCTGCATCCTTTGTAGTAGAGGTAGAGATTCCTGTAACTATAAGAAGAAGTAAAAGAAGTTGCAGGTTATCATACTTCATCACTTTTTCTTTGATCTCCATATAAAGATGACTAATTTCAAGCTCTTTCAAGTATATGGCATTCACCATGCAGTATGGTAGAAAATCAAAACCATCTCAAGACGCTGTTTCTTACATACTGCAGAACTTACTCTTCACCCCACCCCCACCCCCCGGTAGGTTTGCAGCAAAATCAGCCAAATGACATTAGCTATGCTTTAAATTCTAATTTGCACACTTCTTTCATTCTGTATCTCACTCCTTTTTTCATCTCACCACCTAACTTCCTTAGATTTTAAGTGTAACGAATCTCAAACTCTAGTGAATAAAGGAAAATAGAAAAAGAGGAAACTAGCACAAGTCTATGAATTTGTGCTTCCCGGGTTCAGAAAGTTTCCTGGGATTTGATGATATCCAGTCATTTTTATAGTTATTAGCTGATAGCGGTACCCTACACAATCTTTCTCATTGTCTGTCAATAGTTACTGACCCTAGAGAATACAGTGGTGGAAGTGAAAACTGCTGCTTCCTCAAAAGGATTTGTAAAACTGTTGCCACCATAAGGGTACAAAGTGCCTTTCCTCCACAGAACTTGATTCAGAGTATACCATTTGTATTTCTGTATCATTCTAGCCAAAATTGTTGGGATAAACCTTATGAGCATTGTTTAGTGTCTGTTGGCTGAGAAGCTGCTGAGAATGACCTTGAAGCTTCAGTGTATTCTAAGGGATGATCATAGCTACCTGGGAAAGATGAGGTCTGCAATCTGCATGGCACACAAAAATACCCCTTATTTTTAAAAATTTTTTTAAAAATTTGGAGAATTTTCTGGACACTTAAGCAAAAAGTTGTATCACAGCAGACTTGTCCGCTGATTGCAGTGAAAAAAATAGTATGATTGGATATAATTGTTCTTGTTTTCACGTGTAGACATAATTTTAGAAGCCATGAAAATTTCAGTTGCTTGGACCGTGAAGGCGTTTTATGTTTTATATCTGAAATCAAGCTTTAATTAAGTATACAAATAGACAAGCCCTATAATATCATTATATAAAATTTTGTTCAAAATCAGAACAAAATTACTTTGCTTTCAAAAGCACACTGTTGGACTTCTGTCTCCCTCCAAATATTTGTGCAATGCCTTTTAGTTCTTACTGTCTTTTTAAGAAAAGATATTTCAAAGTTGTGTCTGCAGATAACTGGAATACATAGATAGTGATACGTTTACACAGAATATCTGGAAGGTGGTTTCAAAACTGAAATGCATAATCTCACCAATATTATGATCCCAGAGAAAGCCCAGTACCACAATGTGGAAGCCGAAGTCTGCTGTCCTCAGGCTAAGACTGACCAAAGGGACAGGACAGCCCAGTTTATTGTGCGATACATTCACCACCAGGTCATTGCTCCAGTGAAAGTCACTGTAATCTATTTCTTAAAGAGTATGTACCATATACTGTGTTCTGTGTTTTTTCATCTACATAACCCTTATATTTTTGATGACATTTAGTCTTGCCTTTGAAGTGCCTATCTTATTAGGGTTTTTTTCTGTCTAAAACAAAGTTAGTAATATAGTCAAAAGCATCCTCTAGCTGCTAGACTTCCACAGGATAGAGTATCCATTCAAAGTTAACAGACTTTCATTTTCTTGGTTAATTTTCTCCCAGCTATTGTATTGGAAAGATAGAAGTTACAGTTTTTCCTATCTATATTCATGTATTTTAACCTTAAAGTCTCTTTTTATCTTCATCTTAAAATGAGAAGACGTGCCCTCCAAAATTGAAGCCTCTCAGTTTCACCGTAAAGTTTTTCTACAATTTTTTTCCCTGTGAGTCCTGTATATACTCTCAAAGTTTATAATCAGCAAACATTAGCCCAGGCTCTTCTTGCAATTACACCATTGTAAATATTGTGTCACTCAGTTTAATGCTGGATCTTTTGTAGATTACCATATAAGGTTATCTGTATTTTGCAGCACTTGATATCAAATGCTAATGAAAAAAGCATAAAATCATAACAGATATGTTACAAAAGTTGACTGGCAATATTTATGGAGGATTAAAGCTTCACAATGAATCAAAATAGCAGAAACCCTGTTTTTACTGTAAATAATCTTCTAGTATGAAGTTTAGTTTATATTAAACTGTGCTGTTTGTGTATGGTAACTTCCATTGCTCAAACCAAATATTATTTGTGAGAAACCAAACTGTACTTATAAGGTGTGAAAGAACAAATGTTCTTTTCTTGTCTCTCTGGGGATAACCTGAATCAACAGCATTGGAAGTGGTTTTACACATCATATTTTGCTGTCCCCTTTGGTTCCTAAGATCCGCGTGCTTACTTTTTAAATTAAGGTAGCATAAAATAAATCTGCAATCTTTTTTGGGCCAGAAGAACCTCATAAAAATGATCTCGCTTTGCTTCATTACAACATCTGCTTGCAATATGATGGAATCTTATCTATTTCTGTAATAAAATGCCATGGTAGAGCTGTGCTCTTAATTATCCTGCTAAATAATGGGACACATTTAAGGCCTTTCCACTCCATCTCTCAGTGCTCATTAGTGCCATTTATGAGTTATTTGTCTGACAGTTTTTGCTTTTCCACAAAAAAAAAATAGTGTTAAATGGATATTCTGATATAAAATGAATGCATAATTAATAGTCCCTCCTGTTTCAGAATTTACTCTTTAATAACAGAAGAAATGCCAAGTGTTCTACTGAAAGCCAACACACTGATAAGTAACCTAGGTATCAATTTTTCAATGTATCTTATTGTTGGGGGGGAAAAAGAAGTACCTTGATACAGCAGTTTTAATAGATTAAGCAGTAACAATTAGATAATGGGTTTATAACTCTTCTTGTTCACTTGGCATGTTGAACTAATGAAGTATTTTTCAGTTATGATAGATTTACATGTACATTGTCTATCAGATAGCTAATACGAAATGAACGCCTTACTATGAAAATATATAATGAGTTGACTATTACAGCTATTAGAAAGTCTGATTTCTTAAACTTGTGATGGTTACGGGGTAGCAGAGGGAGTTACAACCACTAAATATTTTGCTAATAAATATTTTATATTGCAGAAACTTATTTAACATCTAAAAAATTCTTGGGGAGTGTTTACAGTGCTAAATATGAGTTAGGAGTGATTGATTAAAACTTTATTGATAGAACATTAATACCAATAAAAGGTTTTTAAACTGACAGTAAAGTGTACATCACTGAGCATTAATAATTAGGAGATCTTAAAATAATTAAAAAAAAAATCAATTTGCTTAGCACACTTGAACTGTCTGATATTAAATGACCAGAGGAAATTGTTACATGAAATTCTGTTAAGGAAAATATCTCATTTCCTTTAATATATGCTTCCAGTATTAAGAGTTTCTTAAGAATAAAACATGCCTTTTGTGGATTGTTTAACCAAGTGTTGTTATGGCCTGGTTGTGTGTAATTCATTAGGGCAGGAAGAGATTTAGAACATTTTTTCTTCTCAGAAAGCATAAAGTACATAATTGACCTAGAAATGACTTTGACTTGCTCTCAAGCATGTGAGTTGTCATAGCGGTGCATTGGGCAAATAGAACAGGATTTTCACTGCTCAGTAGGCAACACTTGCTCAGAACACAAAAAAATATTCTTCTGCCATCTCAGTGAAGAGCATAACCAGGTCCTACAGCAGGTTGTACCACTGGATCCTAACACAAATTGGGGACACAAACCCCTTGGAGGCTGATGAACCTGAGTGTGTGATGATTGTGAATGGACTACATAAAGTTGAAAAACTATCTTTCGGAAAAGATTAAATGTGTTGTAACCACTTGATCCCAGTATGAATGACCCTTTGGAGGTACTTCATTTGGTCAAAAACTTGCTAAATATTGATAAAACTGATAACATTAAACACCCATCTGCAACCACAAGATCTATTCTGCCTGTTGCCCCGTGACACTTCTGCTCTTCTTAGGATAAAATTTTAGAGGAATACAAGCTTTCGATTCCATAGTCTTCAGTGTGGAGGGAAGGAGGAAAAAAGTAAGAGGTCCCTGATTTGTCTCAATCCAGAGGATGGCAATCCTGGATAAATGTCAACAATGACAGGCAAAGGAAAGCAGAAAAAGCACAAGTATGTCATAGAATCAGAATCATCTAGGATGGAAGGGACCTTTAAGATCATCATGAACCTAACACTGCCAAAACCACCACTAAGCAATGTCCCTCAGCACCACATCTACACATCTTTTAAATACCTCCAGGGATTGTGATTTTTTTTTTTTCAACCAACCCTGTGCAGCCTGTTCCAATGCTTGATAACCCTTTCCATTAAGAGATTTTGCCCAATATCCATCCTAACCCTCCCCTGGCGCAACTTGAGGCTGTTTGCTTATGTTCTATCCCTTGTTGCTTGGGAGAAGAGACTGACTCCCACCTCACTACAACCTCCTTTAAGGTAGTCGTAGAGAGCAATAAGGTCTCCCCTCAGCCTCCTTTTCTCCAGGCTGAACACCCCCAGTTCCCTCAGCCGCTCCTCAGAAGACTTGTGCTCCAGAACCCTCACCAGCTTCACTGCCCTTCTCTGGACACACTCCAGCACCTCAATGTCTGTCTTGTAGTGAAGGCCCCAATACCCAAAACACGGTGTTTGAGGTGGGGCCTCACCAGTGCCGAGTACAGGGGGATGATCACCTCCCTAGTCCTTCTGGCCACACTATTCAGGCCAGGATGCTGTTGGCCTTCTTGGCCACCTGGGCACACTGCTGGCTCATATTCAGCTGGCCGTCAACCAACACCCCCAGGTCCTTCTCTGCCGGGCAGCTTTCCAGCCACTCCTCCCCCAGCCTGCAGCACTGCATGGGGTTGTTGTGACCCAAGTGCAGGACCCGACACTTGGCCTTGTTGAACCTCATACCATTGGCCTCGGCCCATCCATCCAGCCTGGCCAGATCCCTCTGTAGAGCCTTCCTACCCTCAAGCAGATCGACACTCTCACCTAACTTGGTGTTGTCTGCAAACTTACTGAGGGTGCACTCGATGTTCTTCTGGCTTAGCTTAAGTGAGAATCTTAAACTAATCAATTATTACACTAGAGTAATGTTTGGTGGCTGGCACTGGCTACTGCATTACCATTTGTCCGATATCAGAAAAGGTCAGTCACTGTGAGGGACAAGCAGCCCTCTGTGTACCCCTTCACATAGCACATTTAGTAAGCAACAGTGGACTTGCTGTGGGAAATGTGACTAACCTGTGGTCTTCTGAGGGGCACAAAATCAAGATGATGCAGTTCCTCAAAGAAAGGCTGATGACTTATGTTTAAATAGGTGTCAAGCTCTAGGTTGACAAAAGACCAGCACCATTTCCACTGACAGCACTGCTACAAAATTCAATTTCCTGTAGGTACTTAAAGGGTTCTGCTACATAATAGAATTTCTATTATTTTATTCTGCGTAAAATACAGCTTTGTGTTTTACAGAAGCCAGAGAAGTTTTGTATGAGTGGGTTTTTTTAAAAAAAAACCCACACCAATGAACAGGAAGGGAGGTGGAAAAGCAAGAGGCAAAGCAGCACAAAAGGGAGGGCAGAGAGAAATAAGGAAGAGCAATAAATGAAGGAATTGCCAGAGGGTGATTGGCCTTTAAGAATTAATGACTTTTTCTTCATCTCTGGTCATTCAGTCTTCCTCCAAAGGTGAGAAAAAAATCACCCTCACGACATGCTAAAGCAGTACTGGTGAGAGGAAAATGGGAACCTTTTTTTTCCCCCCCTGGGTTTTTTTTTTAAACCAAAGAGGAGGCTTGAATCTTGCAGACAGAAGACAAAGTGATGTCAAAAGCAATACAGACCAAAAATGCAGAGTTGGAAGGCTCAATCTCAGGATGAAATTTGACAGGTATAAACACAGATCTCAGAAACAGAGCCGTGCGACCAGCTCATCATCTTCCTTTGCCTCTCATCAAAAAGCACGTGACATGGACCTTGAAAAATATCTGCATAGCCCAAAATTGATAGGAAAAGAGATGGTACCTTTGCAAACCAAGGAACTGTTCGATATCCTCTATGAGTCCTAATGCACAAGGTTCCCCGTGGAGAAAGAAGTGACTTTGACTCTATTTTTGACTGTTACTTTATACAAGGTTATTCAGAAGGGGCCAAAGACAGATTAGCTGCACCGTCGTCAGTTCAGGGACAAGTGTGGGGACAACAAGGATGAAATCCAAAGATGCTGAAAAGCATGACTACTGCCCATGTACACCTGCATGGTGACTCAGTCTCTAAAATCAAAGACTGGGAAACAGAGAAAAACATTGCAATTGCCAAAGAAATCCCTAGTCCTTCCAAAGGAATCTGCATCACAAATCTACATCACCAGCTAATACTTAGAAATTAAAAAAAAATTAAAAAATTTCAGAAAATACAAGTAGCTGTATCATCCCTAGGGCTGGATTGAAATGAATTCAGTGTAATTTCATTTGCGTGGACTAGGGACTATTTCTGACTTCTTTCTATGACTTCAGTCCCATTGAGTTTTTGCACCTAAATTTTTGGTTTGAAGCTTATATCTGTGTTGATAAACTAACCCATGCCATGACACGTTCAGCTTACTGTTGAACTAATAGCATGCTCTACGGTGAGTTGTACCAACTGGCACTCTCAAAAAAAAATCCTGTGTACAATTTGGGGGATGAGCACAGGCCAGAGGTTGTTCGCAAAAAGCAGTTTGCATATGATCATTCATAGAGGAGTGGTATGGGGAAAGACTTTTGTGGATAGGCCATGCTGTTTGGTCTCAATGCTGGCCAGCATCTCCTGGCACTGCATAATTTACTGGAACAGAAATCACAGAGCAGCACTTAATGTATATTAAGCAATAAGATCCTGATTTTGGTCTTCTGAATTAATGATGGGAAAGTCAGTGATGTAACCTGGTGTAAAACTGACAAATATTAGATTAGAATCAGGCTGTGAATTCTTATAATTATCACTTGTCTACTTACTGAATATAAGATAACTGCAACTAATTAGGAGCATAAAAGAAAAGAAAGATAAGTGTGTATAAACATTACAGCAGAGATTAGAAGTCTATTTATATGCTGTTATTTTTATGGTAGAATTTCTATACAGAACATTGGTAAAGCTATCTGTTGTAACCAGCAGATCTGACCTGCAGTTATCTGATCATATATCTGAAAAGATACAGTAAATAAATCCAATCAGAAAACAAAATGCCATAGCCCTGGAGACACAAATTGATAGTGCAGCATACTACAGAAGCATTTGTATATTATTTGAATCTACCCCTCAGCTTTGTGCTTTCAGATTATTAATTTCGTAGAACACTAACATTTGAAAGAGGATGTGATGTGGAATTGCTTAAGAAATTGATTTAGATGCTTTGATATCTCCAGTGATCTAATA
Source organism: Charadrius vociferus (assembly GCF_000708025.1). Classification (NCBI taxonomy): domain Eukaryota; kingdom Metazoa; phylum Chordata; class Aves; order Charadriiformes; family Charadriidae; genus Charadrius; species Charadrius vociferus. The sequence goes on along the minus strand of NW_009647735.1, from coordinate 2,782,212 downwards.
ACAGGTAGTTCTAATGAAATACATTGTTTCTGTTTATGTGAGTTTATCCCATTAAGAAATAAGTTTTGAGCTGTTTGTTGGTTTTTTTACTACCAACTGATCATGTTAATGAGAGAAACAAACTCACAAACATAAAAAAAAACATTTCACCTTAAAGCATAAGAACAAATAGCGACACTGAAAACACTTTGGGAGTGATTTTTCTCTCATGCAAATGAAAGCGTGTATCTGAAAGAAGTCCTGGATGCGTTAAATAATCCTTGCAATATTTATATATGTATTAATTATACAATGTCTAATATTGATATGTGAGGAAGTAACACCATTGTTGCCAATGAAGTAAATCATACTAAAATTAGAGTAAGATGAATAAAAATGAGGCCTGAACTTACTAATTATGCAACACATGAAAGCTATAAATAAATCTAGACCCATGGAAACATCAGTTAGATGAATGCATATAGTGCATAAAGGCCAAACTCTAAGAATTATCCTGGATTTCATGCTTTCAGTTCAGAGTTTAAGCTACACTCCTGTACTGGAACTATTCTGCTCTCTGAAAAAACAAAGAAGTAATTAATAGATTATTCAAATTGACTAATAACTAGGCCAAGAAGGAACTACAGCACTCTAGTCTGAAAAACAGGAGTAACAATGTAGAACTGATTTCACTACGTGATTAGAAAAAATGTAGACTGAGTTTAGAAAAAGAACTGGTTGAAATAGAATCATAGAATGGTTTGGGTTAGCAGTGACCTTAAAGATCATCTAGTTCCACCCCCCTGCCATAGGCAGGGACACCTTCCACCAGTCCAGGTTGCTCCAAGCGCCATCCAGCCTGGCTTTGAACACCTCCAGGGATGGGGCAGCCAAAGCTTCTCTGGGCAATTTGTTCCAGTGCCTCACCACCCTCAGAGTGAAAATTTTTTCCTAATATCTATTCTAAATCTACCCTCTTCCAGTTTGAAGCCATTCCCCCTCGTCCTATCCCTACGTGCCCTTGAAAAAGGTCTCCAGTCTTCTTGTAGGCCCCCTTCAGATACTGGAAGGCCGCAATAAGGTCTCCCCAGAGCCTTCTCTTCTCCAGGCTGCACAACCCCAACTCTCTCAGCCTGTCTTCATAGGAGAGGTGCTCCATCTCTCTGATCATCTTCGTGGCCCTCCTCTGGACCCGCTCCAACAGGTCTGTGTCCTTCTTATGTTGAGGGCTCCAGAGCTGAATGCATATAAGGGATCTAAGAACTGTATCGGCAGTATTGGCTATTGACTGTATTGTACAGCAATAGAAGTCAGAAATTAGCAAACTAAATATTACAGTCACAAGCTTGGTAGCCTTTTATATTTTTTCCTCCATCTGTCTCTCTGGAATTTATCCTCTTTAAACATTCTTATTCTACCATAAGTCTCTCAAACTGGAAAATCATTACCAAGATGTGTTAGTTTTAAAACAAAAATAATACACTGAGCTGTGAAGCCTTAGGTAAATAAGTTACAAATTGCCACAGTATGAATTGTCAAGTTATTTTAACTCCAGGAATGAAGCTTTGGTTCCACTGGGGTTGAGTTCAGTGAGTGAGGACTTTATTTTACTCATCTCATTCATGTAAGTAGTCTATAGATTAGCCTGGAATTATTTATCCGAGTAGCATATCAGAGTCAGCTATTTATTTTCAGCTTGTCCTGTATTATTTGATTTCCAGCCAAGTATAAGTGGCCAGCTGTAACACATTTTCAAAATGAGGCACTTAATGAACATGTTTAGTGTTAATATAGTTATTTATGTGTTATCTCTCACTGTTTTATTGCAGATGATAGGAAAATAACACTGTATATTGTTGAAAAAGGGTAACTGGGACATGATTTTGTGTTTCTAGAAAACAATATTAAATTCAGCAAGTGGGAGTTACTGTGTTAGAAAAATGAACTCTTAAAAAGTATAGAAAAACTGTGAGGAAAAAAGCTGATAATTAAAGCTTCAAAGAGCCATCAAGTACAGTTTGGTGTCAGATATATGGAATTATACAAAACAAAATACCAACAAATAAAAGCACAAAGCAATAAAAAGAGAATTCTGCAATTCTAATTGTTTATTTATTTCATTTTATATAAGATAGAAAGCACACTTAGAATATATGCATCAACTCACACGAGACTGCAAAATAAAACATTAGGAACATCTGAATGCAAAAAAGGAATAATCAACATTCTTAAATTCAAAGTGCTACATTATTTGTAAACAAAAGCATATGAATGTGACTATAAAAACAGGGTAATGCAGTTCTTTGTGAAAATAGCTTTGCACCGTGGAAACTCATCTTGCTGTAAAACTGCACTGAGGGCCTAAGAAGAGAGTAGCCAAATCGTGTTTGTTTTACTGCAGCAAGCAGTCTTATTTAAGCAAGATAGATATAGTAAGTCAAAAATATCGTTTTAAAGCCATCAAAAGGATAAGCTATGTTTGAATATATAAGCATATATATTTGAATATAGCTTTTCATTAATGTACAGTCAAAATAATTTCTGCTTCTGATGCACTTTTTGTTCAAGTTGCTGCTAAAACAACTTCTAAAAATAAAATATACCTACTCTTAGGGTCATTTTGTTAGGTGTTTTGTCCAGCAGTTTAGACTGGATATGCAAACAGTCCCTGCATGCTGAGCCTCTGGCTGCATTAGCTCAAATTCAGAAGCCCTCGCGCAGGCTCTACAGCATGTTTGACCTATTCCCAGCTCAGAGTGTGCAGAAACATCCTTCGTTTACCTGCAGTGTGCTCTATGATTGTATCCTGAATAATTCTATTCATTATTTATGACGGGCAGAACTCATTTTGTGTGTTCTTTTGAGCCTTATAAAAGCAAACTGAAGAAGAACAGGGTGTTGAAAATAGAAAAGGTAAAAAGTGGACTAGGCGGGCTGTGTATCGCTAGGATGACAAAACTGAAAATAGACTTTGCTTTGGAAACATAGATCAGAGAATATCAAGAGCCACCAGAGGAAGTGATGGCGAGATAACCTTTTGGTTTCTGGAAGACTAATTTCAGTGTGATTTAGGCAGGTGATAATATTTGCTGACATCATGTGGTTGCTTTCATCTTGCAATTGTTTCAATTGAGATATTATAGTGATATTCTAAATTAAAAGCTATATTTTTGTGAAGCAAGAGGAAATTTAATCAATATAGATTAATTTAGAGCATCACTAAGTAAGAACTGTTTCATCACTGAAGAATTTTAAATCCAGCTTTTAGAACATAACCTGTGGTACATTTGAATATATTCCCTCGGTCTCTGCAGTGCTGTAATTCTGCTAAGCTCAATGAAATTTATCTCGTGCAGGACAATATGCTGTAGATCTTCACTTGTTTATTTCTCAGAACCTTCTTTTTTGTTGAAACACAGGTCATGTAAAGCCATTAAACCTTCCCATACAGGTAAGAAAGATGAAATGTGGAGAATGCTGCACACTGCTCTCAATGAATCAGGAGAGGTGCTTCTGGCGTTATGATTCACTAGAAAGATTCAGTGTTCAATAGCCTTCACCCCCACTTCTCCTGGTGGGGTTTGCATATAATGTACAAACACTGTATTCAGTCAAGGCTAAATGAAGGTCCTCCCCCTCCCAATACACTTTACAGAGATATGAAATTTGAAATAATACACGTCATCTAAGGTGCGAATGTTGTTCATGAACCAGTAAATTTTAACAGATTGTTTTGATGTAGTTGGGAGCCTACAAAGATGAAAGATGCCTGCAACTGAGCTGTACAAGGCATTTGGGCATCTTGTTTCCATTCAAAACATATTTTATAGAGGTTCCTAAGTGCCTCTGTGGAAACATGTGCAAGTGCATACCTCCCATTTAATTCAACAGCACCTGGGTGATTTCCAAAACCTACTAAGCATCTTAGAGTCACAGAGACAGTATTTTATACTCTTTCAAAAATCAATCAAAATCAGTTAAAAATCAGAATGATAATACAGAGGTAAACCTTAATCTAGTTTTATGTATGATGGTGCTGGGCTGTCTCTCTAACTCATAGGAGTTAAATAGTCCAAATGCTATAAATTCTATGAATGACAGTGGCTTACTTTGCCCGTGGAATGGAGTAACAATTATGAGATATTAAGTCTACCCTGACCACGGTGGTACGTGTCTGTCACCCTCTGTATTTCATTTCCTATCCGTGATGGATTTCTGCTGTGGCAGCACTTGTGCCACTGAACGGCTGTTATCGGGATGGCTTTTTTCTGGCTATCAAGCAAAGTAGTTTCTAAGAATATGGATGATGATTAGTTTCAATATTGGTGTAAATCAGAAGCAAATTCATATACAGTTATATATCAGAATTATGTACGTTGACCTCTGAGAATTTACACTTCAGAAAAACTGTTGTAAGAGGCATTATCAGGATCACGAGCTCTGCTTTCCCTCTATACATAAAACTGTTGCTGTAGATAGTATTCACAGAGCTGGGAAGGAGCAAAGGTATGGCTTGGCATTGTGAGTCTGCCTTCTACACCGCACACATCTCATAGTGGTCAAAAGGTGCACTTTGTGTGAGTATGAATGGCAGAAGTGGATCCATAGTGAATGACACATGATTATTCCAGGTTAAGTAGAAATGAACAACATACAAATTTAGGAATAAAATATGAAAATAAGTGGCAGTATTTCAGAGTATTCTGTAAACTTACTGTGCAACTGTTTTTTCTCACTGTGTGGCTCTTTTCATGCTTCATTACCTTCTTTTTAACCCCATAACTCTAAATTTGGTTGGAGAGCAATAAATCTTTATTTTTCCTACCTGCTCATTTGCTGCAAACTTGTGGTTCTCCAGTACTAACAACTTTGGCACGATTATGAAGTGACAACACAAGAAATTAAACATTTATATTTTACTTATTTAGATGGAAATTCTGTGGATAAATAGAATTTGAATAACCTTCCCGACTTGAAAAATGAAGAATACGAAGTCAAATTATTCAGGCAAAGATGTTTGCTTTCCTAATACATACCCCAGTAGAGAATGTAGGTTTTGGCTTACCTTTTAGGATCTGCTGAGTTGACTAGATTCTTTAATAAAAGTATTAGATATTACCTTCAGATAAGGGATATTGCGCTTACCTCAAGCGGCAAATATTCTTAAATTAACTCAGAAGTTAATCTTGGTCACATGTAACATTTTGTTTACCAAGATGATGGATCTTACTCTTGCAGCAGCTTCATTTGTAGCTGACAATTTTACCACTGAAAAATGGGTTCCCCCTTAGAAAAAAAATAATCAACTTTTAACAATTAAAATTGATATGCCAGGGGTTTGTTACACATCTAGAATTCCTGCACAGAGAAAATGTGTACTTATATTAAGATACTTACATAAAGCTATCACCAAATTAGTATTCTGCATTGTAGGTATAAAGCAATTTGTTTATTACACAGAATTTTTAAGATGTTTGAAAGTGAACAATTTAATAATTTAACAATTTAAGGAATAACTGAGCTTAAAAGGGGGTGGCAGAGTTCCTGCTTACTTCAGACCATCCGTTAGTACTTTGGATGCTTGTGATTGCCCGGGTGGTGTGTGTGATTGCATTATATTTAATATTAGACAGTTTAATGTATTATGACCAAAAGTCATAAAGTCTTCTTTCTGCCCTTCACTAGAGCACTAGTAGCAAATTTTATCTAGTTACTTCTCATTCACAATAACTAGACGACTGTGAATTCTGGTAGCTTAGCAGAACTCCGCTTGATATCTTACTAAACACCCGTATTTTTTCTGTAGTGGCAATTTGAATATCAAAACAGCCCTTCAAAGTAGATTAAGAAACAATTCGACTTCATAGTATTAATAGGCATGAAATTGGATAATTTGGATTTAATTACATTCCTAAATTTTCTTTCACAGTTTATAATTCAAAAAAACACCTGTTTAGATTAAAATTCAGTACTTTTTTTTAGTTCAAAACATTACTCAGATCTTTCATTTAAAAAAAAAATTAAAGGAAAACCAAGGATGTAGTTGTTTGGGATGTTTAGGGAGAGTTTGAAGATACAGAAAATGGTCTGGACAAAACCAATTTATTGCAGCTGTGGAAGTATGAGATCCACTTTACTACAAATGCAATCTGCGGAAGAATATTGGCTAGTGGTAGATTGGCATGAAATTTCTGACTGAAGCAGAGAGGGGAAAGTAATTTTATGTATCTCCCTTATGTGTATGTGTAATGTTATGAGCATTTTAGATTTAGCTTTACAAATGAGTTGTTATAAAGTAAGTAAGAAGCTGAGCAAGTATTTGCTCATACAGAAGAAAGCAACTTATGCCAGGAAGATGGGAAAATGTATCAGCTTTTTTTCTTGTAGCAATATATCTGTTAAAAAATTGTGATTTAACTGCATTTCAGTGCTATGATCCTAGGGGCACTCAGTCAAGAGTACACTGAATATAATCCCTAATTTTTTATTATGATCTCAGACAGTGGGATTATTCTGCTTTATTGTTCCAGCAGCACCTACGGAGTGCTGAGGGTGAGCCAAGGCCCAGTATGACTGAGGAACACAGCAGTTTGTTTAATTATTCAAGTAGGTGGGTAAAATTCAGAGGGCAAATAATGACAATATGAACTTTCAATGGAGCTGGATAGAAAATAAAGATGGTAAAAAGACAATTGAAGTTTAATAAATCCTGAGTAGTGTCTGTAAAATTCAACATCCTTTACCACTGTAACCAGAAAAAAACTATAGGGATGAGGGTACAAACTGAAGTTAAAGAAAGACAGTTTCAGAACGTATAAAGCATGCCTCGTTCACTCCGGCTACAATGCATACTTTGAATGGCATAGTGGGTAAAGATGATGGAACAAATGTTGCAGTCATTCAGGAAGCAATTAGATACCATCCTAGGGGAACATATGTATTATGAAGGCCAATCCTCTTTAGGCCGAATGGCCTTTTCTCATATTCAAGATGTTTTATTCTCACTGTTGTTTTTTCCACAGAACATACTCCATTGCTTTGCTCTGACATAAAAAACCCCAGTAAATATAAGATAAAATTATGGGATTTTTTGTGATTTTTAGAAAGGCTTTATTATATTATTTTTCTTTATAGTGCTTTTTATTAACTTGTCCAGATACATGATTCAAAAACTGCAGGTTTTGATAGAATTATATTAAATAAAGGAATATACAGTGAATAAGATTGTCATCCCTTTGGGACAGTTGATACCATGTACTGTCTCTATGCTGTTTGTTCCTTGTCGGAAGGGATCCAGTTTATTTCTCTCATAAGAGATTTTACCCTGAGATCTGATGCTTGACAATACCAACCCTAAAACTAAATCTTTCTGTTTAGAGTAGAAAGCTTACTGCAGCTTCTGAGATACCTACTTATAGCAATTCATAGATGGTTGGCAAGGTTTTTTAATTTTTTTTTTATTTTATTTTTAGGATATTAATCTATTTCATTTGGATATATTGTCAAAAAAGTAAAAAATACATTTTACCATCTGAATTTGTTCTTGGAGTTAGACGAGTTTACATTTAAAAAAAAAGAAAAGCAAGAGATTACAACAAAGACTGGCTTTAGTCTTCTAATAACCTTCCTCCATAGCTGCTCCAACAGTCCAAAAGTTAGGTTGGGAGGTTAGATGGCTTAGCAAATTTTTTTTAGAGATCTGTTTTATTACTGAAGGTGATTTGGTTACTCTGTCTCACCATCTTTTGTTTCTGACTTTGATTATTCTTTGCAGAAGTGGCAAGTGGGTTCTCCTCTCCTATCCTGTCCCTCTAGTGTTTTCAAATTATATGTTTCTGTTCCATTTTTTTTTTAATGATCCTATTCCTTATAGCTAAAATGATCTCTAGAGTCATTCCTAAAGGACTCCTCAGAGTTTGTATACATCACATTTTACTCTGTATATATACATCTTATTAAACCCACTACTATGCTTTTAGACATTGTAGGAGCTCTGTCACATTCAGGAGATACTAATGATCTTAAAAAAAATAGACTATGTTCAAAGTAGCTCCATGCAGGATATTTTTCAATTTTGTTGTGTCACAAATATGCCAGTGCAATATGCCTCTTAATTTGAAATTATGTTAACCACAAAAATTATTAGACTGCAATTTCTGGGAACTCCAGGCTTCTACAATCTCACAGTGATTGCAGTTACACTAGTTTTACAACACTACAATAATACTCACGTCAGCTGAGTTTCTCCAACCTAACTACACACACCTGCTCAAATCCATATAACCCTGCTGGAGGGAGAATGCAAGGGAAATACATTCTGCAGCTACAGTACAGGCAAGTAAGTTTTCACTAATCTGTTTTCAGGTACTTATTCTAATCGGGACAATAAGCTCTTTTGTCCATTTAAAATTAACAAAAACATATTCTGCTGGAGAAAGCCAGATTTATAAGAAAATGAGTGTTTCCCCAGTTTTTAGGACTGTGATTTCATTGAGCCATATTTGTTTAACAGGACTTTTGAAATCTGTGTGACAGTTCTTTGTCAGGGCTGAATAACCATGATTGGAATCCCGCTGTGTTTATGCAATCCTCTCACAGTACAGGATAGACTAGAAGAAAACAGAAAGTTAATTTTTGGATTTGCTTTTGTCTTTTAAACCAGAACATTTCCAGCTGGGTGCCCTTAGTAAGTTAGGATGCATGTTTTGTTTCCTGTCTTTTTCTGGATTAACAAATTTTGAAAATTTCACTAATTGGGATCAAGAGGGATAAAGAAGCAGTTAAGAAAGATAAACAATTGAATTTATGGATTGAACTTATTTGATACTTCACATTTGTGAATTTTTTTTTTTAAAAAGAAGCAATTCTAGGCATTTCTTTGGAGAAAGATTTTGAAACCTTATGAGAGTTTTGCGTATATGTTATATAATAGAGTTAGATTTTACTTTTTTAAAAAACAATGCTTAAATATGTTATTTAGCTGCATATTCTGACTAAGTAATCTTTGGCACTGATTTTGCTGTGCATAAAAATGCTATTTATGTTATACTATAGACTTAAGAAATACAATTTTGAACCATTAAAAATATATATCTATATTAGCCCCTCTTGAGAATCGCGCTATTCTTATGAGATACAGCGAGTCTTGTCACTGGTTAACTAGGAAGTAAAGCTCTGTGTATCACTATGAAGTGTCTAATGAAATTAGAAACATCTGTTCTTGCAGCTTGTTGCTCCTCCCTTGAGGGGAGAAAGGGAGCAGGATGAATGAAAGAACAAAGAAAATGCAGAGCAGAACAGATTTTGGAGGGAACAGAGTTCTCTCTGAAGCCTCTTGCTTTCATTCAACTTGTCCTCCAGCCAAAACTCTTCCCTGCAAGAGGAGAGCAGAGAAAGAAAAGATTATAAATGGTCCCACAGCAGAAGCAGTCCTTGAAAGGCCTTTTGCTGATGTGCTGATTTGTCCATGGAAGTTTGCTGTGGCCCGCTGTGAAGGAAATTTCATTGCTCAGGCACTGAATGCTGTTTTACCTTCTACAGAGAGTTGCACTGAGCTTTCTGCTGAGTTCACAGGCATTTTCTTATTCTTCATTTGCTGCTGTTTGAGACATCCAAATTGGGCCTCTCTCGTGTAATAATAGCTGTTTCTGTGAGTACTGCATGATCTGCACCTACTGTCTGTGACTAGCTAGCTCCACCTGAGTGGAGAGAAGGTATTGATAATAGCGGACTATTTTATACAAGCAAGTAACTCGAAAGACTCCAATGTAGGAGCTGTTTCTTTGGCTGGGTACTGGTAACACTTGGAGTATATGTTGCTTATATCTTTTTTTAATTATCATTAGTTTGATTTTTTACATTGCATAAAAGCTCCCATCGTCTGCCAGGCTCTTACATCAGTACTGTTATACTTAAAAGTTTAATTCTCAAGAACAATAGTTGTAGAAGCACTTTTGAAGGAAACTGTGGGGCACAGCCGTAAGCCCAAGTAAATGTCTATACAAGATATAGTCTGTCTGGCTAAAGTAGTTGATGTTCACATCTTATAAAACATTCTTCTGTGAAAGTTTCCTTTCATCATTTCTTTTAAATTTGTTGTGGTTTATAGCATCATAGAATTGCTGAGGTTGGAAGGGACCCTTAAGATCATCAAGTCCAACCATTAACCTACCCTGACAAAACCACTTCTAAACCATGTTCCCAAGTACCACCTCTACCCCTTTTTTGAAATGCCTCCAGGGATGTCGAATCCGCCACCTCCCTGGGCAGACTATTCCAATGTTTAATAACCCTTTCAGTGAAAAAGTTATTCCTAATGTCCAAGGTTTGAGTGGTTTCTACTTCCTTTGCTTGGAATTCTGATTATACAGTAAATGTGCTGACTGATTCATTAAGCCCTTCCCTCTTACTAAATCAAGTATAGTTTTGAAAACATCGTGTGTTTTTTGTTTTTTTTTTTTTTTAAAGATTAATAGCCAGTGATGTCCCCAAAAAATCTTGAGCCCTAGAGAAAACTCTTCACTAATTACACTGATGGTCATTAATGTTTAATATATGACGCTGCCATGTTTCCTTGTACTGATTAACAAATACCGCTTAGTGAAAGGGGATTTAGAAATGTATTTACTGTGTGAATAAGAACTACTATTGAGTAAACACTCTAGAACTCCTTTTAAAATGTAATCTATATTAAATGTAAAGAGTACAGTTCATTGTACATTTTACATGGAAATGTGACTAAATCATCAAGCCCACTTTTACAACTGGCTTATAAAGCAAAATGTTTGATTTTTCAGGAATTCTTATTACTGCAATGTAACAAAATAGTTCAAATCAAACTCGTCAAGTAACTGTAGAGAACAGTTGCTTTAACGAGGTATTTTCCCCTCACTTAGCATAACTTCAAATACTACGTGTTAGCTGATTTCATATTCCATGTGGTTATTTGAAAATCAGGAAACAAGCAGTAAATTTAGCTGGCAAAAAAGAAATGGACAAAAATTCTATTTGTGAGGAAAACCAGGAGCTCTGGAATGATTGCTTTTGATGGAGGAAGAGTAAAAGGGAATGATCAGACTGAATTTGTTAGCTAGCATTAAACATATGGGATCAATGTCTTGTGAGTCTGCGTATGATCAAATTTCAGGGACAATTGGACAAGAAGTCCAATTGGACAGTTTCAGGGACAGTTGGACAAGAAGTGTTGATACATCTGCTGACTTAAGAAAGTGGCTGAAAGGGTAAAAGGAAGCAATGTGTGATGGAGAGCTATGATTAACAAAACACATGAGGAAGTCAAATGAATACTAGAAGCTGGCGTGGAGAAAAAGAGAGATAGAGAAAGCCAAGGCAGAGCTTTATATCTGTCAAAATCTAGTTCTGTCAAAATACAGAGCCCTTGTCAACACGACCTGCATTTTGGGCACAGGGAGGAAATTTGGTGAGAAATGGGAAAACTTTTGAGTTTGGTAAAACTGAGAAAAACTCGGATGCTTCTGCAAATTTCATTTTGTATAATATTTTGCCCTGTCACACTTAGGCACTCCAGAGCTGAATGTCTCATTTATCTGTGGGTAAGGTTTTGATAGATTTGTTATTTTCTGTTTGCAGGAAAAAAGGGGAAGTTGGCCTCAATTACAGTAGCTTATTCTAACTACATAATGTTCCTTTTCAAACAAGGCTTCACACTGCTGTTTTGAGGTTGGGGTTGTTAGTGGGGTTTTTTTGATTCGTTGGTTGCTTTGGGGGTTTCTTTGGGTCCTTCCTCCCTGGGTACCTTTCGTAGCAGCTTAGTCTAAAGAAAATCAGAGGCTAAATCCCTTCCTTTCTCAAGCTGTTTTCTAAACGAAAACAAAGTCCCCCTTTCCTCCTTATTTGCCTCCGCGTCACTATTGCATGGGTTTTTTTCTTCCATAATTACCGCACAACTATACAAAAGAGCCATTAGGACACTGCAACACAAGTGGAAATGAGAGCCCCTGAGGACTATGGAGCAGCCTTTGGTACTCAGTGAATATTCACAGTGCATTGCAATAAGCAGCACAGGTGTTTAAAACTCTGAAACTGTCAGAATTATTCTATGTTTAATTGCCCTCAGACTCTCCTATCCATCTGTTTAGCTGGTTTGGATCAGATCAGTGGGTAAAACAAAAGATATTCATAGGCTACTGCTAATGGGTCTTGAACACTTTTTTTTTTCCTTGCCTTAAGGAATGTTTATATAATTGTGTTTTAGTTATAGTTCCAATCTTGTGTTGATTCCATTGCTACCAGGAAGTGTGCAAAGCAAATTTTTGGCAAAGGAAGGATGGGAGAGGATAAAACTTGGCCTTTTGTTTTCCTGAGCAAAAATTCCTACTGAATCACATCTTTGCTGTTCTGAAAGTCCAAATCAGCATTGCAAATTTCAGTGTATAATTTCTAAAGTTTTACAAGTGAGAAAGTGTTATCATGAATTCATAGTTCTCAATATATCTGTGCCATGTCTACTGTTTAAAAACTGTCTGTGTTTTTTAAAGAAACAAATTATACATAATCTAACCCTACGTACCATTATTTTCTTAGTATCCTGCTATTTCACTTGGATCTAAGAAAAGTTTGTAAAGACTATTTTTGTAAAAGTATAGTTCTAGTCACTCATTTTGCTTCTTGAATAGTTCTATTAAGATTTGCCTCTAGATTTCCAGAATATACTTGTTCTTCTGTCAGTCATGTTTCCAGCAGCAGCTTGGGAAATTTATAGTTTTATGTGTTGAGTGTATCTTCAACACAGGTAGTGCTGTTTTCGTTGTATATATAAACTACTTCTTCAATAGCAGATGTATAAATGTTGAAAAAAATGTATATAAGCTATAAATATTTCAGGCTGCAGCTGCATAGAATTTACTAGCACTCTGGTATCTAAGTGTTTATTGAACCTGAGTTAGCTCCTTCTAGTGAATTGAAATGAATCTGTGCTGTATTGAAGACTGCATTATTCCTTTGGGGAGTGAGGTTAGCATTTTGGTCTCTGAACCTGGACAGAAAGTGAAGCACACTTGCAGCCTTCTGCAGTTTGTCAATGTATCTGCATTGTGTGTTTCTTCAAATGTGTATGTGCAGTTGTCTGATTAATGCTTTGGTAAGCTCTGCTTTAGTTTATGCTGACGATTGATGCAGTGGAGGTTAGATCATTTCAGGTTTGCTGAACTGGACAGTCAGATCCTGCAGCTGATAATTAGCAAAAAACCCAAGAAACAGCTGATCCTTAGAAAGGAGCACAGCAAAACCTCTGTATGGTCTGTGCCTACCCGGAAGCCTGGAGTAAAACTTCCCATTTGTTTATAGCACCAAAATCCTACAGCCTCTCTGCTTTTAAATATCTCATTAGAAAGTTGCATTTGAGAAAGGCGAAGAGATTTTTCTTCTGTAGCATACACATACACACACACTTCTGCATGCAAATATGCTGCAGTATGGCTAGAAAAATGCATTAGTCAGAGACTGTATCATCAAAAAAGTTTGTGGAGACAGTAGTTAGACATGTATCACAAACACCATCCTTGAGACACGAAACTCTCCCTTCATGCACTCATACAATCAAATCGTGTTTACAAACTAGCATGTGATAATGGCCATAGGATTGTTTATGTAGCACACCAGACTAAGCTCTTCGCACACGTCTGTCTGTCTACTATTGACTTTCAGCTTTGGAAGGAGACATGTTACAAGAATGCTTCTATCTTTCTTATTTAGCTTTTTGAACTTTGGAAAAGTCAATGGCTTTACATTCTGCCCTTAGCTGAAGTACGTTCTGCAAAACCAGTTTTCAATGTGTGTTGACAGCAGCCTTGTCATTCTCACCTTTAGAAGGTGCACCTCCCAGGTTCCAGAAGACAGTAAAATTTCTCAGCAGTTTATCAAGCAATGATTTTACATTAGTGAAAACTGAATGGTGGTCCCATCAGGTCTACCTCAACGTTCACTGCAGCCATAGAAATGCCATTATTTAGTGCTTGAAGTAACCAAGCAAGAAAGTTTTTAGGTCATAGTAATGATAGCCAATTTCAGGAAGACTGAACAGCTTTCACTTTAACTCACCAAATCGGTAAGGAACAAAATTCAAACATGAAAATAGGAAGCACTTCATACACATACACACAAACTTGCATGCACAGAGTGGGTCAGCATTGTGAATGCAAATGCCCCACAACTTGTATTCTAAAAGTGTAGATGAGAATTAGGAAAAAAAGACAAAAAACCCCAACAACCACAAAACACTTCCAGAACTGGAACCCATTATAATGAAGTAAAGGAATGCAAGATAGGATTTCAGCCTCCTGGAACTAGAAGTAGATAGTTAAATTTTTTAAAAAAAAAAAAAAAAAAAGGGAAGTGCTAGCTTCATGCTGAAAAACATGATCTTCCCAGTTCACACATGAGAAGTGCCAGGATAATAAATACCTCACAGATTCTAGTCTTGTTTGTGGGTGGTAACAGGAGAGTGGTGATGTAGAGCCACGCATTCCAGTGTTGTTATACCACTTTTCAAGTAAACAAATCTAATGTTTAAAATGTTAATAGCAGTAATTCCAACAATTATCTAAAGAAAAGTGAAGAAAAACAGTGAGTACCAAAGGAGCAGAGATCCAAACAACCTCAAAATGGTCCCAAGGAAACGAGATGAAATATCTTGGAGAACAGAAAGACCACTGATTTGTCACTCTGCTTGAGGGTGTACTTCAGCTTTTGAGGTTTAACGGCAAACAGATTGGCAGCTCTCCTGAACATGCAAAGCACTGCTAAAAAATACAGAATAGGTATAAGGAAATGTGACTTGGGAACAAGGAGTGTGGGAGAAGAAGCAATTTTCTGATCCCTGGTATTAACTGGCTCTCGCTTGGGACAAAATGCAAGAATAAAGCACAGGTAGAAACCATGAGTTCATGACATAAGATTGTGGTTTTCTGAAAGTGAAGACTAGCTACAAGTTCATGTAAAATTGTCCTTCTATATCGCAAACTGGTTACTCTTTCTGATTTTTTTCCCCTTTGCATGGCTTTTATTCTAGGAGAGATAATGGTGTATGTTCACATTTATTCAACAAACAGGTTTTCAGTTTGCTGAATTAGTGAAGAACACTAATAATGATAACACCACTCATCTGCCTCTCATTTTCTATCTTGCTGAGGTAGTATATGTCTTTATTTTGCTATGTAGAAAAGAAAAGGACCTCCTATACTGCATTTCAAAGCTCTAGAACGGAACTAGCTTTCTGGAAAGAAATGGAATTAACACGTCTCTAAGTTACTTTTACTTTATCTTTGGCCCAGGGTACCCGTGGAGGAAAGCCCTTCAGTACTTTCTTCCTATATGATATTGTTTGAAATGTGGTAGCCTTCCTTTTATAAAGCAGTGTTGTAAGTGCTAGATCAATAGCCCTCCAACATAACCAACTCTATTTCTATACAAAAATAGTAAACAACTGACTTTGATTACAACTCCAAAATTTGGTAAAATGGTAAAGTGAAAACTCTCCTCTTGACTGCCTTCCCTGTGGTAAATAAGATGGATTGTAAGATACTGTTAAACCTTGCGTAGACTATATTCATCCGATCAACCAAACCTGACAGAGAGCGGAAGGTCAATATTCTTTGGTATTTTTGTTCCATGATTATTTTTTTTCCTGTCCTCAAAGAAAATTGCTTCCATTTGAAGAGATGTCTGGACCAGTAGTAGCTCAGTGTCCCCCAGTCATTACCTGCTAAACTTGTCTGTTAGGCATGAATCCTGACACCTTTGAATCATCTAATTTTAGAGCACTTTTTTAATAACCATCACTCTTTCTCAAAGAGTACTCTTATGACATTAGAAATATCTTAATCCTCCTTCAATAACAGAATGGAAGAGAAAAATTGCCACAGCTATCATTATTGGAAGAAATAGCATTATATTGAAAGGATAAAATGGACTTATTCTGTCTAGCTTGAAAACCACTTACAGGATATATTTTCTGACACAGTCTCTGTGACTGCTTGAGTAGCTATCTCAAATGCAGCATCTCACTTAAGACTAGGTCTCTTATTAATTGTCTCATTTGTTTTATTTTCACTTCCTGTGTAGTTCAAAGGATTCATACCTATAAAGGACTGTGAAAGGTCTGGAAATTATGACTGGAATTATACAATTAACATTGTATGACCATGGTGGGATTTATACAGAAAGCAATTTATTTTTAACATTCAAGTGTTACAAAAGCTTGTGTTTAAAATAGCTTCACAAATCCAGTTTGTTCCACAGCAGATGTCCAACAGATCTAGATTATTCACTTAATACAAACCATCTAAACTGTAGTTTGAGATGGTTGTTTAGCATTCTCTCAATATCTAATGCAGACCTATGGACAACATCCAGAAGATGATTCATCCCAAAGGATCCTAAATTAAGAATCAAATGGAGAGAGAAAAAGTAGCTTCTAGAGATGTTAGTGTCTCTTCAGTTGCTAGAGAAGAGTCCTACAAATACCTAAAAATAGACCTCTAATGGTTAGTTGACTAAGATTGGGTAAGATGTCCTAAAGGACTAGCAAATCCAATAATCAGCACCTCAAAGTGACGAACAACTGTGCCCATCCAGCTATTGGTTGCCTTTCACTGGGGTCAGGCAAATTTGATTAAATATAATTAATTCAATAAGAGACTGAGTCCTGCAGCTCATTAATAATTTCAGAGCCTGCAGGATAACATGCTTACTGTGCTCAGTACTGGCTGTCCCCATGCTATATATTTAAAACCACTCCTGTCAAAGGTTTAGCATTGAAGAGAATAAACAGTTTTCCTTCCGGGAGGTGGTATGGTGTGAGATTCTAATTATTCCTTTTAACTGTGCTATTGGGGTAGCTGGTTTCTAACTTTATGTGAACTCCTTCAGGCTAAAATATTTTGCAATACTTGTGGGTTGTTTCAAATTAACACCCTTTACATCTTAAATGGTGTGAAGCAGCACTCATGGAGGAAGAACTTCATGTATTATTCACCTTTTTTGCATTGTATCAAACTCTTAAATCAGATGCTAAATTTTACATGAGTATTGATCATAACTTGATATCATCCATTATAAATAACCTTTTTGTTTGTTCACACTCCTTGTACAGAACTATGGAGATGGGAAGAAATGGACATTTAATTAGGTTTAGTAATTTTTCTTATTGTTTGAAAGGGATGTAGGAAGTGCTCATTTGCCTACGGTATCTTTTGATGTTGGAAAAGAATATCAGATCATCACTCTCCAGGCCAGTTCCCAAGATGAAAAGATTATATCCCATTCTATAAAGACATTATTTTACATTTGTAGAAGTAAAAGGGAAAACAAACACTCCATTGAAAGTTAAAGGTGTTAATTATTGATGTTTATTTGTCTAATTTGTTTTACTTTACAAACTTTATGTTCTTATGTCTTTGGTAACTAATACATGTTAAAATATGTTAGAGATCATTAGCTTACCTTTGTTAGGTCAAAAAATATAACTGAAATATGACTAACAAAAATATCCACTCAGCTGTTACTGTTTTGGAAAAATCCATGATTCTTCCTTGATAGCAAGTGAAAGACACTAATTTAAAATCAGTAAATAGATTTGATAAATGTAAATAATTTTGCAGAATAAGACGAGCAAACCCATTCTGCAGAAAACTGAAGTCCTATCACAGCAGAGAGTAATTTTTAAGTCGTGAAGACAAAAAAGCAGTGAAACAATAAAGCTAAGTCAAAAAAGACTAAAAAAATCCTTGGCTTTCAGTGAGCTTTGGAGGAAATCATAATCCTAAAGCTTATCTAATTTCAGAAATGAAGATATTTTGTATCAGAGGCGTTATAAGGCATCATAAGGCCTGGAGCCTTATGTTTTCTCTGTTTGAATTTGACCATCGGATGAAAAAAAAAAAATCTAAGTATGGCTTATAAAATATCAAACAATTCAAACAGGAAGAACTGTAACGGAAGACGTTATATTTTCAAGAATAAAGTATTAGGAGAAAGTTAAATCAATTCAGAAATGAAACCTAAAAACCTAAAACCTACACAGGAATCGGCACATTTGCAACCCCTCCACAGGGTTTTCAATTTCCTGTGTTCAGTATGTGACCTTATAAAAGCGATAACAGGATTCAGCTTCTGAAAAATATACATGCATCTTATCTGTTGTTTTCTTAAGGCAATTGCCAGAATTGAGAGATGTGTTTAAAAAAAGTCAGAGTGTGGTTTTAGTTGGTAACTTGAGGCAACAAGAAAATATTCTGTTCTTGCTGAATTGTTTATGAGAAGTGATTTTTTTTGTTTGTTTGTTTTTGGCTTTTGAAAAGCATAGAAACTCTGTTTACCTAATGATTTCTCATAGCTACTAGACTGTGGACTACTTTTTAATAAACTAATGACTCCTTGTACAAGTCTGCTATGAATTTTCAAGGGCAAGACTTAACGCTCTACCACAGTTAATGGAATTCTGTATTTCAGAAGTCTCATGGGTTGCTCATAAGGGTATATTTCTAATTTCTGCCTGCACACCGAATTTATCCCGTTATCCTTCTCTTGAAATGTGTTCAGGACACTATGAATTTGTGCTGGATTTTTTTTCAATATTTTCAAGGTTGTGTGTGGAACAGAGCATCTTTGATGAAGTCTTAGCACAGTCTATTCCCTTTCTGCTTCCCTCTTCAGTCTGAGATAAGAACACTCATCAGCTACCTTTATCCTCTCTGTAAATTCTTTATGTACTATTTATGGCAACAGTATTTTGCTTGCTTTTCTTTGGATGCAAAAGTATTTTTCACCTCAGGAGGAAAGCATGTGTGTGTGCAGGTACAGCGAACAAATCTTTCACACTTTTCCTTTTTTTTTTTTTTTTTTATTGAAAGATGCAAGTTTGACTTCTTCCAGGCAGAGGTGAGAATTGAGACTCAGTTCAAACCCCAAGTCAACTGGAAGGCAATCACTGTTTTCAGCAAAGTCAGACCCAAAGAATGTAGTGGTAGTGCACACACTGCCATTTGGCCCGTCATTGGGTTAGGAGCAACAATGCCAAGCTGACTGTATCTTGAAAGCATTTGGCATAAACTAAGAAGCTAAGTGCTTACCAGACTGAGATGTGTATAGTTATCTGCGGCAGCAGAACTGTAGTTTCCTAGGCAAATGACTTATGAACTTGAGATGTCTAGAGAGCTAACGTGCTGCTGAACGTCGTTTTAGGGATTACAATTAAAATAGCTAAAAGCAAACTAAGTCACACTTCAAGTGCTTTAAGGTCCTTTATGAATTCTTTTCCCCACATGGTGAGTTTGGGGAGGAGCAAGGAATTCAGCTTGGTTCTTTCACAATCTACATTATCTACTCAGTGTTAAAGCCCATAAAGCAGAATAAGCCTAACATATTTTTGTTGAATAATTTTGTGTAAGGATGAGTTGTCATGATTTCTGTGAATATTTCACAAACAGAAGAAATACTCTTTACAAACTGTCAGTCTATTTCAACTTTGTTAAATCCCTGGATCATGTAGACAAATGTAGTTCTGTTGCTTTTGTTACACGTTGTGCATTTTTCAATATTACAGTTGCTATGTGTATTGTTCAAGGGTAGCAAGCCAGGGTGAATTTGGCTTGCTGCAGTGGGTGGTATTTAGGACTATGCTGGCATACAGAATTCCAGCTGCTTCACCTTCCGCTGTTTTCCTCAGTTCAAGAAAAATTCACATAACTTGCCTTTACATATCTTGCATCAGAAAAAAAACCCACAACTCTTTCTGCCATACAGTCTGTTCCATTTTGTCAGTGGTTTACATTGAGTCTGTGTCCTTTACCTTTAGTTAGATTCAGCCATGTCCAGCAGATATCAAGTTCTGAATAATTTGGGGCAGTTACTCAGGATATTACTACCTAACAGAAATTGCCTGGTTTAAAATAACACTTTTTTGGTTGTATTTTCCCTGGAATTTTTAGCAAATATGGAAAAGAAAGCAGGCTAAAATTATACTACTAATTACCTGTTCCTGTCTCCAAATAAAATAGGAAACAAGTTAAAATCCTCCCGGAGACTAGATGGCATTAAACAAGATAATTAGTACAAAGGTGAGAAGAGGTGATCCCTCTTTTCCAGTTGCCAACCTCACTGCACAATGGTGCAAAGTTTTGGAGATGTTTGACTATCAAATGCAATGAAATGTTATACCTAAATTTAGTAACAATCCAGTCTCATAATTAAAAAGTTATTTACAAGTTTTATTACATTTTTAATAATGATGAAACGCAAACAAGCTGTCATATGGAGAGGTAGAAAATATAACTAGGCAACAATATGCTGGCACAGAAATACAGCTTTGATATTTGAGTGATTTTTCTGACAAGACTGGGGAAGGCAGAGTTTCTAAAATAATAGAAAAATAGAAGAAAGAAGGAAAAATAGCAAAGGAAGAAAGAGACTGTCAGGGTAAACATATACTTCTTTAGATTAAGCTTTGCTCTGCTGAATCTTATCTGTCTACAAGCTTGTGTATTCCTGTTTTGATTTTTGTTGTACTTCTGGGGTTTGGTTTGATTTTGTTCTAGTATGAAATCCGGTATGTTATAACCTACTTTTAAAGATGCTTCTAAAAATAATTTTAAAGTGATTGAGGGCACATTTTTAGGCTTATATTTCAGGTGAATTTATTTTCCAAAAAAAATAAAGCTGGGACATTTAAAATGATGTGGTATTGTGTACAAGAATTCAATCTGTTTTTAAAATCACTGCATTAGCCTTTGAGAACTCTAAAACAGCACATCAATAATACTAGTAAAATACAATCCTTTTTCAGAGTTGTGTACGTTTGAGGCAGGCTAAATGCAGTAATTGACATTTGGTCATGTTTTACATTGATTGACCAAAGTTATGTGAGGGCCTCTGTAATGCTAATGGCTGCTACAAGTTCTGATGCAGAACGACAAGCAGTTGATCAACTGGAATGATAGGTTGGGACCTTCTGTCAGGGAAAGGAATGCAATAGAAGAACAAAATTAATTGGGGAGACTGTCATCCTTTTAGCTTATTCAAGGCTCAGCAGCAAAAAATGTTGTTGTTGTCAGTATAGTTAAGTGAATGGTATTCCTACCTTTGCTTTCCCCATACTGTAGCTTGCACAGCTCTTTCTTTAGTGTCTTGGAGTCCTTATTACTGCTGGAATTTTAAACACCAATTTTATATTTCCTTTTCAAAATGAATGCATACAGAAATGTTTGATCTTCATTTAGGTTAAGATAAAGATTTCAGGGCCCAGGCAGAGTTTTCATCTGCTATTTAATTCTTCTATTTTTTACCTGTATGTATGTACAGCAGTGTGCGTATACTATATACATACTTGTTTAGCTAGGCTTGCTATTAGTTATTAAGCTTTGTTAAAAGAACCATGTGGATATGTTGACCTTCCTTATGTTCAGTCTTTGACCTGAAACTTTGAGTTTTGCAGAATAATTTTGTACATCTTATAAATATATTTGCATCTGAATTCACTGGGTACAACATGAATAGATATGAAAAATGGGAATATATTCTTAAAACAAGCTACTCTCTTACAAATTCTGAACATATTTTGTTTGCCTTTCCCTGTTGTCAGTTCTAAGGAATCGTTATAATTCCCATAGATAGCACTATCAGCTTGGAACTGTAATTAATAAATCTTATTCTTTCCGACTTTTTTTTTTCCCCCTTTCTTTCTGACATGTTGAGTACCACTTAAGATTTTCTGTCCACAATCAGATTCTTTTCTTACTTCTATTTTGAACTGCTCTCAGGTTTTGTGGCAGCTGCTTTATTCCAGTTCAGAAAAACTTTGGTGTCTCTACAGAGGTCAAAACTGTTGGTTATTTCTACATGAAGTACAGTATCTAAACTGATTTGTATAGGATTATTGTAATTTTATGTATATTTGTGTGTGTGTATGTATGTGTATAAATACATGAGAGAGTGATAGCATCAGAAATCGGGCAACCGTGAAGCTGAAGACAGGTTCCATGCTCACCCTAAGGGGTATTGTAGAGTGCACCTGTCCTGATCTGGTATCAGGAAGGTTTCGTTATAGTCCCAAGGACAAGATTAAGACGCTGAAGTCGGTCAAATATCGTTCAACCTTTTACTTAATTCTCTTAACAAACCGCGAAGGAATGGTGAAAAGGGAGGCGAAGGGAAGGCAAAGGGGAAAAGAAAGGAGGTAAGGAAGAAAACAAAGAAAGAGCGAGAAAGTTTGCTACTACCACTCTGAATCAAACAGTTTTCTGCTGATTCTGTCTGAAGTCTTCAATCATTACACGCTTTGTATAGTCTGGGGTCCGTGGAGGCATGTGGCAGGGAGGGGAGGAGAAAGGAAGAACAAAAGGGCCTGCCAAAGGATGCATGCTCCTTATATATGGGTCTTGCTCATGAGCAGATCGCAAATGTGTACCAGAGGTGCTGTTCCCCTACAAGCTTCTTCCTGCTCTTTTCGCGCCCTTAGTCCCTGCGCAAGCACACAAGGTTGTCCACCTCCAAAACCATGAAGAAGATGGTCCTCCTGGAGCATGATGCTTGACCTTGGAAGATGGTGGCACAGCGGCAGTGTTGAGACAAAATCACATCTGGTATTGGTTCTCTACAGCACCCCACCTGCACTATGCAATTATTAGAACAACTTGTGAGGTTATACACAGACGAAATAGTGTGGTGCAATTCTTTATTATCAGTGCAGTATTTTACTAATTGAACATATGTGCCAAAGGATGTTCCCTCCTGTTTAAAGTGTGTCTATATTAAGCTTCAACATAACATTCATAGTCTCTCCTAACTGTTGCTTGATATTTCGTTGTGCAGTTTTCACTTAAACTGGAAGCATTTATAGTTACCATCTCACTGAACCTAAATTAGAATTAATTCTGAAATTTGCAGATGATTGTCATTGCAGAGGTGAGACAGGCCTTGCTTATACTAATTTTAACAAGAGTATGTGACAGTGGTAGGGTGTTCTTTTGTGTGTCTTTTTTTTTTTTTTTTAAGCCATGACTGCTACCTCTGGACCTTTTGTGGTACCAGCTAAAAGTATGTCTTGCCCATGTCTACTGATCATGTAGGTCAGCATGCCGTGGCCTTCCGCTGACTCACTTGCTGGCATCCCTGTTTATCATTCCTTCTTTTACATTTTCCCAAGCAGTAGGTGATAGGGCAAGAGGAAATGGCCTCAAGTTGTACCAGGGGAGGTTTAGATTGGATATTAGAAAAAATTTCTTCACTGGAAGGGTTATCAAGCATTGGAATAGGCTGCCCAGGGACGTGGTTGAGTTGCCATCCCTGGAGGTATTTAAAAGACGTGTAGATCTGGTGCTGAGGGATGTGATTTAGTAGTAACTTGGCAGTGCTAGGGTAACAGTTGCACTTGATGATCTTACAGGTTTCTTCTAACCGTAACAATTGTATGATTCTACATGAAAATTAGTACATGCTGTTGATGTAACTACAAAAATGAATTCAGCCTATTCTCTTTCTCCCTCCGTAAAATTTGGCACGGCAAAAATAAAATTAGGGAAGCATAACAAATACTTTTACCATTGATCTAAGAGAAAGTAACTTCTCATGAAAAGACAGAATGGTCAGTAGAAGGCTGGATAGTAAGGCTGCACCTTTAGAAGTCGTCTAGAATTTAAGCAGACCTTTAAAATAGACAATAAAAATCGTTTCCATCTCCATGAGCCTTGTACAATGCTTCAAGTCCATCTACAGAAATACCTGTTCATTGTGTGCTTCAAATATTGTATCTCTTGAAGTTTGGTGCCTCATCAGTCATCTTCTGCGGTGGCTGTCACCTGCCCCCTCCAGCTCTACATGTAAATACTTTGATTTTGCTTTCCTTAGTTACCCACTCTGCCAGAATCTTTCCAACACAATGAAGGAGACGAAACTCAACAAATCAACTTAAAATTGTATGCTATTTTGCAAACATCTGCATATGCAATTTTTCCTTTTTTAAAAAAAACCAACCAAACAAAAAACCTAAAAATCCATACAGCAGTATAGCCAGTCTGATTAGCTGAAGTCTATAGCTTCTGAGGTGGGGAAAAAAAAAAGCAAAGATGTTGCTGGCTGAGGGTAAAGGTAGATCAGAGAAGCTGTGGCTAAGACCATTAATCAGCACACAGCACTTCAATCTAGAAGATGCAATTTATTTTTCCAAAATACCATATTTACTCAGTTTGAGTTTTTAAAGAAATAAATAATATACAGACTTGTATAGTATATTTCTGTAACAAATTATCATAATTTTATAATACCTGCTTTTACATTCTGCTTCCCACTTCTGTTCTTCTAAGCATCATTTATTTAACAAAAGAAGCTCACATAATGATCTTGGTTTAATCTTTGAAGTTGACACATCTTCTTACCATCTAATGCAACATAATATTCTCTTTATCGCCTATTCTCTTTTTCACAGTCAAGCTCACTGCAGTTTTGTTTTATGCAGAAATCAGTCAGCAACATGACTTGCAATGCACTCTAGAAAACTTTTAGTGATCATAACAAAAAGCAAGAGATCAAGGGGCAGTCTTACAGATTACTTCAAAGAAGCAAAGGGTGTGCAAACTAAGTCTGTAAAAGCTGAGCCTTCCCAAACCACAGGGGTTTGTATTAAACAAAACAAATCAGTTCTTCTAAAGTTCAGCACTGATTAGCACAGATGTCTGTGTTAGTGAAGCACTGCCTTACAAAAAGGTCTTCAAGAGTTTTTCTTTGGGAAGTGACATATAGATCTTACTGTTATTTCTCAGGAGGAGTACAATGAAATATCTTAGAATAAGAGCAGAAACAGTTCCAGAAAATCAAGTTCAGAGGCAGATTGTGATCAGAAATCCTTCTGATTAGGGATGTATATAGGATCTGGATTTAGGTTTTCCTTAACAGATTAATAGTAGTAGAAAATTCAACATCTAAGAAGTTACCTATTTGGTATTCCTTTAAAAGAGTACTGTGGCTGGCTTTCAGGAAACTATGCTGATCATAGATCACCAATTAAGTCATCTCTGGATGGAAAGAAGGAAGATTCAAAGATAGAACTTAAAATAGGGACCTCTAGCACTCCCAAAAGGATCGAATGCCTTATGATGGCTGTGATCCTAGGAACTGGTGCAATATAGTACCTTAAGATATGAATTAATGCAGAAGAAAGAATAATTTATGCAGACAGTAAAGGCAGAAGACAAATCTGGATGTTTCTGAAATTCTGTTTGTCTATACAACTCTTTCCTTCAGAAGTAGACTTTTGAGATAAACTTTTCAATTTCTTGTTATCTAAGTTTCAGCAAATATTTATAATTTCAGTAAATTATAGCCTGATTTTACTGCCATTACCTAAATTTGTTTTGTTAGACAGAAATTCATAAATAATTTTAGAGCATTCTTAAAGATGATGGGTCTACTTCTATGTTTCTAGAAGATTCATAGGAGAACAGGTAGAATAGAAAAAGGAGGGATTGGGACCAGGGAAACATTCTGGTTTGGGTCAAAGGCTACTCATTTCTCCACGTTCTGTATTATGCGACTGGTGCATCTGTACCTTCGAAGCCATAATTTGTTTAGTGATGAATGTAAGAACAACTGTAAGAGAACAGATGGTGCCCTTATTCGTCTGGATTTTCTTCCTACCAAGATTTTGTTTATCTCTCACAGCAGATTATGTTGCTCATCTCCTTTCCATCCTGAATCCCTGTATGATATTCACCAACTGTAAAACTTACGTTACGCTTAATTCAGGACACAATATGGCAACATGGTCAGCATAAAAGTAAAAATAAAACAAACAAAAAAATTTACTTCTGCAATCTCATAAGTTTCTCTTATGTATTTTCGTTACTCATTTTCATATTTTCTTCATCTGATTTCTAAATCACCGCAAAATTAAATGACTAAAACTATTACTTCTACCTGGCAGACAGTATGCAACTCCCAGCATCATTCATCTCTTTACCTGTTTTTGCCTGCTGTTTCAAAACTTTATGTTCAAGTGGATTGTAAATGTAGCTTAAATGGAAATGTTGAAAACATTCTAGTTGAAAAGAACAGCTCTGAACTCTGAATATTTAAAAAATCTCCTCGGTTTCCTAAAATCCAAGAACATATGGTGATTCACCCATGATTATTTTTTTTCTAAAATGAGTTTAGTTTAATGAGTCAATGAAATTAAAGATTCCCTTTTCTAGCAGCTGGCACTCTTAAAATTCAAGGTCAATGCACAGCATTGACATAATTGCACAGCCAGTCAGTCCATGTTCTACAGGTGTTGGTCATGTTGAAAATAAGCACACTAATTTATATTTTTTAATGTGCAGTAGAAGTCATATTCAAAAGCAAGCTCAAAAAAACCAAAGTCACTTTTGGGGATATAATTGAGCCATCAAGTCCTACTTTGAGGAAGTTGCATTTACCTTACTGTTACTGTGTGCATCATTCAAATGCTGTGCTGTACCTTTTTGTTCATTAACTGCTTGACAGACTTAAATGATTGCTGAGGAGTAATAAGTCAACATTCAGCTGGAATACTTTTGGAACATCAACAAGATTCAGAACTCAAATCCCAAACTCTCCAAATAACATTTAATTTGATAAATCCTGGGGTTATAGTATGGAAGGAAAACTCTAATAGCACTAATACAATCACAAGAAGGGAAAGAAACTAATACAGAGAAATGAGAAAACCAGGAAATCCAAACTTTACTTAGTTTAGAATCTAAAGGTCACAGAAATGGTACGATTTCTGAAGTTGATGTGCTGCCAAGTGCCTGAGAAAAAAAACAAACCACAACCAACCCAAAGTGTTAGATTAAAGAAAAAACTACAAAGGATTTTTAAAAAAAATCCAGTATTCCTGAAGGATGCAGCAGAGTTGCCCTGAGGTAGCTCTGCCACACTCAGAAGGAATTTTTGTATAAATGTCCTTGTAATGCAGGCCAGCTCTGTTATATGCCATATCCTTCTAATCACGTCAACAAGACTGGCTTCTCAAGCAGCATGCGTGGTGAGCAAGGACACCATGTGAAATTAAAGCCAATGGCAAAATTGTATTATGGCCTAGACTTCACTCGCCTGCATGTAAGGGAGATATCCATAATGAGATTGTTTGTATCTTTTTCTTCTTTGTGCAAAATGGCTTTTCATTACTTGTAAAAGTTTTGATAGATGAAACAAGAGGTATCTCCATAAAAAGTCTTGGACAGAAACAAAAGTGGGGTGCCCTCCTGGACTGACTTCAATAGCTTATAGAATCATCTTCCAGAGAAAAAAACATAGAGAGTTATTACTGCTATTAGAGTATATTTCCTGAACTTTTTTTTATAAATAGTAGCACATAAATCCTTGCAAACATACATGCCTGAAGAGAACTCATGTGGAAATAAAAACGAGAGAGTGATCTGGAACCAATAAAAAAAAGAAAAATGTAAACTTGAAAGGAAAGGAGCTTTTCCTCCAATGTTTGTTCTAGAGTAAATAAAACCTAAGTTGGTTTTTTTTTTTTTTTCCTCAGCTGGTGAGTTACTTTTGTTTGTAAATAAGATGTCATTTTTAACTAGAAAAACAGAAATACTGAATTTAATGACAACAGCTGTCATTTTCAACTGATATTTTTCTTGTGAGCCATTTTGCTCACTACTGTAGTTGTCTGTGCTTAGTTAATGTGTTTCTCATTCATGCTTTCCAAGTGCATAATGTCAGAAATGATTGATGAATATATTTTCAGATTTGTTAATGAAAAAAACCTATTTCTTATTGGGGGGGTGGGTGTGGGTGGATCAGCTCTTTCAACCTACTGAGAGCGTTTAGTCTTTATTGTTACGGGCGAGGTCCAGGATATGTGGACTATGCTTTCTCTTTCATCTAAGTGCCTCGGAGTGGGTGGATGGAGATTAGAATTTGGCTCTTCAATATTCTGTGCTAACAAAAGAGCATACTAAGTACAGTGAAACATTATTTTATTAGTTTGCTGTTGCTACTCTTTCTACAGTTAAACTTTTGAGCTGAGACATATCCAGGTATGCTGTGATTATTCACTTTGGGTTACTAGCTGAAGGATACAGTGTTTCTTCCTTCCCATAAGGCAGCTGCTAGGGCAGAGGAATAAGTACACTTGGGGTTTTAGCCTAAAAAGCAGCATGCCTGACATGCACAGCTAGCCCTGGGGAGTGAGACGTGCTTTGTGTCCTGACAGTTTAGACACCATCTTTGTAACAAATGGAGAGTGACCGTGTAATGTACACTAAGGACTTGTATTGAATTTGGCTCCAGCTTCCAATGTACTTCAACATTATTAAAAAATTTTATATAATGTGGTGTATATTTTATTAATATACCCTTTATTTGATAACTGGAATTTTCAAAGAAATAATATGCTTTACTGAGCTTCAGAGCTATTTAGAGGTCTCAGATGAACTGTGTGAATTATCTCTGTAGTAACCCATTGAGCCTTTCCCTTACAGAGAATCTTTGATCCCATCCAAATTATTTTAACGCTATGCAACCATCTGAACTTGCAGAGTCCTACAATCTAATAAATACTAAATTCTCTAGATAAAATTTTGAAAATTTTGAAATAGATGCCATTAAAAATCACATCCTTTTCATATTTGTATGGGTTATATTCTTTTAGCTCTTGTGGGAAGCTTTTTGGAAAACAACGCACACGTACTGAAGGTCAACATGAAGGAGGAAATCCTGCGCTGACACTGAAACTACTGCTACTCCTCAACAGATGCGGAATGTGTATTAATTAAAAGATTGACTTGGCAGAAACAGTAACAAAGTGTAGATAATAAGTTACAGCTGTGTTTAACCGATAATAGTTTGTGTGTATAAGTGTAGAAACCAATGAGCACAAGCCGCGGAGCTAGCCCACGTTGTAGTAAAGTATATAATGGTTTCAGTATTTTAATAAAGGGTCTTCAGCATTGATCATAATGGTCTGTGTCTGAGTCCATCCGCAAACTCTATTTCACAATAGTTCATATTTTGGTGAGTAAGTCTGGGATAATATTTGTGTTTGGCAAAAATATCTGCTTTGCACTCTATCAACACTGGAGACATTTCACAATGAAAGACTCACATTTCACTCATTTTTATTTCTTGGGGTTTAGCCAAAAGGTATTATTCTTTTCTGAACCACTGCAATGACAGTTTATATATCACGTACAGCCATAATTAGAACTGTCGCCAAAGTCTGATGATGGTGGGGTTTTGTGTGTGTTTTGTTTCTAATTGGTATGATTCACCTTTCTGGGTGAAAGAATCATTAGCGTCCCATGGCATCTGTTTGACTCAAGAATGTCTTTCCTAAGATTTCTTAATATGATATAAAATATCCTGGGGTTCTGGCTCGTGTGAAACGAATGGCTGCATCTGGTTTTATTATGTACTACAAGAAGTAAGTCCTTGTTGTCAAGCCAAGTGATGCAGGTGGGCTTGGCCTTCCATATTGTCTGTGACAGTAGACCCTGGAATTCACTGTATTTTGCGCCTGATTGTCTCCAAAGCAGTTTGAATACAAGTTATCGTGTATGCAGCATGATTGATCAGAGGATTAGGATCGGTAGTAAAACAGCAAGTGAATCAACTTGGTAAAATAGATGCACAGATAACACGATGGGTCTGAGTTTCACTTTAATCTAGCTGGAGCATCCACTGCCACAGCAGTTGTACTAGATTTGCAAATGCCTTCATTGGGATTATGACAGACCAGTTCTTCCAGGCTCTTTCCTATCTAGGCAGAGTCAATCAGACTCTAAACCCTAGTTAAAACAAAATAATAAAAAAAAGCACTCCTAGGAAAATATCGAAGAGTTATGGGATCTGCTATGTGTAATTAATTCATATCTTTAGAAAGTGCAAATTTTACTGATTAGCAACACAGCTCTGCGTTCTTTATGTGCATACAGCACGCTTCTGTACCACATAAGGGGTTAGAATGTAATTTTTTATTTCAAAGTAATTTAAGCAGGGTCATGGAATCTGGTAGTTTCACACTTACAAAGGCAGCTAACAGCCTCGCAAAAGAATCTCATAGGCAAAACAATTGATTTCTAACTTCTTCCTGAGCAGGGAACGTTCACTGCCTAGATCATGTACAATAAAACTGACATCTGAGGGTAGTGCAAAAATATACTCAGCTTTCCTAATCCCTTGGAGGCTTGTGAAATTACTGTCTGAAAACTATAATGAGAATGGGATAATTTGTGACATTTCCCTCTGCTGTTAGGAAGTATTGATTTTATGACATTTTCATTTCTTATTACGAGCATTAGACATCAGAATGTTAATATCACATGCATAGAATAAACAAGGATAGTGCCAGGTAGTACTTTATTTATTTCAATTATTTTTCAGTTTTATGCTGTAGCTATTTTACCAAATCCCTGAAGGCTGTTAGCAGATAAACAATCATTCATAAGCTCTGAGAATTCAGAATGAGACGAGGCAGCCCATACATAAACTTACCTCTTCCATGAAGGCTACCAGCCAAGTACAACAACTTATCCTCACCATGCTGAGTTTTGACCTCCCTTGGTTTACCTAGGACATTAAATTTTTCAGCTCCATTTTCTGTCTAATTTAGACTGTCAGTGCCTTGAGGTAGTTGTCATCTTCCTCCTGACATATGAGAGACCTGCTGAAAATACTAATGTATTCACAATAGGTCCAATACTGTCACTTGTATTCAGCCCTGCTGCATCTTACTTGTCAGATCTTTGTGAAGGGTAAGTTCCCTCTTCTAGTGGTAAAACTGCCAAGACAAGGTTATGGAGAAGGCTATCTCATCGAGACTGCCTTGAAATTCTTCAAGTCTTGACTTCTTAGCTGTAGAATGATAGTCTTTTAATAATACAGTCCTGTAATTAGCTTTGCTTAGCTTTATATTATCATCTATAATTATTTCAGACTTATGAAATGATTCCACACATTTTAACATGAAAAAGTTATCGAAAGGAACAGATCATCTATCTGGAACCACTCAAAGCTTTCTGACCAAAAGAGAGGCACGCTTTACAATGTTTGAATCATCTCATCATCACTGTGGATCGGTACAACATAAGAGAAGAAATATTCTTTCTCCTTGGCCATCTGCATTGAATTTGATACATTATATAAAAAAAACACAAGCCAACCTGGGAAATAAAAATATTATCCTACAGTTGATGTAGGTATAATGGATTTTTTTTTTTTTGTAAACTTACTGTAGGGGAATTCATAGCACATGGGTAGTATTGTACAAAAATAAGAATGGGGGTATAAGGGAAAAAAAATTGTAGGGTTTATATCTTGTGAAGTTGACTAACTTGCAGATATTTTACGTGAACTAGATTTGTATCAAATTTATATAGAACTTTCTCACATAACGGTGTGGTGAAGAGAAGGGAAAAACAATATCATAATAAGGTCAGAGGATAAGAGAATAACTGAGTTGTCCAGAAAATTGAGCCACACTGGGATCTCATAAACTGGTATATCATTCCTCTAGGTAATCAAAAACATTCAAAATATCGTTCAAAACGTATCTGTCCCTTGTGGGGACTTTCAATGAGCCAAGCTTACTTTGTCTAAAATAATGCTTTTATAAAGAAAATATTACAACCAGGGAAAAGCTTTCCTTGTATCCCTTAGCAATAAAGTCTGAAAATACAATGTTATTTAAATTCTTTTCATGTGTACTTCAGAAACAAAATAATTTTGGGTTTCTTTAAAGAAACACAGATTGTGTAGATTGTGTCTGATTTATACAGTGTAATCATATTTATATCATAATTTTTCTAATTTGTAACAATAGCCTTATAAATATTTTATTCAGTTCTTTTTCAGCATAAATACTTCCATTTTGGGGGGTCACAATTTGATCTGAGTGCAAATAGCTTTAAGCAGCAGGGGTCCAAGCCATAGATATGTATTCAGAT
Organism: Charadrius vociferus; assembly: GCF_000708025.1. Taxonomy (NCBI): domain Eukaryota; kingdom Metazoa; phylum Chordata; class Aves; order Charadriiformes; family Charadriidae; genus Charadrius; species Charadrius vociferus. The sequence continues at coordinate 2,750,281 of NW_009647735.1, read as the reverse complement.
TTGGACCTCACTACTAAAGTGGAATATTTAAATGCTCATATACCGTGCTCATGCTGTTACAGAGCTGGAGAACAAAAGTGATCAAACATACACATATTCCACATTACACATTCAGAGAGAGACAAAGAGAGAGAGAGAAAGAAGGAAAGAAAGAAAAAGAAATTAAAGAGAATTATTGTGGGCATTTCTTAGCTTGCATTTCTCTCTGATATGACAGTGCTCAGTTCATGCTTGTCTTGCACGCACTCACAAAGACATATTTGAGTTCTCATAATTTTAGTCTTACGCTTTTGTCTTTTTCCTACATGGAGAATGTAAGTGTACTCTCTTTGGGCTGGCACCGACCCTTGTGTATTCAAGGTGTTTGCTTATATATCCCTCCGCATTCTCTCTGCCACCTTTGTTAGTGGCAAAAATCTCAAAGAAAATAACATTGTTGAGAGTTTCATTAAGATAAGTTAGCAGGACTGCGGGGGGATGAGCGGAGAAGAACAGATGAGGTCAGTTATCATTCCAGTGGAAAAAGATATAGTGGGAATTCTTACCCCTTGGTCAGCGGAGAACACACAGAGGAAGCTTGCAGCTACCCGGTGATGAGAAAACCATTGATTAATCAATGCACCTTTTGCATTAATTGATATTGCAGCAATCCAAGCATCAATCAGCAAAATGTGTCAAAAAACCAGACTGATTTTCAGATCCTCTTCCTCTTGTTTCTGTTCCTGAGTCTCATTGTAAATGCAGCCTAAGTACATATTGGTGTTTAGAGTTGGAATTTTCTCTAAGCAAAGTCTGTGGTATTCAGCACCATATTTACCATTGCTAAACAATACATTGCTTCTGTTCTATAGATTGCAGTGATATTTCTTTATACATTCAGGAACGTATCATCATTGGTTACTTAATCATTACTGGACTGGCTGGCTGATCTTGGTTTTAAATAGTTCTATCTGCCCATAAATTTTACAAATAAGATTCTGTCAGAGTATTCACCTTGGAGTAGATGGTCCAGTGAGATTTAAGAGAAGAATATTTATTTTCAGATCACAAAGCCTGTTTCACAGGCACAGTCTCTGAGGCCACTCTATCCCTTATTTGAATACCCTTATTTTGTAGAGTAGACAAAAGAATATGTTTAACTGAATTTATTTCCCTTACCACAGAGATACAACTATCAGACATACCAGAGAAGCCCTGGATATAGTCCAAAAGATAACATGTACAAAAAAAGACCTTTTTTTTTTACTGCAGTCATCTGCACATGGTCATGTTCATACATTGACTAAAATCTCAAAAGCAAGTCTCTTGTCGCAATTAGGAGGCCCTCTATTTATTATATTGGTCTATTATATCTCTCTTCTCTGATATCTTTCTGTATCAGATAGCTGTGCAGCTCTGTAGTTTGGGTAGTGGGAAGCACAGGGATGTCTGCCATAGCTCTACTTTACCAGAAAATTCCCATATGCCCTAAAATATATTCACAGAATCATTTCCAGTCTTTAAACGGTATTTAGTTCTGAACATTTGGCTTCTGGTAGACATTACGTGAAGGGCTGTCCCAGAGAATCACTATTTATTTACAGGTTGATTGACTAGATGTACTTTCACTTACTGTAAGACTGTAATGTGGAAGTTAAAAGTTTTCAAATACCGATAGAAAGCAAAAATCAAACAAATGGAAAACAGTACATAATAATGGATAAAACCCAAACGCACAGATTTGATCAAGTTAACTAACTAATATAGCTAAAGCTAAAGCATTATCACTATTTCTCTAATCAAGAAGAAATATCATTAAGCAGTATTTCAGCTCACTTTAAAAAGAGTGTTATCCTTTGCAGTCTCAAGTTTTAGCAGAGTTTCTGAAGACAATCACACAAATGAGGCTTCTGATGGAAAACATGCAGAAGGCTTTCTTGCTGCAAGTTACTTTTGCAACAGAACTACAGTATGTTCGTTCAAGTACTATACGGAGCAAATGCGTGCAGATATGGGTTCAGTTCACTCAGTTTGCCATTAATCACAGAAGAAATTATAGAAGCCATTTTAAGAAATCAGTTGAGAAATCCTTGGACAGGCACAGCTTGATCAACAGTGTGCACTTTTAAGTATGGAGATCATGATTTAAATACACTGAATCCCTTTGAAGGTACTGTTACCATAGCCAAGACATGTAAAATTATACATAAAGTTGTTAGGCTCTTTTTTCCCTTTTAGGCATTTATCAGTGTTTTACATCAATGGTTAATATCATGAAATAGAAGAAGGCATAAACCATTGAAAAGTGTCTAAAGGTTAGAAAACAAACAAAAAACCAAAGAAGTAACATGCAGGGACATTAAATTATAAACAACTTTTTGTCAGCAAGCTTCTTGTAGGGTGGTAAAGAAAATCAAACCCTCCAGTTTGATAACTGTTGTGCCTTAGTTAGGAATGTAAGTAAATCATGCAAAAGAAGCAGCCTGGTATCTCGTAACTCCATTTTTTTTCCTTCACTTGGTTCTTAGGAAAATTATGGAGAGGGGTTTTGTGTGATCCCCCTTTAAAACTCCATAGTGTGATGGAAGTCAGGGCTGGTAAAGAGCAAGCAAATACTCTAGCTCTAGAAATATACTGATTCGGTCATTTTGGATCAGATGTTTCTCTGGAGCACTCTGTGCATCAGGTCATTCACAAAGAAAGTGAATGCAGCACACATTTTGAATCCTTTGTTAAGTGACTTTCTTTTCTTTTGGCTGTTCATCATTATTAAAATGTGTACATGTGAGAAATATCAGTTAGAAATAACCCTGTATGGAAAGAAAGAAAGATGAAAATTAATGGATAAAATAATTGCCGAAGGATAGAAACATGAAATTAAAAATGTGAAATATCCCAATGCCAAGGTGACTAATTATACAGGTCCCAGGAAATCTTATCTACAACATACAAAATATTATGGAGTTAAGTTCCACTGAGGAAGATGATATTCCTTAAAATCCACCAGAAACTTGCTTTGAATAACATTTAGCCCGCTGCTCTCTAAAGCAAATACCTCTGGTATTTCTTGTTGTCAGTAAATCAAGATATTTTGAAGTTGTTTACCTGGTGTTTCAATTTTTTTACATATTAAACTACTTCAAAACTTACAGTGCTTGTGATTAATCATGAAGAATATTCACTGGCCATGAATATATTTCAGTGCTCAATGAGAAGAAGGTTTCTAATCATCAAAAGTGGATAATCCCATCCTCATAGCATCAGCTGTTCACAAAAGCCTCAACTGGTTTTGAGAGAATTCAATAACATTAAGAAATACATTATTTGAGGTGCAGCAGCAGTACCCCAAATATGAAGTATGGAACAGCACAAAAGAAGCCTGAGCTTGATAACACTGGAGGTCACTCCCATTATATATTTGTGTTTATGGTTTATGGACATTGCTGTCTATTAATGCCAGAATCTATTTGGCAACAGGAGAAATGCAGAATATCAAAAGAAACAGACCTTGCCTCTTCATCAGTAGGTATAGCCAGATATGTTGTAAATACGAGATGTTCTACAGCAGGGGAAAATCTTCCTAATTTCTTGATGATAAAGTACAAAATTAGACTATTTTTGTCTTGTCTTAATACACATTTAATATATGCTTAAAAGTAAAAATTAAAAATTAACTATCTTAATGTGTTTAAAGACTCTGGCTTCCATGAGATTTTCACAGATATTTTGAGATGGCTGTACGTTTTTGGCATGAATACAAATGCTGTTTGCAACAATGACAAGCACTGATCTTAAAATCATTCATGGCCCTTCGTGGTGTATTTGGGGCTCATTTGTTCCTGCTTTTAGAACTTATTTTGTTTTACTAATTATTTTATGTTATATCTCTCTTTGGTTTTATGCCAAAGGCTTTTTTAATGAATACATCAGTTTTAGGAGGAAAAAAAGCGAATGTAATGAAACCAAAATACTATTCTTATATACAAAGAGTTGCAAGACAAACATTCCTATGAAAATAATGCCTATTAAGAGCGTAAGTATGTTGAACTAGAAAGTGGTGGTGTTTCCTCCAATGGTAAAAGGAAAAAAGCTTTGCCTGAAAAAGTGTGACAGAAACGGGCCGTGGGATAGACAAGACCGGATTTAGAAATTATTTACCTTCTTAGATGATTTTAGCAAACCAGCCTTTTAGATCTATCTGTCTTGATTATTCAAAACTAAATGTTTTGCGCAGGAAATGAAAATAGGTTGATTAAACATATTCTCATCCTCACCCCATGCATCCTGTATATTACTATGACACCCTGTGATGTAGGATAGCTACAATGCAGAGGTAATAGATGGGAAATTGTTTCAGGCCCCAGTGGTTCTGGTGTATGATTATGATACAGGCTAGCAATCATAGAAATTGCTTCTGAAAGTCATATACAGCTCACCCATTCACTGAGCTGCTCACGGAAGTCAGGGGGATTTGTGTGCTTCAGCAAAGCGTATGTTATAAAAGAGTTATTTATAATGAAGTCTTGCAGATGAGTCTTATTTCTCTAACTCCTTCATGTGGATTATAGCTTGTGAAGACAGGAAAGACGAGTTATACCGAACTGTTCTGTAAGTCATTATCTTCCCTTGACATATGGCACAATTTCTTGTTGGAAGCAGATGCCGTCAGCGTAGCAACCTAGCACCAATGAAGACATTGTCAGTTGTATGGTTACATTAGAGTAAGTGCATAATTAGTCATTTTACATCTACTTTTACTTTATTTTGACAATTAGGAAGTTTAACAAGAGAAGGCTATGGAGGAACTGTGACTTTTCTACTTCAGTCATTATGCAGACTTGAGAATGAAGGAGTATGTGATTCGCACGTCTTCCGAGTTCAATTTACATTGAACTAGCACTGAACTAACAGGTTCTCTGAATGTTTTTAGCATAGGTATACTTAAATGTCTGCTGTAAATTGAAGTAGGCTAAATGTATTAGAAATTAAGTAGATATTTCCTTGGGAGTATCTATGTTCTTTCTGAAAAGTTTCATTTCAGACATTTAAAAAATACCTCATACTATCAGTTTTATACAATATTTAGGGTAGTATGTCATACAAATCAAAAAAGAAAAGGCAAGGAAAATACCCCCTACACCCCCTGAGAATATAATGGAAATTATGCTTTGCAGTTATTGTAGACACTTTTTATGAAAGCTATGAAGAAAAAGCTGGCTGAACTTTTCCATTGACTCAGGCTTCAAGCACAGATTTTAAGGTTTTATAAAGCTGCTGATTATGTTTTCTGACATCATGGTAGCCTGTTAATACTAGCTTGGAACTACTCACTGGATGTACTGGGATCTAATCTGACTTCCAGTGAGGTCAACAGAAAGACTGTCAGATGATGCCCTCTCACAGGCACCTGTGACTGAGATGTGCTGCTAGGTGAGTCAGGTGCAGAAAAAAACAGACAACTTTCAAGAACTGAACAGCTTAGTTTTCGTTGCTGAGAGTAGTTTCTGATTTAGGGACAGTGTACCCAGACCTTCACTTACTGTGTATTAAAAACTGCCTAGATATATAATTTTGCTGTTATTTTAGAAAATGTTTTGATGTACTGAAAGTGGACAAGAAAGGTTTTCCTCCTGTAGCCCACAGGTACAATAACCAACATCCAGAGCTTTTACATCTGGAAATCAGGAATTTGGGAAGCAGTCAGCTTCAGTGGCTGAAGAAAAGAGGATTCTCAGTTTCTCAACAAATGCACTGTACAATTCCCATTAATTTTCAGAATGGTGTTCTCAGTTTTATTTTCTATCATTTAAATAGATATTTATGTTCTGTACCAAGCTCTACTTGCATGACCTATTATTATAATCAAAGCAAACTCTCCCCAGAGATTATATGCTACATACCTCAGTCTCTTAATGAGGACATTGGTAACTGAGAAGCTTTCATTGTACATATTTTACATGTTAACATCGCAACCCCAAGCTCCTGACAAGCCACCCTTTTTATTATGTGATTTTCTCATTGTGCCTATATAGTATTCAATGTCTTTAATCCTCATTTCAGCTAGAAGACAAATAAGAAGTTACCTAGCAACTTACACTGATTGATTGTCTACCTCCGTACTGACAGATGTAATGACTAAATAAAGGGAATATTTTTTTTTTCTAATTTTTTAATTAAATGTTTACAACTTCTTGGGAAGCAACTAAAATGGGTCCCACAATGACAAACATTGAGTAAGAGCTACTTTTCCTGACTTTGACAATTTCTGTTCATATTTTTTTCCTAATTCAAATTATTACTGTGGGAATTATTAATATAAACAACTTTAAATTATGGGTCTTTTAAGATACCTCCTGGGCCACTTCCTGAGATCACCTTTTACCAGCTTCATCGATGTAAACCAGCGCCAGTCTCCCACAGAAGCTGCAGATGTTCAGCATCATATTTGACTATTAGGTCAACTCTTCAGAGGCTAAATGAAGGACAAAAATTTACTACTTATATTCTGAGAAACCCTGTGGCCTTCAGCCTGGCACTTTTTGCACTTCCCATGCATATGCTGTAATGGTATGCGATGTTCATTTTCCAAGTACTTCTCTCAGTTCCATAAAAGAACATGTCGTAAAAAAGATGAAATTGAGTTAAGACTATGAAAGAGTACATCATTTGGCTTTTACAGAACGTAGCATAACAACAGAGGAAATGACAGGACGTATTTTGCTACCACTCCAATGATTTAGAATCATAGAATCATCAAATGGTTAGAGTTGGAAGGGACCTTAAAGATGTAGTTCCAACCCCTCTGCCCTCGGCAGGAACACCTTCCACTAGACCAGATTGCTCAAAGCCCCATCCAGCCTGGCCTTGAACACCCCCAGGGATGGGGCCTCAACAACTTCCCTGGAAAACCTATTCCAGAGTTTCACCACCCTCACAGTAAAGAATTTCTTCCTAATATCGAATCTAAATCTACCCTCTTCTCGTTTAAAACCATTACCCCTCATCTTACCGGTATACTTCCTGATAAAGAGCCCCTCCCCATCTTTCCTGTACCTACTGAAAGGCTGCTATAAGGTCTCCCCAGAGCCTTCTCTTCTCCAGGCTGAACAACCCCAAATTTAACTTCACTTCAACTTGTTCAGGCCTCTTTCTGTAAAAATAAATTCACAAATATTTTAAAGCAATAGGTAATAAGGAGAAATGAGAAATCAAAAATATCTTCATTCAGGTCCCTTTCAGAAAGGATATAACGGCAAAATTACCCCAAGTTGGTCCTTTTCTCACTAACTCCTTTCTCTATCTTTCGGCTTTCTGATAACAGAAGACCAAGCCCATAGCTCTGCTTCACACACAAAGCTCTTTATGCAATTAAAATGCAATATTGAAAATGATGATTTATATAAACATTTATCACAAAGGTTGTGTGTGTCAAGTGACCTGTTTTCTGGCAGTGTTTCCTACAGCAGTTTGATTTTATACAACCCATCTGGAACAAACTCCCGGAGCGTTTTAACTCTGGAATGCAATTTTAACTTTGGTCTCCAGATGGTCCAGCTCCTTAGAGTTTTACTAGTCAAGTCACAAATAAAGTTATCTATGCAAAAATAATAATTAACAGAGATAACTGCTTGTATTTAGCAAAAAAAAATCTGCTCACAGAAAATTGTCATCTACAGTGCAGAGATCGCAGTTGACTTTTTCTATTGACAGACCCATAGAGAATTAGGAATAAAATGCATGACTTGTTTTCTAAAGCTGAGAAGCCTCGTTGGTGGTCCCCTCCCTTCATGCATGAGCTGTACTTAGGCCCAGGACTGCCAGTCTGGGCTGGGCTCACTGGGGGCAGTGGACTTGTCCCCTTGGTGAGGCCATGATCCTGCCAGTCCCTCAGCACATGGATCCCTGTCCTCATGGGGTGGCCCTCCCACTGCTCCCTGGTAGACACAGTCTTTGGAAATGGGAACTTTCTCAGTGATTTCCTCAACAATCATTGAGAAAGCATTGCTATTAACCGCCGACAGGTGAATGACTCCCAGTGTTATTGCAGACCAAGGAATAGATTAAGAATTATGGAATCTATTTTACAGGAAAGAGTAAGGAACATCATTGCTGCTTTCAATTTAAAATGCAAACAAAGTCAAATAAAACATGCATCAAGTCGTCATCTTTTGGAATTAAACACAAATCCCTCTAGTCTGAGGCTGCTTCCTTTATTTTATCAGTGTTAGAACAAAGACAGCCCACACTGCTGAAAACCACCCAGGTGTCTGCCTGGATTTGGATGCAGGGGTTCAGCGGTGTCCTTCTGGGCCAGCTTATGTGCTAATATTAACCTGTCCAGTTGTCATGCATTTAACATTGAGGGTAATGGTACTGCACTCTTCCGTGCAGCTGCTCTGGCTCGCAACTGAAGCTCAGATGAAAGAGGAAACTTTCATACATTGCTGTGAATCTACTTGCAATTTCTTCCCACCTGCCCCCCCCCCCAACATTTCTCTTGTCATCTGTTGGGGCTGTTCAGCCTGGAGAAGAGAAGGCTCCAGGGAGACCTTATTGCGGCCTTCCAGTACCTAAAGGGGGCCTACAGGAGAGCTGGGGAAGGACTTTTTACTGGGGCATATAGTGACAGGACAAGGGGGAATGGTTATAAACTGGAAGAGGGCAGGTTTAGATTAAACATTAGGAAGAAGTTTTTCACTTTAAGGGTGGTAAGGCACTGGCACAGGTTGCCCAGAGAGGTTGTTGAGGCCCCATCCCTGGAGGTGTTCAAGGCCAGGCTGGACGTGGCCCTGGGCAACCTGGGCTGGTGGGAGGTGTCCCTGTCCATGGCAGGGGGGTTGGAACTCGATGATCTTCAAGGTCCTTTCCAACCTAAACCATTCTGTGATTCTATGATCTTTTCCTATTCTGCTGACAGGAATAATTATTTTTAACATTTTTGTATTCTAACTCTGGAGTAGTTATTTCTGAGAAATTATATATTACCCACTGTGTTTCCTGGTATTATTACTAATATTACACTGCTTTCCAAAGTTGATAATGGTTTTCATGGTGCTTCAGAAATACTGTTCTGTAAACACTGGACACGTTCAGAAGCTCTGACACCTTCAGTTAAAATTTAGCATTCAGTTTTTCACAGTCATTTGTGCATATTGCTAATAATCTAGACTGGATACATGTTCAGTGGAGTTGTACTTACTTGGAACTTGAAGACAGCTGGTGCCTCCATTCTGCAGATCCCATTACGCCATAGTGAGATACAAGCTATCTTTAAATGACTGCAGTTTCTCAGAAAAGAAAATTAACCTGTGTTGAGCTCTGTGCTGTCACTGCTGGTTTGTTTCCAGTTACCAAATGAATTCGTTTATGGTACTTTCGATATCTCTGTGCTGCACCACAGCTGTCATGGGAGGTATATCTAATGATTTCAGTGAAACTACTTAAACTAGAAAACTAGTATGTATGTGGGTTTATATGTGATTAAGTGCTTTGCAGACTGAAGCTCTAATACATTTAACAGTCCCTGTGTGCACTAGTATATGGAAAATGAGTGTATTTGTAGAAATATGTATTTTCATTTAACTATTCAACATAGCTGTAGGCATAGCCTTTATTAGACATATGTTTGGTTCTTTTTCGTTTCTTATTGTCCATAAAGATTTGAGTTTTAGACAGAGGATTTGAAATAGCTGAAAAATATTAAAGGTCATTTACATAACTCCTAAGATAATTAACAGAGAAAAATATAAATTGAAATCTTAAAGACAATATATTCTCACATAAGTCTGTGTGCATGAGGGATTTCCCAGCAGTTAGAAATTGTATAAATGTTTATTTCTCATTTTTATGAAATTGATAAACTTGTATATCTCCATCAATTTTTAATTCCTTCCTCAGATTGTTTCATTCAAGCTCTCATCAAAGACTTGCACACATGAAACTAGTAATCTTTTTATGTCTCAGTCTATTAATATTTAATTTTTTTTTTATTTAGAGATGAGAAAAATAGTATTTTTATGCACCATATGATCCCATGATTCTGAAGTGCCATAGACCACTTAGGTTTAAGTAAAGAGATACGTTCTCTTAGGGTTGAGTTTTCTAACTTCTGCTTTCAAGGACTACATCTTGTTTCTGGTAAAGCTTTTCTTATCTGATGTACTGAAACAGAGAAGCAGACCACCCCTGAACATGACAGACGGACTTCCCCTGAGCAGGCCCTGATGAATACTGTGGATAACTGCTGGAGAATAAGGGGTTGGAGACAACACTAATGGACAGGCTCTGACAGGTTAAATGTCAACTTTTTATACTACAGGTCTTGTAATGTTTTAAAGAATTTTTATTGCAAATAGCAAAACTGTGGCAGCTGAGGTAACAGGAGGCTTGCAGTCATTCTGGGCAGCACCTGTGTCTCCCAGGTGCTGTAGTGCCATGCTGCTGCCTGAGGTTTGCAGAGGAGCTGTGGAGGAGGGCATGCTGGCAGCCAAGGGCAGAGCACACCCACTGCATGGAGGTAAGCCGAACCCACCATCGTTCTTGTTTAGTGGGGTCTTACTATCTCCTTGCTAGCCACAAACTTCTGGAGAAGCAAAAGGAATAGAAATTCTAGTTAAATCTAATACTAAAAAAAAAACCCCAAACCAACACAAAAACCTACCCCAAAAACAGCAAAAGCTTTTCAAGTGAACACTTGACTAAGCAAGTCAAGCTACCTGTGGAGCTGTATATGAATTCAAGTATGAATTCATGCTGGAGAAAACAGCCTCCTGAGGTTTAATGAACTACATACAAACAACAGTCAAAAATTCTGTTTCCATTAATTCTACATTCATGAAATAAGTGTCTGCTCAACGTAGTTGGATACAAGCCTTTAAGATGAAAACAAAAAGAGATTTTTATTGTGGATCCTAGAACTCTAGTGTGGCCAGGGGACAGCTGAGAGTGCACGGCAGCAAGCTGTCTACAGCAACATTACTATAAGCCAGTAAAATCTAGAGCTGCTTTAAAACAACCATGGCTAAGAGTCTGCAAAACACTGCTCTCCAAAACACAGGGACTACTACCATGGAGACTTCCAGTTCAGTCTGAAGCATTATTTTTTTCTTAAGCCAGTGTTGTTAAAGTGTTTTTAATGACGATAAACATCCTTTTTTCCCCAAGTGAGATATCTTTTTGTTTCTTCATCCCACACCCCTACTTAGCTAACTTTTAAAATTCACAGTGTATGGTGTACTGAATGCAGTCTTGTACCTTCCCCAGCACTTTGTGGAGAAAAAATGGCTGGTCACAGCAGCTTAAACACATGACATTTTAAGCAAAAGTGATTTAGAAAAAGACAACTCTCTTTGCAACAAGAGTGAGAAAGCAACGGAGCTGTCATTTGTTAAATTGGGTATTGTCTCATTAAATTTCTAAGCATAGTGTCAGAAAAGATTAGGAACACACTGACAGTTGCAACTGGCTCAAAAACTTTCCACAATCACACAGAAAACATTAGCTCAGCTATTAAGGATATATGTAAGCTAATTTCTGACAGACATTTGCTGTTATATGAATCTGATGTCATTACAGTTCATTGAGTACCCCAGCCATAAAGCAAACATACCTTGCCATATGCTGACAAGAGGATGAAAAGATAAGCTAGGGAGGATGAGAGAAACTATTTTCTTCTATGACTTGGTCTTTTTCTATGACTGAGGGATATTCTTATCAACAAAATGAAATATACCTTGAACTTTCTGTCAAAATCTAAGTCTAAACCTAAGACTTTCTCAGGTTTCAAAACATCCCTTTTTCCATCTTTTTGGCTGTCATATCTCCCATTCGTGAACCACAGGAAATGGAAATATGGCAGATTACTAAGGTAATCATACTGTGCTCCAGGACCATATTTCCCTGTGAAATATTCAGTTGAATTCTAGGCCAGAGTAAGAATAGTGCCTTAGAAGTAAAGCGAACATTTGCATGAAATTTGAGTGAGTCATACTTAAACTATGTAGTATTTCTCTGTGAATATTTAAAGCTCTGAATTTTAACTTCATCTGAATGCAAAATTTCTTCATTTTCATTCTGTTCTGTTGAATTTTTGGCTGGTCTTAAAGAAAAAAAAATAAAGGAACCCCCCCCACCTCTGGGAATAATGTAACTGTGGGAACACCAGGAGGGCTCGTGTTCCTCGGCCTCTCCTGCCGCCGGTGGGGCTGAGGGAGCGGAGGGCTGAGGCGGGCTGGCTCTGGCGGGCTGCTGGCCTCACGGAGCCTTCTCCAGCAGACTGCCACGTCTGTACAGCGGGAGCACTCCTCCCCCTCCTTCTTCCCCGGCCTTGCTCTTCCCAGGGCTGTTTCTGACACTTCTTCCCTCGCTGCCGGGCAGCCTTTTGCCCTTCCTCAAATACATTTTCACAGAGGTGCCACCAGCTCTGCGGATGGGCCCAGCTGTGGCCTGCGTGTGGAGGGGCCCTGTGGGGCCGGCTGGAACCGGCAGTGTCTGGCACCAGGCAGCCCCAGCCTCTCCTCACAGAAGCCATCGCCATATCTACAGCTTTTCTGGGCCAAATCCTTGACAAGGTTTTCATTTCTCTGAGAAGAAATATATCCTGTTCACTAAGCCAGAAGTTTGGTTCTTTTAGATACGGTCTCAACTGTTCTCCCTTTTGTGCCGTAGCTCCTTAAAAATCAATACAAGCAAAAAGGGCTGCTTCAGACATTCATGGCAAGAAATGTCTTTTGTAGCTAAAGGTGAGTTGGAAAGTGTGAGGCCTGCACATGTGATTTGAAAGACAGGCTGGTTGGGAAGATTAAAGTTTGCATTACACTATGGAACCCCAGGACCTTTCTGCTCCAGTGTGTGCTAGGCCTCTTTAGAACTTTGTAATTACACAGTGAAACGTGGATAAAACTAACATATCAAGTACAGAAGAGCTTGATTACAGACTTCAGCATAATTCCAGACTCACATTGTTCGCTTACTCTTTATCTTCAGTAACTTTATTCTGTAAATATACATATATAGAGATATTCACACACCTCTGTGAAGAGTCTATATTCATAGCATTACAAGCAAAGAGATAAAATAATAATACTCTGTCAAAAGAGCAGTGTAGATAGAACTGGTTTTATTCCAACAGCTTCTTTTTCTTGGTGTATTAAGAATTGGTTTATATTTTTTGCACAGGACTTCTACGTGAGGGATTAAGGTTCCTGAGGTATACTTCCATCAGAAATGTACATTTGAAACTCTATGCTATCGTTGGCATATTATTATAGTTCATTAGCTGTTGTTTTATCTTCAAGTATGTAGCATAAGACAGATTTTGATATACGTCCCCACCTTGAAACTATTTTGTAAATTTTCTCCATCCTAGAGTCAAACTTTACCTGCAGATTTATGTTTCAGTTCAAAAGCAAGTGCCTTTCTGATACTAAACATGTTCAACAAAACCTAGGCAGCAAAGCACTAGATCCACAAGGCATGGGACCCTGCACAGCTCTGGGATGTCGGCTTTCTCCAGTTAATACCAATTCAGATCAGCAGAAAGTTTGCTCCAGTGTCTAACAGGTTTCAAATTCACCAGATATGTAGACGATGTACTACCTTTATTTTAGGAGCTATATATTTTATGACATCAGAAAAAGGAATAAATACAATAAAAGTTATTTTAAAGCCTTTAAATATCAGAAAATAGTTGTACCCAAACAAATCCTTCTCAGATACTTTTACAATCAATTTTTTGTGATGACCACACATATATCAGTCTAAGTCGTGCTGTGTTTTCAAAGTTGCCTCTGATTGGCTTCACCTGAATGAGGGCAAGGGCTTATTAGCCGAGGCACCACACACCTGCTTTGGCTTCTCCTTTCCTTGTTGGTAACACCTGTGCAGGAATTAACTGCCTACCTTGATTTTGGTTGAATTGGAGGGAGAACTGCCACAGGAACCTTGCGTGTGAGACCAGGTATTTTAATTTTCTTTAAACAGATGGTGGAAAGAGACTAAAGAAACCTATGCTTTTTCTTCTAGTGTAGCAATTTGCAGTATAAGAAGAATCTGTCAACTTTAGAGGTCAAGTGTTTAACTCTGAAGTGTTGTTCCCTGTAGGAAAATATACTTGCTGTTTGGAGGAGTGAAGGATTTGTTAAGGTTGAAACGTGGTCGCAGTGATGTAACTCAAAAATAACCTGGTAGACCATAAACACCTTCTTCTGTAACTGTAGAGTGTATGTTTAACACTGGTGTGGTGTGTAGTCAGCTCAGTTGTCCTTTGGGGTTTTCCCAAAGATAATGGGGGGAAATGTGGGATTAAGTGTCTATTTCTCTGTTCAGGAAAAGGAGCTTGTTTCTCTATAACAAAGCTATAACAGCTTTTAGGGAAATTGTGAACTAGATCTTCAGGATGTGATTTTGAAATTTTCAACTCATCAGTGTATTCTTGGGTGCAGCTGCACCATCTCAGAATTGGGGTGGTAGCTAATATTGTACACAATTTGGGGATTAGGGGACAACAGTCCTTTTGCTTTCATACCAGTAGAGGAACAAATTAAGGAAGCAAGATTTCAACCATATTTTTATTGTGATTTTGCCTGGTTTGTGCTGCAACACGAACAGTAATGGTTTATAAAGCAGTCTTTCATGACTGAAAGCTCTTCTTGTTGTGAGATTGGCTTGCAGCAGGTTTTATCAAACTGTAGTTAATAAATTCAGATTTACAGTCAGCAAACCAGTCAGCTTAGCAATTGTTTTCAAATGTGTACAGTTCATCTTAATTCTCTAGCTAAATGCTTAAATACTTTTTTAAAGAATTTCTGTAAACAAAATTTATTTTAACAAAATGTCCTTTCTTTTAATTGGTTTTAAAATAAATCTGTTTATGTGATTTTTTTTGTGTGTGTGTGAAATGGCTTTTAAATAAGATGTTTTATGGATTTCATAAAATGTGTTTTGCTTTTACTTTTATAAGGCAAAAGATTTTATTCATCAGTAGAAGAATAATACTTGGCTGATAAAGAACAGTCTCTCATTAGAGATAGGGCTTATAATTTAATGTGCGTCAGAAGTGATAAGCGATAGCTCTGCTTCTCCAGTAATAATGGCAGTTGTGATGTAGTGTGTGTAATACAGAGGATTCTTCTTTTTACTCAAGTCCAGAAATATATCAAGTCTTTGCTAATTTTCTATTTCTAAATCTACATCAACTGAGCTGTGATATCGTATATACAAAACTTAAAGAGCTAGTCTGTTTTTATTGTTTTACCTGACAGAAATTCTTTTTGTGTTATTAATTCTAATGCAGAACATCAGGGGAAAAGTCTAATCTGGGTGTCTTCTAAAGTAGTCATAGACAGTGCAGACAACTCCTTTAAAAAGGCTTTATAAATCTATTTGTATCTTTCATTCCATCAACTTCTAGTTTTATTCCAGGGGCTTGTTTTTGCACAAAAATCATGTTATTTATGCCTGCTTTTAAGAGTTTGCTTTTTCCTTTTCACTGTTGCTATTGCTTACTGCTTTCTGTATTCCTTTCACTGGTATTGCCTCTAGGGCTCTCCTCGTGCCTCCACTTCCTTTATACAAACTGATTTCTTCTGTTCATTGAAATCCTGTGAAGTTAAGTTCTGCAGTCTCATCTGGCTTAACTAGTTTCCATAAACTCTCAGTTGAATTTTCTCATGGAACATGTTGCAGTATTTTTTTATTAGCAGTAGATCTGCATTTACAGTGGGGCCTCTTCAGTTTACTTCAGTATTTTAAGTAATCCAATAAAAATTATACCTCTGTGTTTTATATTCTGTCTGAAATATTGGATGGGGGTTTTTTTTGGTCAAAAATATAGTATCTTAGATCAAAGACTGCTGGATAGCCTTAACAGCCCAATTTCTTTATTTTTTTTCTTTCCTTTAATCCTTAGGGTTTGTCTACAGAGGTGCAGACAGTTGTCTTTGCTGTGAGCCAGCTGGATGCAAGCCAGTTCTTGTTCAAAAGCCATGTGGCAGAATTGCTGTGACTACGAGCTGAAGCTACCGTGTCCCGCCTCTTAGTTCAGGTAAGGTAGATGTGTCTATGTTAATTTATCTGTCGATATATTCTGGGATACAAAGAGCTTGATTTGCCTTTGAAAATGGATTCCTTAAAGAGCTATGCCATACAAGGTATAAATGAAGTACTGTACGCATAACTGAGCATCTTTGCAGGGCTGTCAAATTTCTACTAAGGATTTAAAAGGTTTTCTTCTCTTTCATTTTAGTGTTACCTTTTGAAAATGATGCTTCCTTTTCTCCTGAATGAAACATTTTCCTGGAATTTCATGTATACTGATTTCTTCTAAAAAAATTACTAAATCTTTCACAATAATTCTTTAAAAATGTTTCATTTACATTGAAAAAGCGGTCTGATGGCTGCGTTTCACAAAGTTGTCAACTTTATGTTATTAACTGGAAAAGTCAGTATCTAGGTGCACCTGATGGAGCTTTTGAATTTTGAGAGGATTTTGTATCTTCAGATCAATGAAATGATTAAAAGTAACCATGTCCATCCATATTTTGGTGACTTGCAATGTGGATTGCATTAATCAGCTATGCAACGCTGTCTGTGTAGGTTAGTTCTGGTCACGTACACCATAGGAGAGCGCAATTGAATTCAGTGTGTCATAGACAGGCCACATGGAATCTGTCCTGGCAGTAGTCCTTAAAATTTATTTCTAAAATACCAGTATCTTCAGCAGATAGATCTGAATGATGAACAAATCTAAAACAAATGAAGTTACAAGATGAAATGACTAACAGCACCTTTGAAATAGTGCATTTTCACTCTTTTGTCTTATCTTCAAAGAACAGATGTATTCAGATAAGCTTATGTACTGTAAAGTGTATATACATCTTAAGTTACAGAAGTGAGACTAAAACAACTTACAAGGGGAGTTATCCTTTAAATAGAAGAAGCCACAAAGGAAAAATTAACTAGAAGAAAAGAATCTGCTACATAAAAGACAATATCCTCTACTTCTGCTGTACCAAAATCAAATGCTTTCAAGAAATGAGAACAAAATGAAATATTCTAGTAGTTGGATGTTGATCTTCACTGATAATTAGTTTTTAATTTGAAATGATATCTCAAATTTTCATCATAATGATTTATCTAGTGCAAGCTTATGAAGTTGGTGGAAAGTATTGACATGATAAAGCTATTATCTTTTCTTATTGAAGAAAGGTATCTAAATATCTGGCCAAGTTACTTGCAGGTCTTTAACTTCAGAGAGAATGGTGAATGATGATTTTCTTTGAAAAACAGACCACTTTTGAATCCTTAAAGTTTTCTTCTGAAATCAGATCTATGTAAGTGGAGTCATATCAACACAAAATTTCATTATGCAAGTAGGGCATAAAATCCCATTAAAGGATCATTATCCTTAGTAGTAAGGATAGCTTAGCAAAGAATTTTACTCTGACAATCACAGAATTGGGTCAATTTGACCTGTCTTGCAGATTTGTTGATTTCCTCCACTGCTTGTAGTCCCAAAAAGGAAAAAATGCTGTTTGCTTCTTTCTTGTTAGCGATATTTATAGTTACTAACTATTTTTATATCATATGTCAAATTTTGGGTTTAATGTTTACATGAAATACTAGATTAAAACATTAATAACAGCAATGTCATAATGTGAGAAAGGTTCAATAATGTGTTCAAAATATACTTGTAGAAAAAAACCTTTCAAAAAAAATTCCATCCCCTCCATCTCATCTATGCTAGCCAAGCAAAAGACAGGAGGACAAGGCAAAGCGACTGGTTACGCTGCAGAATTTCATGCTGCAACCTCATTTCCCATAATTAATTTTCTGTTCTGTCATCGCGCAGTATTAATAAAGGAAAGAATAGTAGTCATTTAGAAGACAGCAGAGACAAGATGTAAACCTGTAAAAGTATCTTGAAAAATGTTTTGGACTCAATTTAATGGGGTTCATAGTTTGATTTTTAAAGTATGGTTGCAAGTTACATTAATATAGCTAAGCTACGACAAACTTGCATGCTTATGCACGTATTAAAGGACCCATTGTTTTTGAGTATTTAGGTTTAAATCCAGCTTGGCTGGATGTGGGATGGGCAGGGGGAAGAAATCTTGATTCATATTTGTGACTGTAATCCTTGTGCAAATTTGCTGGGTTATCATGTATAAGCATGGATTTTTAATTGCATGAATTCACTAACAAACATTTCCAAAGAGTGCGGGTTTGGTTGTATGTGCTTGTAGAAGCTCAAACTTGGAGTAGTTGATGCCATTCTGGCAATATTTGTCAGGACACTGTCATCAGATGTTAAGATGCTTAACAATGAGCAGCTTCAAGTAACTTTTCCTGGGAAAAGAAATTGTGGACGTAAGCAGAAGAAATGTTTTTATATTGTAAGGAAACAATGTATTTGTGTGTATATATATACACACATAAAAAGCCCCAACTGAATAGCCTGGTTTGTGTTTTAACTGTAAACAGGGCAACCTCCGAGAATTGCAGTGCTGGAGAAATTGTTAATATTGACAACATAACCTGAAAATTTAATTCGCTCAGAACATTGAATATCAGTCTGGAAGCAGTATGTGATTATTTACAAATTACTTACATTTGACTCATTAGGAAGTCACTTAAAAAAAGCAAAGTCCATGTTATCCATGTTTATGGTAGACAGAAAGCTTAAGCTGATAAATAATTTGACACTTGCTGTTAGTAAAAGAAACCTCACACCACATGAAGTAGTAGCCACAATGTCTTTTGCTGAATAGAGTTGTATAATAAGTAGAAATTCTTAGCTCTTAATCAAAAAGCAAAATATAAATTATATTGTCTTCTGAGAGATGTCGGAATAGTACTCTTTTACTTCTGTGTAATTATGAGCTTTTGACTTTTGTGTTTGAAAGTAATTAGTATATTTGCCTTTCTATGTTGAAATGTAGAGGTGCATAACACTTAAAGCCGGGTAATGTTAATAGGAATATTTACTATTGATTAAAAAAAACTAGCATTAAATCTTAGGGTTTATAGCAAGACTGTGTCACTTCAGATAAAAGAATGTCATCTGTTTTTATAAATCTCTGTGTGATTAAATATGTGTATGTATAGGATGTACAGTTTATGTGTATATCAATACAAGTTTGTATATAAATAGTAGATCTTTCACATTTCTTTCTTCTTCCAGAAATATTTATCAGCTGTCATCTTTGCTATGATACTGCAGAAATTTGCATGTGCTTACTATTAGTAAAACTTAGAACAATCAGTTAAAACTATTCTTTCATATTCTCTAGTATTAATCTAATTCCTTCTGCAAGCTATACATCCTGGATCTCTGCAGCAGTCTATGACTTCTTGTGTAGCAACAAAGTCTATTTTTTGCTTTCAGTCTGCAAGATGCTAACTTCCCTGCTTGCTGTGGCTTACTACGTTGTAAGATAGAACGACTAGTAGCTCTCTGTTTACCTTCTTACACATAACTTGAGCTCTTCAGCATCAGTTTTTGCACTTGAATATATGTGTGTGTCCTAGTGAATGGAAGTTCCTTCCACAATAAAAACAGAAGAGAATTAAATTATTGGTGCTATTTAGAAGGAAGTATTTTGATTGTTGTGTTCTTATCACCAAAGGTCTGTCACTTAGGCCTGTAGCAGAATTCATGTGATGTTTAAACCTCTGGCTCTGGGGATACCTTCAGCTTCAGACAGACAGAATCACCAGAACTGGCTTTGTAGTTCTATTTCATTTTTCTTTATGGTTGTACTCTGGCCATGTGTATCCCCTGAACTCCTCATCTTGCTGACTGCTTCTCTGATGATATATGGTTGCAACATGTCATCAGTGTGCTGTGAGAACCTATTATACTGCTATATATCGTTAGAGACCCTTCTCTCAAGACAGGTTACTATTATATATCATTAAAATGATGGCGGTAGGAACAGGCATCCCAGAGAGGGAATCTTAGAATTTTATGTGGGGAAAAAATCCAAGTTTATGGGTGAGTTGGGGGTGGGGGGGGGGGGGAAAGGAAGGAAAAAAAAAAAAAGGAATACAGTAGGTGGGAGTAGTAATATAAATAATATTAAAAATAAATATTATTTGCAGTATAAATTATAAAATTTGTATCTAGAAAGAGCTTCTAGGTCATAAAACCAAACCTATACACAGTAGAAAATGTTTATAACTGAGGTTTTTATGCATGAGTCCTGCTGTGTTATAACTTGCTGAGTTATGACAGGTATGACCAGTCTGTGCAGAACCGAGTCTAAGAACCATTTTGAAATTAAAGGGGACTGTAGAATTTTTTTGAGTCTAAATAAGTACAAAATTCACAGTATGAATCTGTCTACAGTGCAATACTAAAGCTGTATAACTTCCCCAGTTTCTCAGAAACAATCATTTTAAATGATGACAAGCTTGAGAAGCTGAATACTGAGAGGATGCTGTGGCTTCTGTTCCTGAGTTTCCAAACATATGGAAACTGTAAGTAACTGTGCATGCACATACAATTCCCATTGAAGTTGCCAGAAATTAACTGAAGTTAGGAGCTGAGTTTGACTCGGAACATTTGCTATAACCTTGGTATTACAACAATCTTTGTCAACTTTTCTTGTTACTGAGGGTTTTGCAAATACATACCCATTAAGACCTTTCTAATGCAAATACATTTCCTATTTCATAACATAGAAATGTATTGATCCTCAAAAATGATTAAAACAAGGACTATATGTATATGTGTTCAAAGATCTGGAATAGGATGTTTTGTCTCTTTCCACACCAGCAATGGCATGCTGCAGTGAATTAGGTTGCTGAAAGCTGCTTGGCCTTTCCCGCTGCTCAGTACAGCACACAAGAAGCTTTTTCCTCTGTAATTGCAACAGAAATATTTACTTACAAACCAAATGGTTAAAAACCAAGACTGCAACTCCATAAGGCTAGTATCTATCCTTAGAAATTTTCATTGTTTTATATCTACTGAAACACAAAGTCTCATCACTTTCCTATTATCTCTATTAGGATTAGATATTGTTATATCTCCTGCATACTTAGTATTCTGTGATTCTAAAGCTCATAATACAGAGAGACTGTTTTTGTTGTTTATTTGTTTGTTTACATGCTCTTGTGATGATGGTAGTGTTTCTAATCTAAAACCAAAGTAAACATTCATGTGCATACATAGTGTTGATGAAAGTGTTAGAGTAGAACAGTTTAGATTCTTCTCAGATTCACTTTAAATTTTTTGATTTATTCTGTGTTCTAGCTTTTCCTTAATTCAGTTTTCCACTTTCCTAGAATATTTCCAGACTTGCTTAAAAAAAAAAAAAAAAAAAAAAACCAAAAAAAAAAGAATCTGAATCCTGGCTTTGTTTTTAATACTAGTTTTAATTGTGTGATTCACTTGCTGTAGAGGAGTTGTTCCTGGTTTATAGAAATCGTGCTAAGATTAAAGGAAAAATTCACCAGGTGAAGAAATGTTGAGATGTTTTGAATTTGATATATCAAAATATTCAAAACAGCTTTTAAGGAAAATTCTGAAGCTCTGAGCATTCCATCCCTGAAAGCATTAGATGCAGGTACAAATATACTGTTTTTTATAGGTATGAATGCTTAAACAGTTGATAGACATTGCAGAAATGTGTACAAGAAAAGGAGATCTAGATAGCTGAAGAAGCGTGCTCAGTAGTGGCATTTCTTATGGCTTTTTCAGCATATTCTTATACTATGGTATGCCAGTACCATCTGTTGAATAGGGCCAGAGTGAATCTGGTCTTCGTTGCTCCCACATTAAACTTAAACTATTGTCAGCAGCATTACATGGATCAGACCTAGGCCGTGGTATTACAGATTTCTCAGCTCAGGCTGCACTGCGCAGTGTGTGTAAGGGGTACCGGGGTCTTCATGTTTCCGTGCACACCTACATGGGGCTGGCAATAGTTTTTCTTGAGTGAATGTACAGGCTACTGTTATTTTTGTTGATGGATGTGCTATAACTTAAAGCTCCGTATACCATGCATTCATATATAATAACCAGCTTAGGTAATCTTAGATTTTGTTAAAATATCAACAGTCTTTAGGAGAATATTTATTACGTACATGTGTTCTTCCCCCAAATGTCTTTCTACCTTTAAAATAAATCTCAAACACTCTGCCTTTGTATTGAAATGTGAGTGAAATCAAGAGCAAAGCAGATTATAATCTAAGCAATTGTTGTAACGCTATTGCAATGACTTAAACTAAAAAGTAAACTTCCTTTCTGACATATTGCTATGTAAGTTGGAATCTTCTGACCCCAGTTATCTTCTGATAACTTCTGACACTAGGAAGAGCTTTATAAAATGTAGACTCTTTCAGTTGAGGGTAATTTTCAAGTTCTGGGTGCTATTTTCTAGAAACAGGCTTTTCCCCCAGTCTCCTGGGCTTTTTATGTTTACAGGTATCATACCAACACACATCTTTAAGTGCAAGTAATACAATTTAAAAAAAACCCCAAACCTAATGGTTTCTTTTTTATACTATTCAATTCAAAATTGCTTCTTTTCAAGTTAATTTCTTTTCATTATGATTTTCCTCTATAATGCTCTGACTGTGCTGCCATTTGGAGATTGTGTCTCTTGATGTACTGCATAACTTCTGAGATACTGCTGATTATCTGAATGCTTTTTGTAATGCTATAAACTGATAGTAAACTCAGAAGGGCTCAGACAATGGAAAACCAACCCTGTCATACAAAGACATACCTTTTGTTTTAACTCCTAGATTAACTGAAAAGTACGTTATTTTGCAAACTTTTGAAGTTGTATTTTGTGCTTTGATAAATTCTGGAGCTTTGGTTAGTTTATTACTGTTGCTCTTTCTTTTTGTGATTAGTCTATGTAGCTTCTGTCCCTGTTGAAACATTTTATATATGGGTTTAAAATTGGTATATCTCTACTATCTGGTACAACTGCCAATAAAATACTAAAAAATGTGAAGGAGCAAGTAACTGAAAGAGCTGAGACCTCTGCATAGAATCTTGCTTTGCCTTGTTTTTCCTCTGTGTGTGCATTTGAGTGTCTCTGTAATCCTCATCTCAGCTGCTTGGTTAGTCATGAAAATTATACACTAAGTAGAAAAAAGTAAGCAGAAATGACTTTTTAAATAAGGTAGAGATATTTAAATGAAATATGAAGGTTATGAAATGGAAGGCAATGCTTTCTTCTGTCTCTAATTAAAAAGACTAAAGACTGAGGTATTATTGCCGCAAATAAATAGCTGTAATATTTAAAACAACTGTGTGTGTCTACTGACCTTAGAAAAGAGACTTGCAAAAAGATGCAGCTAAAGAGCAGAAGAGAAGGAATAATTGCAGAGCTGAGAAGCTTGATGTCTGGTGGGGTTGCTTTATCTTTCCCTGTAAGTGAAGAACAGGAACAGGTGATCTGTCCCAGGCACTACTGGCTGGAGATATGTATGATACCGCCTTGAATTTGAGACTTTGTTTTTACAAACAATCCCAGTTCATGGTATGTAACTATTTAGAAAGACAGAAAGGAAAAACAAACAAACAAAACCCCCACAAACTTTCCGAAAAAAACCACACCACCAAACCCTTAGAAATTTGCAAGAAAGGGTAATGACAATATCCCCAAATGGAGAACAAATTAAGAAGGTTCAAAATCAAGATGCTTTGATGAACATGATGAACATACAGTAGTGAGGATTGCAGCTGCCTGGATCTAGCACAGATCTGCAGAAAGGAAGATGCGCTGTTTCAAGGGTACCAATGCAAGAGATGTGCAGAACTACCATCTAAATAAGCTTCTCTCTACTAATTAACTGTATAGGGAGTCTCAGGAAACAGTTGAGAAGTTTCATACTACTCACTTCTGTTTCTTTTGATGATGCGGGTTTCCCTGAAAGAAGAACAATTCCCTCAAAACAGCACTACATTTAGAAATAGGTAATGTAGAGGCAGATGAAGTATAATCTGAGAATGGTTTTATCTGCTGTGTGCTCATACCCAGGCTGAGTCAACCCACACTTGTCACTAGATCTTTAGTGGGAGAGAGCACCAGGAGTGTTCTTGCCCCTCATTTTCTCCCCCATGCTCTTTATTTCTGTCACACTTGAGTATAATTAGACTTTTATTATCGTTCTTTTGACACTGTCAAGCCAATTGTTACACTTTTAAGTTCCCCAACTAATGATGGGTGCTGTTCTGAAGACATATGAATTCGTCAGCTGTAGAAGAGTCTTGTGTTTCTAATTAAGGCCTGACTTCACACACTGGTTCACTAAAGATATTTACTACAGAATACACTGTATTAAACACATAACCAGATGGACGAGAGCTTTGGGGTGAAAAGTCTAGAGAATGAGTGTTCCCTTTAGAGCAATGCCTCAGTTCTAATGAGGCTTTCTCTTTTCGTGAAATAAGTATCAGTCCAATTCTTTCTCTGATTTTTGCATGTCTTAAACCCTCATAACTTTGAATTAATGTGACTTAATTTTCAGTGAAGTAGTAAAGTCTAATGAGGGTTTAGTTTTGATTTCAGTATTCCAGGAAAATGGTTTCCGTTTAGATTTGTGCAACATACTTGCTATAATTCTCTTTACCAGCACTTCAGCGATTACACCTGGTGAAATTACTCATATCATCAGTTACTGTCTTTTCCTTGGTGATTAGTTCAACAACTTTTTCTGCAATTGTGTTTTTTCTTTATTATTATTTGTGATGTATGAGGACTTTGGTTTAGTGGCTTGTAGCTTGTAGCACTGCGGACTAGATGGGTTGACCAAAAGGTCATTACTTGATCCAGCAGTCTTCTGATGCAAAACTGTTTTCTAGTGACCTCAGTTCTGCACTTCGCTGTATTTAATTTCATAGCTATTCCTGGCTTTGCATAGCTGTATTAATTCTAGATAAATGCTTAGCCTTTGATCACCTGAAACTGTTGTAGATGAAGTAATTTTTGCATGCCAATCAGCTTTTAATTCTATTCATTTCTGCTGCTAACCCTTTTGTAGTTTTATGGTTCACTTCGAGTTTTTGTACACTTCTAGTAATCATCTACTCAATGTTGATTCCAGTGTTCTACTTTCCCTTTCTGTCCTCAACTCTCATGTATTGTGCCTCTGTGTGTAACTGAAATCAACTTGTCAGTTTATCGCATGTTGACTGATGTAATCCATAACTTTCCCTGTCTTTAGGTTTTACTGTGGCATGTAGGGTTTTTCCAAGGCTGTGTTATTTCCTTTGGGGGAAATTAGCTTTGTCTCTTTCTGTTTGCCCTCATTTAAGCTGATTGCATTACTTTATGTAGATGAAACTTAACTTTTTTGGATCCTTTTTTTTTTTTTTTTCTGAGTCTTTTCAATGAGTCTTGTTTCCCCAACTGATTTTGTCAGAAAGCATAACGTTTAAAAATAAAATTAAATACAGCTAATGCTGGACTCCTGGTTTCTTCCAGATTATCATAAATTACATATTTCTTGCTAGGTTTTTTTTGGACTGTTTACAAATCTGACATTTCTAGCTTAATGACACATTTTTTTTGTGTGTTCCAGGCTAGCTGTAGCTTGTGCAGTAACATTCATATCAAAATTGATTTGAATTGGTCTTGAAAGGATTATTTCATTAAGAATAAGATTATAGTGTTTACTAAACTGTAATATTACCTGTGCCTTTTTCACTTCATCTACAGCTTTTTCCCTGAAAAGAATAAAAGGGAAGATGAAGAATTAGACAATAAAATATACTGATTGCAGATAAGGTGCTACTTACATATGCTTCGTAACAAGATGACATGATAGCTAATGTGTCAACTCATGAGAGTCTATAAACTAAAAAATGGTCCTCAGAAAGCACCGTTCCTACCAAATGTATTTTGAATATCTGTAAAACACAACTGCACAATTATCACATTGAAGATATAAGATAGCATTTCAGAATGAGGAAAGGTAACTTTCAGTTCCTACAAAAAAGAGTATTGTTACAAGTTTCTGTCAAGTGTTTTGAAACTAGATGAAAAAAGTTAGTTGATTCTGGTGGGAGTGACTGCAGACAACTTAGTGAAATAGTATTATTCCCTTCTTGCACTTGTCTAGTTTATTTAATGTTTTATTTATCACTAGCACCATTGTGATCGGTTTTTTTCATATTCATTCTTTCTCTGAGCTACAAAACAGGATGTTTTCAGACTGATAAGCCATTAGTCATGTTTAACACTACTCAACTGAAAATATGATTCTAAACATCACCTGTCAGAATATGAAGTACTTAATTTTCTTGCATCTCCATTTATTACATTATTGCAGCAAACTAATTCAACTTGAGTTACTTAAATCATTTGATAGTCACATGACTTAGTTTTACTCCTTTCTTAACATTAGAACAGTTGTATCTAGAAGATCTTAAATTTTCACTTAGATTAGTCTAATTATGTGAAATTAAGTGGAAATGACCAATCAACATGCCATCCCACCCAACCAAAGAAAAGGTAACCCCAAGTGTATTTAGGGTAAAATAGAAATAAAATAAATAGCCCTTCTGTCCCCCTTCACCCCCCTGATTCTGTGAAAACAGACTTTGCAGTTGGGTAGCTGTGACACTGTATCAGCAAAGATTAATTGCAGTTGCATTACTTCTTTGTCCACACAGAACCTCAAAGAGAGGAAAGTCTTGGAAAACATCAACAGTGTACTGCCTATGCTAGGTTAGGTTATTTTGCCAAGTTTCATGAGTCCAAATGCTTCTGCTTTTTTCCTAATTGGGCAATCAATTTATTTGATTACAAAAATAAAAAATAAAAAAAAATGTTGGCGCTGAAAAGTTTATTCCTGTCTGCCAAGTCATTTCATAGGTTATACTAAGACATAAGTCTTTTAAAAGGCATACTAAATAAAGAACTAAATGATAAATGATTAAAGTTGTTTTGGGACAGTTCTTCCCATGCATGAGCCCAGGATGAGGTGTTGCTGTGAAGTAATGATAGAGATTATGAGGTTACAGTAGGACTAAAGTTTACAAGTTTATTGATCTTGTCTAATTGATAGCATTTCATTTACTGATAGGTCAGATTGTGGCCTGTTTAAAATTGTGGGTAAATCCCAAGACACTTCAAGAGAAAACCTTGAGAATTTGTGAGCCTAAAATTTGTCATGTAGTGTTAAGACAAACCTCCTCTATACTCCTGAGAATTTCTCAGGAGTGTAAGTGTTAAAAACTAAATGTAATCTCAAGAGTACTTAAGAATACTGAATATAATCTTAAGAATACTTAAAAGTCATGGAGGCTTGGACAATATGTAAGTAAAGGAGGTTTTCTGGTGCTCTGTCCAAGTCTCAAAAATGATACAGTATAAATAATTGTGAGAGAAGAGAGTGTCCTTTCATTGCTGCTATCTAATTTATATTGCATATACTGAGTTGCATCTTTTTTTTGCCGAATCTGATAACACGGTGTGTTGCTTTTGAAAGTCAATGGTAGTGTCAAAGATAAATACTTTTTGAACAGTAGTTGAAGACAATTAAGAAGATTGGTATCTTTATTGCTATTTATTGTGAATATTCTTGCATTCCACTTGAGTATCTCATGTGTAAGTCTCTGTCTGCCTACTTCAGGTTAGGGACTTGAACTTGGGTATTTCCCAGGTGGGTTTCACAAACACTTGATTATTAGTTATTTTAGGATGGGTGGTGATTCATCACAATAGCTTTCCCTGTTAAAGCTGCTTTGTTTGTCGTAAATGATTAAATGCTTTTTTAGACATGACAAAGCAATAGAAGAATGCTTAGCCTATTTAGGAAGTTCAACCTTTTGTGTTGCTAATGTACACAGGTCTGATTCATGGCTGGGTTTAATACACATGGAACTAGCAACAGAAAAGAACAGAAAACACGATGAATGAAATCGGTAATGATATTTGTCATGTCTCTGCTCTTGGACTTGAAATGCACGTCTTCTATGTATTTATGGCTGTATTTTTTAAAATTATGACACATTAAACATCTTAATAGAATTTTGCAGCACCTAGTCAGCAATAAAAGCATGTGGTCCGTGTACTTAATAGGCACGAGTGTTTCAAAGAAGCATTAAACTGCAATAGCTGAACAGCTGGCATTCATCTAAGGGTGCCTGTAACCTTAGCATCAGTTTAGGTTTATTTTTATCATTTTCAGTGTTGCTTGCCATCTGGATTAAAATTGATATTAAATATTTGGATGTAGTATCAAATCCTCTTACATTTTCTAAGCATTATATTACATGGCCTATTAATGTTACTGTTTCTGGTAAATGTTACACTTGTATTCAGATGATCGCGTTAACTTTATTTGCCTGTTGCAATTGGAGCAAGTGTTTGGACCTTTGTCTGCTGACTTTATGAATGTATGATGCTTTAGAATTTGGACTCCAGTCAATATTGAGGAAAAGGGGACACTTTTAATCTGAAGATATCAATTTCCATTAGTCTCTTCTTTGAACTGGGCTTTTGTTTAATCTGTGATGTAAAAGCTTAATATTTCCTTGAGTTTAATATTTTTGTGGAGTGTTACGGAGTCTATTTGGTAGGGAAAGTCTTATGGATTTTCTGTCTTCAAGGGCCAAAAGGTTTGTCATACTCTTCTGCTCAGCAAGTCAGCAGCAGAAGATACTTGTCTATTGACCTATAGGGAATGAGGGCAATAGGAGAAATGCTTATAAGATCAAGAACTTACTTGCCTCTTGAATAAAACATATCTTCTTGAACTGAGAAAAAAAATATCATAGCAAAAATAAATCTTGGAAAAGAGATTTCTTTATTCTTTTTCAGAAGTCCTTAAGAGATTTGTGTGAAATTCCTCCGTGTGCATTCTGGGGATGTGCCATATAGTATTTTCCACCTGCTTTGTATGAATTTCTCAAGAGCTTTCTGTAAACTTTTTTTTTTTGCCTGTGTTTTATGTATGCCACATATGGTTTCTAAGGCTATTTCTTGATGCTTTCTAGGAATTCCCCAAGCACTTTCTATGATTTTTCTGTCTGCTTTTTAGGAATACCTTAACAGGTTTTTAGAAATTTCACATGTGCTTTTTAGGTATCCCCCATATAGCTTTCTCTAATGTTTTCCATGAATTCCCCTCTTTCAATCTAAGAACTCCCACCTGCTTTCCAGGAACTTTCTGTGATGTCTTTTAGGAATTCTAGAAACAGAGATGCAGATACTCAGAAACTTGGTCTTGATGAAGTTCCTGGATTTTTATTTTTCCTGTCCTTCAAACAGTAAACATACTCAGTGCTCTAAAAAAGTAAAACATTTAATAAATTAGAATGTACTTGTACAGGCTGGTGACCTCTGCCTTTATAACATACTTTTTATACTCTGGATCTAGTTTGCTTCTTTTATGTTACAAGCTTGTCAGGACAATTATTTCTGTGTGGTAGAGTTGAATACAGTGGGATTCCTGCCTTTCTTATCTCTTAGGTATTACGAATGTGACTGTAAAGAAGAGTGGGAGGGCAGTAGGAGTATAGAAGCCAAAGGGAGGAAAGCTGTGAATGTGTTATTTGAACAAGTAGTGTTGTATATGCTTGTAGCCAAAAAAAGGCTTCAGCTTTGGTTACTGTGACACAAAAGCCCAGTAACAGTAATGAAATTGTTATTAAGATGGGAAGAGAGTGAGAAGCAGGAAAAAACTTCCCTTTAAGTGTCCACTAGTAATCAATTTAAAATATTGCATAGTTATTAACATAAGAAGTATAATATACTTAAAACTATTCTAGCGTTTATAGATATTACTCTTGCCCATTCAATGCAATGGAAGTTTGAAGCCACTCAAGATCAGGACATTATTGCTGTAATCTTGATGGAATATATAACGTTGAAGTCGCTTCACTTTTGAATTCAGTTAAATGTCTGACAGTGGGATAGTGCTGGTGTTATCAATATGATATAGTTTGATCCTGTTTTGAAGTACTTTCAGAGATGCGCTAGGGTTCACTAATAAGGATTTACATGTTCTTTTATTGATTAGTCATACAGATCACACTACTGTCATGAATTTCTTGTTAAGCACTAAGCCACCTACATCTAAGTACTACTTAATGAAAATTAATTTGGAAAAAGATTAAAAGAGTGAGGGACCATGGATACATACAGAACTGGCTGCTCCTACAACAAGTTAAGACTACACAGATACTGAAAGTCTGATTCAGCATATTTAAGGGGAGGGAAATATCAAGGGGGGAGTGTTGTTTAAGGAAAACGTTGAGTTTCTTCTGTGCTGTGCTTCTGATATAATGTTAGTACAAGGATATAAAAAATGAAATCTAGACATTCCAAGTATCTCTCTGAACTCCTGCCTTGACTCCATGTGCATATCTCTGATCTTAAAATAATTTATGTGAGCTTGGTACTTAGGCAGGGACTAAACCGATAATCTGGGAGAATGGATCCTTTGGATATCTATGTGGGTGGTGAGGTGGGGGAGTGATAAAAATTTCTTCATCCATATGCTTAGCACTCAAACTGAAAGCTAAATTATTTAGTTTGTGACCATATGCCAGCAGCCTATCATGGTGTAAAAGGCTTCCAAGCAGTGTGAATGTAGCTGGCCAGAAGCTGCTTTTCTGACCTATATTGCTGTGACTGTTTCAGTCAAGGTTCTCTTTACTTGCAGAGTTAATGTTTTCTTTTGCAGCAGATGAATGTTGGAATTTTGCTCTTTGAGTCCTGAATGCTATTGATTGTGGGCTTTCAGTTCCCAGCTTGCCTACAGACCGTGGTTGCTTCTTGGTGCCCCAGCAAATATCTTGTGTTTTGAAACTAGTATAGCACTCTCGATCAGTTGTGGTTGCTATAGAAAAATTGTGGTCAGTTTGAATATGAAAGAGAAACTAGGAGGATATTCCCTTACTTTGAGATTCTTGTATATTGTGGATAAAATTTTTGCTTGATAGCCTTGCTTAAATGCCAGTTTTGAGGAGATTATGCACTGCACTGTTCAAACATCTCTTATATTTAGCACCACAGGTGGCATTGTTACTGAAAATAAAACCAGTGCAAGGAGAGTATCAAGAATCACAGACTGTGTGTTGCTCAAATAAGATTTGGGGGAAAAAAAAATACATCAAACTTCACCAACAATATTACATCTCTCACTAGATCCTAATGCTATGATTAGAGGAGTGGGAGGGGAAAGCTAATAGTGATTAAAATTGAGACGTTGTATCCTAATGTTTGCTGATGTTCTACAAATAAGTAGCTTTTGGTACAGAATTAAAATTTAAATTTTCAGTTTAGAATGTTTTGCATATATTATAACAATAAAGAGTATAAATTTAAGGATGAATCAACAAGAACTCTGAGATATAGACCTACAGGCCAATGCTGGAAGGGACTTCTGGATGGTGTCTAGTCCAACCCTCTGCTCAGAACAGAGCCAATGTAAACTGCCATCGTCAGGGTCATGTTCAGTCAAGATTTGATGCGTCCAAGGAGGGAGAGGTATGAAAATGTGTGTTCCCGTTTAAAAAGTTATAGAAGTCTGGGCAACTGCACAGTCTTCTCTGAACTTGTGTAAGAGGAGGCTGGTCATTATCAATATTTTACCACTAACATTTTATCACCTTGACTGAAGCGCAAGGCAGGAATTAGTGTCTCTCGAAGGGCAGGCAGCATTTTTACCTGTTGACCTTTCTTGGCTACTTTAAGCCATATGTGTTGACATAACAGAAACTTTTAATAACTCAGAATTTCTAGAAGAATTTGTAGCACATTTTTAAGCATCAACTGTGTTGAGCACTGGAAAACTTGCCTTGCAATGTGTTCTGCAGTGTATTCTTGCAATGTAAACAGCTTTGTCTGTTACTGGGTAGGAGGTGAAAAGAATATTAACTCTTGCATTTGTACAGATCTACTCAAGCATATTGAGGGATTCTTATCTCATGATACTATATTATAATTTTACAGACACCAGATTTACCACCTTTGCAAATTTAGATTATGACAACAAAACTATTTTCGTCGTCCACGACAATGTCCAGAGAAAATCCAATCAAGGTGCAAATAAGGATTCAACACTGCTTATGTGAGTTGGCAAAGCATGCATCTAGAGTTTTTTTGGATTCCAGTAAGTGCACCAAGCCATAATAAAGGATTTTTTTTTTTTTTTTAAATGTACCCTCTGATCAAAGAATCCTTGTGATAGAACAGAGCCAGCAATTTTTCATCCCCTGTGTCATGCTTTGATCTACAATAAGTAAATGCAAAAGAGAATCTGATGACACATCACAAGTGCATCTGCTTGGTATCTTGAACTACAGGCCTGTGTTGCAGAGATCTGTCAGTTCCTGCTCTGATGCTCTGTCTGGTACTTCTCTGATGCTTCTTTGAAATAACATGCTGTTGGACATCATAACTGCTTCCATGATGAATAGCATAGTCATATGCCAGCAGCACAGCAAGCATCTCAATGACATTGCTTTGTTTTCTATCACCCTTAGTATTGATGATTCTAGGTAGTTCTGGATTGATCTCCTTATTACTTCCTTTCATAAAGACAACATATATGATGTCCTGTATATTGAATTCATGCCCAATTATTTTTGTGTGTCCTACTTACTTGAGGCTATGTGGATATTCTGCTTTGTAAATAAATATTTGAGAACTGTAGCATTCAAATAAGGTCAGCATTATACATGCATACATACGTTCACTGAGTCTTTAATCAGCTTTTGTTGTGAAAAGTAAAGGCAGAATTTTCTTAGGAAATGACCTAACAAACTAAGGCATTCTCATATCTTTATGAACCAAATTAGAACTTAAACAGATAACTGGTTGGATATTCAGACCACGGACTCTAGATAAATCACTGATGTGCAATTCATTTAATTTTTCCCTTTTAGTCAGTATAGAGAGGAGGACAATTTAGCGATCTTACATTATTCATATAATCTAACTTAGACATTTAAACTCCCAGAAAAGTTAAAACAGGCAATAGAATTTCTAAGAAATGTTAATAAGCAGGAGCCAAGAGTACTACACTGCTGTGATTTGAAAGTAACTGTAGTTCCTGTATTGTAATTCGTACTTTGTAAGGGAGAAAATTTCATTGAGGCTGACTTTTAGTTAGCTAAGGAACAAAAATAACCAATAAAGGATAGTGTCTTTTTTTTTCTGTCTTTTTTTTTCTTTTCTCCTTTCAGGGAAACTTTGCCAAAGAGAGCTCTTTCTTTGGTATTTGCATGTAAGACAATGAAAACTAACTACAGACAGTGTCTGAATGCATCTCCCTGTCATTGTACATCTATTACAGTGTATTTCTGGGTGTGAAAATTTATTAGTTCACAAAACTATAGCTGTGGTTGAATAAGGATGTGATTTTAAACTATTGTCACTGGAGGTTTGGCTTCTATTGCCTGTCACCACCTCACGCTTCCAGAGATTGTTAGTTGTACTTTGCTTTGGACTTCTGGTTTTGGGGCAGAGAATTCATAGATACTTTCCTCATGGGCATACAGGTAAACTTTCAAATGTTTTTGAGCCTAGTTTCTCATCATTTCCAAAGGCAGAATGACTACTGCAGAAGTGGATGGAGGATGTCAAAGTCCTCTTAAAGTTGCATATTGGGAAATACTTAATGCATAGATGTGCCAGGCTGCAAATTCCTACAAGTAGTACAAGAAAATAACGATATTCAAGAAAGCACTCTTTGATAATTGCATGTTAAGATTCAAGCCACAGACTGTGATTCTGATATTTTTGGTCATTAGTGGAGCAGATTAAAAACAAAACAAAAGCATGCATCTGGGAAAGGTAATGAAATATTCTGTTTGATCTAGCAATTTCCTGTTTAACACCTCCACTTTGTGTTATTGATTTCTGTACATCACTGCCTGGATAATAATGTCATAGAATAAAACAACCCTAACAAAAGTATCAAAA
Source organism: Charadrius vociferus (assembly GCF_000708025.1). Classification (NCBI taxonomy): domain Eukaryota; kingdom Metazoa; phylum Chordata; class Aves; order Charadriiformes; family Charadriidae; genus Charadrius; species Charadrius vociferus. The sequence goes on along the minus strand of NW_009647735.1, from coordinate 2,716,403 downwards.
CAGTATTTGATGTCTCCACAAATGTTAAAATGTGCCCTCACACCCCCCAAAAAACAACCACGAAAAAACTCCAAACAAACAAAACCCCAAAATTACATCCTTGAAAAAAATGTTAAAATTTGGTTTGATCTGTGCTCTGGGTTTTCCAGCATATTTGTTATTCCGTATGGAAAATGAGTAGAAGTCAGGAAAAAAATATCTTCTATAGTGTTTTCTATTTTACTTTACCATGGTTAGCCAAAAAAACTTCCAATCTAACAACCCAAACTCTTTCTTTAACAGCATTTAATCCTGTTTACTTAAGAAACCACAGAATTGAAACAAACCACAAGAAGTTAATTTTACACTGAGAGGTCCAAAAGATAGTTTTCCTGCCTCTTTTGGTAGCTGAAAATGAAATTGCTGTAATGCATATATTTCTGATTTTATTTTTGTTTAAATCAGAGAGAAATAAATACCTGGTTTTGGTAAGACAGCCTTTTAATATTTTAAGGGAATAAAAATAGTTACTTTTCCAGGTACTCATTCCTTCTTTCTAATCCAGTCTTTTTAGTCCAGAAGTGAATTCTATGTTTAGTTAAGGTATGTCCTAGCCATATACTGTTTCTCAATTTTTCTGTCTTGAGATTTTACCCTTGCCATCACAAAGTACCATTTTGTCCTCTGTATCTCATTCGTAGTGCGTGCTTTGCTTCTCTAGATTTTTTTTTTCCTAGAATTTACTGTCATTCAGACATTACAACTGTTGAAGTTTTTATAGAAATGTGTTCCTTCAGACATCGCTACACTGTACATGTTGACACAATTTCCTTCAGAGTTGCAAACTTGGTGACAGACCTGCAGTTGTAAGAAATCAAAGCTGACTTCATCAGTGTAAGCTTGATGGTGCCATAGCTAATTTTAGTTTCTTCCATCTTTTATTTTTCTTGCTTGAGGTCACTCAAAGATCACAGGATTTACTGGAAGCTTTCCTCTGACAGCTGTGAATGTTCTGTATACTGACCGGTAGCAAGAAGGCTTATTGTTTCTCTATATGTGGGTAACAGAATTCTTTACTAAGTCCCTAGGTGCTGAATGTATTAAACATTCATACAACTGATGCAGCACGAATCTGTAAGTGGCACCCTCAGCAGTATTTCTGTTACAGTCTCCTTCCTTGTCTTAGACCAAAAGAAACTTTTCACTGTAGTTTAGGTCCGCAGTTCTGTTATGCTAGCCAGGGGTAGGTACTGGGCTGCTTACTGTGCATGGAGACCTTCATTGTTACTGGGTCATGGCTTCAAAATGCAACTGCAAGGTTTATATATATATGCATATGATACATTTAGTGAGAATTAATATGTTACTGCAGCAAAATGTTATAGTTTCTGTGGTGGAGATTAAAACAAGAATGCAATACATCTTTACAACATCATATATATAATCTGGTATCGTGGCCTTCCAAGCACTTCATGAGAGGTGACACAAGGACATAAGGATTTTACTCACCATGCTTCTTTTCTCAGTCCCTTGTACTCTTACCAGGATGCTTGCTGTGGCTATGCATGTCTGATTTGCTCAAAAGAGCAATCACCTCCTGTGCAACGTGCTGTAGGTGACCCTGCTCTGGCAGGGGGGTTGGACTAGATGATATCCAGAGGTCCCTTCCAACCCTGACCATTCTGTGATTCTGAGAAGACTCACTCTTTGTTTAGTATTGCTCAGGTATAAATTCAACTGTGGCCAAACTTACAGCTGATCCAAGAACTGGAAGAACTGTGAAATATAAAATATTTTGTTGAATATTAGACTTTCTTTCTGTATTTTAAAATTCGGAAGAAAAGAAATTAAGTGACAAAATGCAAACGAAGAAATGCTGCCACTACCTTGCTATGCATGTGTTTGCACTGTGAATGGTGGGTCACAGACTCTGGTCAGGCTGGTTTTTTTGCCCATTGTAGCAGTGGCTGAACCCATGAAAAGTATTTTGTTGCTGTCCTGATGGTAATTATCTCCACTCTTCTGCCAAAATCCCCTCTAGTTGTAGTTCAGGGGGTTTTAATGCTGTGGAAAATAATGAAGCAAGTTTTCCCTGTCCTTTAATGCAAAGTTTCTCTCAAAACATTACGGTTCAGCATGGCTGAACCAAAAAGTAGATATGCAGTTTAGTGGCAAATTAGTATCCAACTATTTCTTAAAGAACTAGGACGTCTCAAAATTCACCAAATGCTCTCAGGGATACAAAGCCTCAGAGTTTTCTCACAGGAAGTTCTGATGTGAGTCAGGATGCCAATGAAAGGGATTTTCTACCTATCTCATGCCATGTTTTTTTCATGAATATATAAGAAACCCACTGTTACCGATGCTATTTAGAGTTGCAACACTTAGGTGTATAATAAGACATTTTCTTCCAGAGAAGTCTAGCACAACCATTTATTGACTCCCAATTCTCTTTATAATAAATGACCCTTCATATCTTTATTTTGTAAAATGTTACCTGTACTAGGGTATTATTTGCATGTTATAGGACTGCTCTAGTCTGTCAAAGAACCAGAAGAAAAGTACACTTACACTTTCTTGTGTGCTTCCACCACAGACTGTAGGTAAAACTAATTTCCTTAATCAGTGGAGTTCAATATTTAAAATTAGCCCCTCTACAACTTGATGCTGAGGATTTCTGGAGAGTATGCTTCAGAGAAGCAGACCTCCCCCTAAAATGGTAACGGGTGTAAATGGAAATAGAAGATGACAGACCTGAAAAATAACATTTTTATTTTTTTTTCTCTCACATGCACACACTATTTCTGCTTGAACCTGGATTAGGAGCTACAGCTAATAGCTTTTATTTCTGAAATTAAAATTTCTCTCTAAACTTAGTCTACTAAAAGAAATGGTCAACAGTATCTTACTAGCAGATACTTCCCAATTTAAGTAGAAAAGAGTCAGATAATTGACAGATCAGAGGATTAATCTCATGTTTAATGTGTCGGTGTCTTTATTCCAAAGAATAAATAGTAAGGCTTAAGGTACACCATTTCTTCTTAAGCTAGAGGCAGAGTTCTGGATGACCGAGGGAAAGGGACTAATGCTAACATCCATAAACCTGAGTGGTCTGGGTCCTCTGTTGGAGTATTCACCCTGCACACACAGGAACGACTACCAGGTGAAAATCTGTGGAGAGTCAAACCCATAAAGCTTGCTTAGGTATTGAAGCACTCTGAAGTGTCTGCGTGAAAATAGGTGTTGTTTTCATTTAACTTTATTCTGACAGGGCCTCCACTTCCAAGATTAAAAAGTAGTATTTTTAAGGAATCAAAGAATTCTTTGAGGGGCAGACACACACACAAAAAGCGAAATCAAATTTGTCTTAAATTTAGAAACAGTCTCTGATCACCTTAGGGATCGCAGATGGTAGCATCAGATTCAAGAGCAGAGGTCTTTTTCTCTAGCTCAGCCTTAATATGAATTAAAAAGTAATCGGTGGATTTAAATCAGATTCTCGGATGTCTGCAGATATTTTAATTGAAATAATATGCACAGGTTCGGGTGAGAAAAAAGGAGGAGACAGTGTTGGTTTTACTGTTCTGTCTTTTCCTTAGCAGATCAGTCAGTTTATATTAAAGACTTACCAACAAACTATTGAACTGGCTTAGCTGTAAAATACAGTCCTGTGTGGAGATTATCCTTTCTGTTGCTTGTATGGTATTGGAAGTGGGGTAAAAAAAAAAAAAAAGGCAAATGGCAGGTAGTATTTCTGTCAACTGATTTGTTTCAGGGAATTTAGCTGATGGAAAGGGTTCAGTACAGAAATAATGTAGGGGCATATCCAGAAGTACAAAATAAGGCTTGAAAGAATGCAACTGAGATGTAAGTGTACACATGACAGAAGGATAAAGTAAAAAATAAGCGTTTAATATATTTTTGGAGCTGAAAAGGAACATTCAGTATTTGGTACCTGTTACAGAGTTGGTAAGAGCATGGAGAAGGGAATGCAGTCCTAATCATAACTAATGCAATATATGCAAACAGGCCTTGCCTGTTGGACAGTCCTTAGAGATGAGGAAAACAGTTGATCTTTAGCAGAGTATGTAAGTAAGTTGCTTTGCTCTGGAAGACACGTAATAATGAAGCTTTAAAAAAAAGTGAAAGAGCAAAAACCAAGAACAACAAAAACACCACCAAAACTCCTCAGCTTGTCTGTCATCCATTGAAGGATGTTACATTTTTCTGAAGAGTGTTTTCAGTTGTGTGTGATACGTGGGCATTGAGAATATGTATTGAATAGTGGCCCTGATGGCAGGGAATGAGGAATTTCTATCTAGATGGATCGCAGTAAGGCTTATCTGTGAATCTGTGGATTCTGACAAAACGAAAAAGTGTGATTACATCTAGAGTTGTGGGGGAAAAAAAAACCAAACAGCTTAGTTTTTATAAAACTAAGTTGCTTCTGAGTATGCTCTACTGCAGAATTCTAGGCACCTCAGGATTTAGCAGTGCAAACTATTCAATCGTGTCATCTCTTCAGAATTAAGGTTTTCAGAACTTTGGGGTACTTGTGAGAGGTTTGAATGTCACAATTGTTTGTTTAAGGCCTTTAAAGTAATTTATGTCCCTAAATCCTTTTATGAACTTAGAATTAAACTCATGTTAAAAGTTGCTTTTTGTAGGTTACCATGTATTAGATGTGCTAGACCTGCTAGAAAGAAAGACACCTGAGACTTGGGAAACCAGTATAGTGAACACTTTCAGGACAGGAAAAATAATAGCTGGTACTTAATAAGCAAGTAATAAATCATCCACAGACATATTTGAAGATATCTATAATTTTTTTTCTGGATTTGATCAAGGAAACTGAAACCAATTCACATATAGATAGTTCCAAGGAAGTATACTAAAATTACTAAAATGCGAAGTGCTGGAACGGTAATAAAAGAAAGCAGAGGAAGATAAATTAAAAATCTCACTATAAAGAAATAGAAAAGAATCCTGAAGATCCTTCACCAAAAAATTGTTTTCAACATTTTTATGCCTAGCTGACTTGTTTGCCTGTAATTGAAGAAGGTTTAGAAATTGGATAAAGTGCAGCACTCGTTGTCTTTTTAAGTTGGGGACAAGGAAACTTTTTTATAATTCCTTTGTATAACAGGAACTACTTATTCCTTCCAGCTGCTCAGTATTATGGGCATTTCTGTATACTGAAAATTTTCACAAAATCCAGGCATGAAAACAAGTCTATAAAAGTAAAATTGGCTGAGAGACACACAGAGATATTGACTCTCAAACAGGTCCTGTAAAAACAGCTCCAAAAAAATCTCAAAAATACAGTGCTTAAAACATTCTCATCTTCCACAGGTTTTTATTGATGGTTCTTAAGTAGGGATGGGGCAAAACAAAGTAGGGAAATGAGGTGAATGGTAGTTAACTTTAGTTGTGTATTGGAGAGTCCCAGGTACTCATCGCCTCCCAAAAGAAAATGTAAAAAGAATAGTTTTTCAATTATAGCTGACTCTGCATACTGGGTTTCTTTCTATAGTCAATGAGAACTTAAATGGGAATAGGATTAGGCTCCTACATTGTGAAATATTCTAATAGATATTTACTGGGTGACTGTATCTTGAACTCCTATGTTAAATGAAATAGTTTGTAATAGTGCTACAAAATTTACAATAGAATTATATTAGAATCTAGCTAATTAAGATGTTTGTCTTCCTATGATTTCTTATTATTCACTGTGTCTTTTTCCCATTAGACTGCGATAGAACAGCTCTGCAGCATTTCATCAATAGGATGTAATTCTTTGTAATAGCTTAAGTGTTTCTAGATTTATCACTGAAATAAAAAAAAAAAAAACCACTTCCAAACTGAAGACATTATAAAAGGAAATGAACAGAGATCCTTTCTACTGCATCTTTGCTTTTACAAATCCACATTGTTATTAATGCCATACATTAATTCCACATGACTACATCTTTTCTTCAATGAGGAGGAGACGTTAAAAGTGTTGTGTAGTGGCTCTATAACTAGCCATTCTAATTTCCTCTGGTCAATGTCCCCTCTAAATAAATTTAATTCTAAATAGTGAATTCAATAACGCTTTAAAATTAGTCTGTCTGTGTACTATTGATGTAATAGTGTTAGAGCAATTCTGAAATCCAAGTGTTGCAACATTTTATATTGTATAGAATGTTAAACAACTAACAAACATCTTTGAACTTTTTACGTTGAACTGGGTCACATCTTTAGAGAGTTTACAATCCTTATGACCACCATTACAGAAGAATATAATGTGGAGGGATAAATTGTAATTCAGTCTTATTGTCTGACTGATGGGACAATAATCCCATTGTGTGGTTTGTTAAAGTCAGAGATGGTGTTCAATTCTTAAGTAGACTAACTTAGAAACCACTGTGATGTCTAGGCAACAGGAGGCATACAGTTTGTGCTACGGATATGCCTCTAGGCAATTTATTTTGACCTTTTGTATATTCTGCACAGAATAAAAATAAGACTAAACTTTCCCAAAGTGGTGTTCACCACTGCACTTCATAAGTAGCAGCACTCTTACTACTTCTACTGACTTTGTATTTCTTTCAAATTCACCTGATTACGTACAGAAAGCTTGAAATAGCTTAGTAAAATAGATTAAAAAATATACAGAACCAGTGCAATTTGTGGATTCTGAGTTTACTTTAAAAAAAAACAAAGCAACAACCCACCAAACCCCCCGCCCTGAACACAGGAGTGCACTGGTACTTGCCCAGGAATGTTCTTCTTAGCTCTTCAGCTGTCAGCTGAAAACAAAAACAATTTGGAAGATTATCTATCACGTTATTGTTCACTAGTGTTTTGATTTTTCTTTAAATTTTAATTCCTTTTTTAATTTGTTTTAAGCTCTGATTTAGAACCCAAAATACACTGATTCCACTTTAAAGGTTAGTTTTTGCAATGAAGAGGTGTACTGCTAAGGAAAACCAATTCTCGTTAGCAAAGTTACATAATTCCTCTGATTTTGTGACCTTCGTGTCAGTGTAAATTGAAGTAAGAGGCTTATAATATGATCAAATATCAGAGTCAATGTTAAAAAAAAAAAAAAAGCAGAATAACACATGATTCTAAAAGGAGAAAAAACATGCCAGCTCTATAGTTGATGGTAAATGTGAAGTGAAAAAAGGGTGGGTATGCCTTAAAAACACATTCAGCCAGATCCATTTAAAATGGCCATTTTTTTTTCTGTTGATATATTTGAACTCAAGAAGAATGAGTGCTTGGCCCATGTTTTCATTACACTTGACACTCACTTAAGCAGTAGGGTAAGGACTTGACTATGTATTTTCACTACAAGGTGGCCTAAACTTCCTTGTTTTTTTTTTTTTTTCAACCTGTCCATATCTTGCGATGGACTTATACTAAACAAGGTAATTTTTTAATTAATACTACAGTACAACCAATGCACCTTCCATGATCAACTTAATGCTTAGATTACAGAACGCTTTATTGCTTTATATATTTCACATGGATCAGAAGTTAAAACTAGGCAAATGAGAAATTCAGTATTTGTCAACTAAGATAAATATATAATCAACATTTTCCAGCTCTAATTATTTAAATTCCTGGGACAGAATTCCTAACTGTATGTTGAGTGTGTGAGCCAACTGTATGGAATGCATGATAGAAATAGATAGGTCTTGAGAGAAAGAACTACAGGGTACCCTAATCTCACAGTAGTTTGTGTGGTGGGTGGGTGGCAGTTGGCCACTGGAACCAGCACAAGGATTCAGATGGTCAACAAGCAGTTACCAAATTTCACATTTGTGTAGCACTTTTTTCTTTAAAATATAATCATTACAATCCACTACTAAAAAGAAGTGAAAACCAAACCAAAGTGTCCTTAATTATCTTACATGGTTAGACCCTAGCACTTCTGCTTTAGCACTTGATGATCAGTATAGTGTCCCCCAGTTACCTTATTACTAGTGCTGGGGCATTGATTCAGTAGTGAGTCAGTGAAAAGAGAAGAGCTACTTAATCTCCATTACTACTGCCTATAAAAACTCTGTTCCTTAGAGGACTACCATCCAGCTACTTGCCACACATAGCAGCACTGCTTAATTTATGAGGCCTGACAGCAAGGCAGTATGACTGCCAGTCCTGTCTGTGGCTTTTTGCAAATATTGGCAGTTTTGTCCCGTTTTATTTTATCTGTTATGGGGTGGGGGTTTTTGTGGTCTGTGGTACGCCTTTTTCAAATGACCTTAGACTGAAAACTTTCTGAACCAGACAATTCTGAAATCAAAGAGTTAGCACTGATTTCCTACTTTAAATTTTGTCCATCCTCATAAATAAAATTACTTAGGTGGTTCAGCTTACTCTTTAGTGGCAGTAGTAAATATTATAAAATTGTCACAAACAATTTTATATGGCTTAGGCAAACTGTGCACAAGCATCCCAAGAGCATGCTGGAGCAAAGAATGAACTACCGCTAATCCTTCCACACTTCAAACTCAAACAATTGCTAGGCTATTACATAGGCTATTGTATAAGCTCCTATTTGGCCTGTGGAAAGAAGGCTTTTTTTTTTTTTTTTCTCTTCTGACAGTAGTAACCTTCAAAAATCCACCACCAATAAAATAAAAATGTGTTGTGTACTTATTTGAAATAGGATAGTAATTTCAAGGTATTAGGAACTATACAATAAGGAAGTCTACTTTGTAAGTCTTTAAAAAATAAAATAAACTTTAAAATTAAGAAAGCATGTGACAATCACTTTTCTCTGATCTAAGAGCTATGAGACACCTGCAGTATAAAAGTTTGACATTTCAAAGTAGCAAGTAGTTTTATTAAACTTATTACCTTGAAACAGATTTTTCTTGAAATAATGTAATCTTTATCTCTTCACTGCATATTTCAAAAACTATAGTGAGAAAAAAGTATGCAAAATATGATGTACAATTTTTCAGTGTGCTTTTATGTAACCTTGGGTACCTTTTAGTTAAAAACAATGCATCAATTTACTGTAGTTTCTATGAATTTAAGAACAGGAGTAAAAAATGTAATTGGGCAAAGAAGTGGGAGGCATAGGTATGTGATCCACTTTTCAGGCTGTCTTTGGTTTAATTAGTGTCAATATTAAGTTAGTGGAGTTCAAACATTTGGGAGCCAGGTGAAGAGAAAGATCAAAATTTCCTAGGGTGAAACTGGAGGTCTAGTCTAACACAAAATAAATATTAAAGCTAAGAGTGGGAGAGGCAATGGGATCTAGATAGAGATCTCGCCGTATGTCCTTAACCATCCATTACAATGCACACAAAAAAGGTTAACAGAATGGATCATGTCACTGTTCGTGTGCTTTTTGAGGGGGGAACCTAGCATAGTTAGGTGTGACACAAGAAGAAAGCCTCTTTAAAATGTGTTTCATTCTCTGATTATTTTTTTTTTCTTTTTCATAACTGCAATAGCAGGATAGTAACTAGGAGCTGAAAGATTGCATCATGTTAAAACAGGATGGCTATTTTTGCAGTGAGTGCCTCTATGGTTAACTAGCTCAGTGAACTTAAGTTATGATTGTTGTTGCCCTCCATATCATATAGATTAACCTGTCATTTTGCAAGAGATAACTTAGTCCATCTGTGAGCTACAGGAAGTGTGGGGAGAGACTCTCTTCACAAAAGCAATAACTCTTTGTTGAACTCCTCCATCTTATTTCTTTCTGAATACTCAACTTCTATGCACCAGAGAAAGATCAGAGAGTGCTCGAAATTATACAGGAGTTTTAGAGATTACACCACAGATATGTAGAGTCAGTTTAAAATCTTGTATGTTTTTTCTACTGGTGCCAGAAAACTGGTGCCAGTTCCTTTAAAACAAAGTCATGTTTGAGTTCAACCTACCCAAAATTCATAGCAGCTATACTCAAAAAGATGATTATATTTTGGATATTTTTGTATGATTTATTGAAAGTATGTAACAGTTGGTTACTCCTGAGTCAGGGTATATATTCTAATAAATAGAAATAATCGAGAACACTTGCTTTTTTAACAGCTTTAGTCAGACCACAAGAATGACTAAAAGCTTTGCTAAACTGGGGCTTTTGGGGGTAGCTTCTCCTCCATAATACTCAAATAGCCAAAGTGGTATTTGTATCTGTTCTTTTTACTTGTGTAAAAGAAATTGAATCAGTTATGGATAGAAGATGCGGAAAAATTAAAAAGATTTATTATTTTGAAAAGAGATTCTGAACTAAAGGGGAAGTTTTCCTAAAAGTAATTCTTTGTTTAGAATTGCATCTTCGGCATGTAAATACTTTTTCTGACTTGATTCTCAGTGATTCCCTTTTCTCTATTTGGAAGAAGAGAAAGCAACTAGTTAAGGACTGGGAATAGCTCTAGCTGGGAGTGTACAGTTAGATTAAGAGTAAGCAATCTCTCCAGAATGGTGTTAGGTTGTGGTGGAGGCGTGGGGATGACTCCCTTGCCTCTCAAAGAAAGCATTTCTCTACTCTGGAGGAAAGGCCTCTTTCTCCAACGCTTGTGTCTGAAAGAACATGACAATGTACTTCCACAGCCTGAAAACTGATGCTTTGAAAACCCTAGCAATTTACTGCAACAAGTGTTTACCTCTTCATAGTAACTTGTATTTCTTGCTGTCTTTTGTTCTGCTTTTTCTACTGGAACAATACATGGTGGATTTTTTTGTTGTTGTTGTTGTTTAACCTGTTGTCGTAGGCTCCAAATTCACGGTGGCTTTATCACAAAGTAAAGGCAATGCTGGGTAATATTCAGTGTTAGGATTTTATGACAAGATTAAAATTGAAAGTAAGACAAATACATAATTCTAATCTAAATTTAACTTTATAAGTTGTTTTAGTCTGCCCTATTTATAATTTGTAAGATTTATTATAGCTATTAAAACTGTAGATTTAGGGTTCAAAGCAATATGGTTTTTTCTCAGTGTTATCCTAAATTGCAACTTAGATTTCTGAATTTAGGGCTAATTCATTTGGGGCAGGCTGCTCTGTTTTCATTTCCATTTCTTTATAACTATGCTCTGTTTTACTGGATTTTTCTTTTGGATTGTAAGTAGCAAATGCTTTTGATGGCTCCCAGTGGAGATAAGTACTAAAAGGTCCTAATTAACACATATTTGATGGAGCTGAGTGACTTGTGCACAGCAAGGATATCTTCCCCATGAATCCAGTCAGTATTCAGCTTTTAGCTGTCCTTTATCCCAGAAGTTGTTTGTTTTTTTTTTTCTAGTGTTGTTAATGCATTTATTGCAAGAAGATGCATTGTATAAATATATTTGGTTGAGTTTGAACTGTGGTGCACAACAGATTTCCCGGAAAGGTACTGGGGCTAGCTATTTTGCCTTTCTAGCTTCATGGCACCAAACTCTTCTCTGTCAGTTTTTGTTACATGCTAGTATTACATGGCGTGTAAATAACAGATAGGAAATCACTGTTTTCATAAACAGCTGTTGCAAACAAACGTATAGATATATTATTTTTCGCATTGGAACGCTTTGGTTTTGATGTGTCTAATTTCAAATCATTATTACCTTAGGAGTGTTTGCTTTAAATATATATACTTGCTGTTTAGCCAGTGCTTACATCTTACGGAGCTCTACTGCTGCATTTTGGGGGCATTATGTTTGGGTTTAAAAATAAACAGATAACACATATTCCAGGCATGTGTTGTGGGTTTCTGAAATGAAGAAGTGTGCAACCCCAGTGATTATTCTGAGACCAAATATATTTGTCTCTATGCCCAGAAAAGCACCTTATTGATCGTAATTTATACAATATGATGACTAGAATAACTTAATTTTAGGCTTTCGCAGATGTATAGTCACTTGTCAATTGTCTGGGTAAATGTAGATTTATTTGCAAAATTTAAAGCTCAATGATATCCTGTGCATTTGTGACATTTCCTGTAGGAACTGTAGATAATAAACCAATGACTGGATTAGTACAGTGAGACCCATTGTAAGTGTAGTATTTTCATGTGTGACAGATAAAATCTTCCTCTCAGTATTTTAAATGCTATTTAGAAGAAAAACACTTTTGTTCAGTCCACTTGGTTGAAACTTCAGAAGAAATAAAGCCCATTTCTAGCCATAATACATTGTTCAAGTATGTTCAGAACTTGTCATGTATTATTTTAAAAATAAAAAAAAATCACAAATGTCAATGTGTTGATCTTACCACAGGATAATTTCTGTGGTAAACAGGCCTTGTTTTTCAGTGTGTTCTCTGCAGAGGTATTCAAACGAGATTAGTACCCAAAATTTTACAAAGCTCAGAGAAGAACAGAAGTGCAGTGTCCAGAGCTTTTAAGTGTTCCCAAATTCAGAAAAACAAACTTCTTAAATGAGAACGTCCTGGGCAGTGGAATGGGGCAAGGTAGAGCACTGCTGAGTCTCGGCTGTAGTAATTACAAATGTTACAACACTTCAATGTTCTAAAGGTTAAAAAAAAAAGAGTTACCAGGTCTGGTTCAAAGGAACAAGAAAGATGGTTTACAGCCTCTACCTTCAGCACAGCTGAAGCACACGTGTGTGCTAGGAGATTATCATTGAGTTCTTCTGTGATAAGAAAGACAATAGCAAAAGTACAGCTTGCTTCAGGGGGAATAGGATCAGATCAGTCACTTGTATGAAGCACAGCCCTTCTGGTGCCTCCAAACAATAAATAAAACTGGGGGCAGTGCAGGTAGAATTGCTTCCATGTCAAGTTGTCTGGCATATATGTGTGTGTATATACATAGATGGCAAATGTACAATCGTCTCATCTCTGAAGGGATTTTATATAGTAACACTACTATTTATTGCTGCTGATATAAACTATCTGTAAACAAATTCTTGTTGCAGTTATAATTAACTTGAATATTCTTGAGAACCTACCTGTTTTCTTGTTAGAAAAACTATCTTTTGGAGGATAAGTATATACAACACATAGAAGAATACATATGAAATAGGTAAAAAGCCATTAAAAGTACAGGTGGATATTGCAATGACTTAATGACTTGAAGGTATGGTAGAAAAAATATCTTTGCATATTCTGCAAATGAATTAGGAGTAAACTTTCAAAATGTCACAAAGCAGACTGTTATCAATATGTATCAACATCCTCAAGCTACTCGTTGGCAATAAATGTCAGTAGACATTTTTATGGCTTTTACAGCTTATCTGCAATTTGTAATAAGCTTTGTGCATAGCCCATTATTTTATGAGTGAGAACAACTGTCAAATGAATGTATTTGTAATGTCAGGAGTTTCATTACAGCATGACCGCAGGCTGAAGGCTGGGTGCTAAACTGCTGCTAGGTTTATATCTTTTGACCATACTTTTACAAAAAAGGCCATGTAACTTGCTACTTTCATTACTTATTCTTTACCTTTTTTAATTAATAATTTAACTTACATTTCTTATAGCCTCATTATCACTCCACTATTTCATTAACTAATCATTATAGCATTGCAGTTTATAGCTTTACAGGCAAGGAGACTAGAAGTATGAAGCAGTAGCTTTGAGTTACGTAGCAAGAGCTCTGATTTGCAAGCAGAGCCTGCAGCAGTGTGGATTTTATGTCATTAGAAATCTTTTAATCTTTCTTTTTTTATTTAAAACAGAAGAAAAGATTTTAATTCTTTCTCAGAATGATTCATATCCTGTAGATTTTTTCTATTAGGCAATGAAGCTATGATATTAAGATTGAGTATATAAATAATTCTCATAATTCACACAGAAGAAAGAGAAATAATTACCTCTGAACGTTTCATTATGAATGGAATTCTGTCAAAAACTTTAAGAAGGGGGCATTAATACAAATTAAGGTCTTAGGAACTCATATTTTAAATACTTAATCCTGTATTTTATTTAACTTTTGCCAGACCAATAAGAATTTTTTTAATCAGCAAAATGAATTGCTGTACTGGAAAAACATTAACTATAAAATGTAAAATTCCTATGATGAACAAATATTTTATATTTTATTATTTCTGTCATTGCAGAATAGCTGAACTTGTATGAGTTACCAGCTCTGTCGAGTTGATCATAAACTTTGAGCCTTCAATTTCATAAATATTTGCTTAGCACAAGAATACAGCTCATTTAAATTGATTCTGCAAAATAGTCACAATCTGCTTGTCTTTTATATTACAGTCAGAATAAAGCAAGCTATATGGTTTTATTCTTGAAAACTGTAGATCTAATGACATCTGCTGGGAAAAAGGAAAGGGTTGTATGCATTTTTTGAGGTGCTGGTACTTTAGCTTGAATAGAAATCATAAGTGGAAGGTTCTCTGCTACTGCAGATTTCAATTCATATTGATAAAGACAAATTGGTGTGATGTTAATGTAGCTGGGGAATCTTGTGCATGCAGTTATGCTTGTGAGTGTTATTTCAGCAAAAGTCAAGATGTACCCTAACTTTTAAAATTGCCTGTTTTAATCTTCAGGTTGAGGTCTATAGTTATTATGCTAATTATTTCTGACTGGTGTAGCCTGAGCTGCTTTTCTGCTCTTCAAAAGCGTTTCTGCAGTCATATAAAAGCTTGTGCTTGTACACCAATTCATAAGCCTGAAGAGAGAGATTTTAGCTATTTACAAGAATATTTTAGCTACTTACAAGAATATTTTTATCACAAGACACATCAAACATTTCAACCTTATTCTACCAATGAACTTGTTTACAGAATGTACAGCTAAAACTACTGAAATATATGTGGGATTCCTATGGAAGTTTGTGCATTATCTTCTCAAACTTTTTGTTTAGCTTCCTAATAATAAAGCAGAAGAATACCTCTCTCCTTATTTTATTCATTTTGAGCCCACTAAAGTAAAAGGAGTTTTGACCTTGACACCAATGACATCCAGACAAAGGAAATGCTGCTTTAGATATTTGAATTGTTTGGAGCAGCAACATGGATAGAGATTTTTCATTACGATACAGCACCAGAGTTACATTATTATACTGTAAAATTACTTGTTAAATTGCAGTTAGTTCTTCAAAGAGTCAGTAACATTGTCCCATAACCAGGTAGAAGGCTAAAAACCTTAGAGCTGCAGAACCTTTTCAGTTCTTCCTGGGTTTAGTTAGTTTTGTGTGCTGGCAGTCTCAGGTTATGGCTGTACCTGTGTATGTGAAGCTGTGTCCATTGCCGTTAGCTGCAGAAGCACACACGGGAAGCAGAGCCAGTTTAGAACCCCCATCCATACACACTCTCCCCCAGCGCTGCTTTTAAATGTGAACAACATAGCCCTGTTTTCTCCACACATCAGTCTTCTGGACAGAGTGCTCAAGTTTTGCATGGATCAGCATCTTACCTTTTGTTTACCAAAAGCATATCCTTATATTTAGAAATTGGTATTGACTGAGACAGAGTTATTTATTTGGATTTTCTAATTTGAAATTAAATATTAACTAAATAACTTTGATTTCTTTATGGAAATGTTTACCTCTGGTACAGTCAATCATAATTTGTGAGCACAATCTTAAAAGGACCATGTGCAATTTGCAGTTATGGAGCAAAAGCCAACCCTGAAATCTCTGTGCATCCTGCACTTCTTTTTAGTATGTTGAGGACAAATCGTGGGATCGTACTTCCATATTTTATAAATGAGTTGTGTGACTTCTTTGCTGCCCGTGCATTGTTTGTCTGTATTCTGGAGTTGTGCTCCCTGTTGAAAGCGAAGGAAGGTTAACGTAGTGTTTGAAGTTGCATGGGATCAAAGGGTTTGAAGTAGCTAGACCTAAGAATTTGTAGGTGCTGCCTGGAGGAAGCACTAATATAAGATGTGCTGTACTCTTAAAAGATGAGGAAGAATTCTTGACAGATTTTGGCAAGGTTTCTTTCCCGTGCGATCTCTATGAGAAGGCAAGGGTTAGAGGTGACTCTTTTTAGTTTTACCTGAGTTCTCTGAAAGGCATTATTCAGTTTCTGAACATCTTATAATAGCTTTTATCTGAGGCTGTTGCTATGTTGGTCTATCCTAAATGCTGACTTTCAGAGCAACTATGATTTTGACTATGGCAATACAGCTTCTTTATCCTTTCTTCTGTTTTGGAGTATTTATGTTATATCATCTGACAGTGGGTATATTTAGATTAGATAAAGAAGAAAACCCTCACTATGAGGGTGGTGAGGCACTGGAACAGGTTTGTCGGAGAAGTTGTGGGTGCCCTATCCCTGGAAGTGTTCAAGGCCAGTTTGGACAGGGCTTTAAGCAACCTGCTGTAGTGGAAGGTGTCTCTGGTCATGGAAGGGGAGTTGGAACTAGATGATCTTTAAGGTCCCTTCCAACCCAAATCATTCTGTCATTCTATGATCTCATTATTTCATAACCTCTACTAAAATCTACATATATTTTGCACAGCACTTGTGATGTGGCAATTATTTTTAAAAGGGTATAAAGCCCATGGTTATAGTGGGATAACTTTAATGAATAAAACTCTATTTACTCCCCTTTCTTTCTGTACTGATCCATTTCGTATTCCCCTACAACATGGCATACGACTCTTCAAACCTAAAAAGCATTGCTTTACCACTGTGTAAAATCTTGGCAATCCCAAGGTTATAGCACTGTGCGCAGTTCTGTTTGTTACATCTCAAGAATGTGTAATGTAATTAGGAAAAGGTACGGATGGAAGTGATTAAAACGATTAAGAAGATGCAGCAGATGCTTTGGAAGGAGAGACTAAAAAGTCAGGACCCTGATTTGTAGAAGGTGGGTGTGGAACTGAATTGGGGTGCATCCATTGAAGGTAGTAGGAGGTTGGTTTCTAGAATAAATAAAAGGCAACAGTTTTCAGTTAGTGAAAAGCTCGATTCTAAGCCTGCAAATATGTCTTTTTCCATAATTATGTTAGTAATTTCTTAGCAGTTTCATGTATTTTGAAGAAATTGCCAAGATCAGTCTCTTTCTTCCAGATACTGTAAAATAGTGACATTTTTGTTCCGTTATTGCACTTGAAGTTGATGGGTTTTTACTTGAAAAGTAATTGACATTAACAGGCATTCAGAATTGTTGTCTAAATTCTGTAAAACTATGACTTTTAGTCTCACCTATGAAAAAAATGAGATTAGTAATTGAATACATGTAATGATCCACTAAGAATACTCCTTTAATTAAAAAAAAAAAAACACCAACAACCCAAACACTTCTTAACTGCCAACAAAATGACAGCATTGCTTTGATTTTGAAGATTTGAAGAAAAAAAGGCACAGTGGAAATATTTACTAAGATCTTAACATGATTTCAACCTGCAATAAGTCCCTGAGGTACCTAGATTTCAAAAAACTTTTTCAGATTGGTGATATTTTCTAACAATCAATTGGTCTAGACTTTGAAGAGTTTACAAATAAATGCAGAATTTCAATGAAAATGAATATGTGGAAATCAATGTATTATGTTGATGGCCTATTCAGCTTCGAGCCATGCCAGTGGGTATTTCACACTGCCAGACTTTTCAAAACAATCCCTGTGAAGGGGAAAGTATTTGAGCAAATATTTTTCACATCTAAGAAGGAACTACATACTTCTTGTGATCATAGAAATGGTCCCCAAACCTTTGTGTGAACAGTGTATACAGGAGGCACAGAAATTATTTACAGGTGACAGCTGCTTTTGCAAAATAAAAGCAGTGCTGGAGACAATCCTAAGCTAAGGGGAATCTCCCCACCTCAAAACACCATTGTCCTCACTCAGATATGATCCTTACCATGGAAGTGGTTCAATATAAGCCCTTTACTCTTTTCAGCATGACTCTCTGAATTCTAATCGAGAGGCATTACAATGATGATGTATCAATAAAAGTCATCTAGTGTTTAATTTTGAGAAAGATACAATAAATAACAGATTTTATTTTTTTTTAATAAAATGCAATAGGTAAAGCTTTTGTAATCACCTGCCATTGCTGTCTGCTGATTTGTCTCATTCTAGCTCCCACTTAAGTAAATAAATCTTAAGTAAATCAGGGAAGCATTTTAAAGGTGGTGGTAAAACAAAAAAAAGTGCTTTGCACAGTTGATTTCGACATTGTTTAGCTGTGTGTTCCTTAAGTTTTACACAGGACAATGAAGCTCCATTATCTTGCCAGGTAGGTTTTGTTTGTTATAACATTTAAGGGCTCAACGGCTATGTTTATATCTGTACGCAAAATCATAGCTTACTGTGATTATTATTTTTTTAAGCAAAACAATTGTAGAAGAAAATAACATTTATTTTTAAATATCTTATGGAAAATATACTATATTTATTTAGTTAGCTTTTACGGTTTGGAATGTGACAGGGAAATCTTAAAAGACTTTGTTATTAGATCTTATTCAAAAGTATAATCTGTCTCAGGCTTTTTTCAGCCTATGGCTAAGCATATCCCTGGAAGCTTTGACTTAATCAAATTCAACATGAGATGTCAACAAGTTCAAAGAGCTTAAGTATATTCAGTATAGCTTTATATTTGTATTGCCTTCTGATTTTCACATTTACAGATGCAGCTTTTCCTGGTTAATCAGATAATGTCATACTGCATAGTACTGTGCAAAACGATGAAATGGCTTTTAATTCTTTTTGTTTATGCTGTAGAAGTACATATTGGGGTATTCTTAGTCTGAACATATCTTTTTGTCCCTCAGCTGCTCCAGGCTATAGCTGAACTGAAAAATATTCACCACTAGGATTGAACTTTTGCTACTTTTCTGTGTCACTGGACAGTTAAATTATTACAAATATTTGTGACTAAAAGATACACTACCTGTGAAGAACTCCTATACTTGGTTTTAGTATAGCTTGTATCACAAGTGGCAAAGAAAATATACACAAAATACTGGTAAAACAAAGGAAAATAAGACCAAGGGAACTTACTGTACTCCTTCACTGAGTGCTGGTGAGGCCCTCGGAATCCAGTTCAAGAGAAATGTTGAAAAATTGGAGTGGATCCTGTGGAGGGTTGTACAGATGTTTCTCATGGGCACGTGGTCTCAGGGGGGAGGCTGACTTCTCTCAATCTGGTAGAGAAAAGGCCAAGGGTGACAAGAGTGGTAGCCTGCAACTACTTGGAGAATAGTTTTCAAGCCAGTGAAGCTAAGCTCTACTACTATATATTACTATGATAACTGATACGTGTTTAGGGATATGATTTTTTAATATTTTTTTTTAAACCTCTTTCAGGTACTGCAAAATGCAGTTTTGGATAAAAACTGTTTGTTTGCCGTTTCACATTCACATGTCTCCGTTTTGCTAGAAAAAACAAAGCTGAGAAAAACCAGGCTGAAAAGGATGGCAGCATGCCAACGTGGCACACAGGGGAAAAACAAACTTAAAGTCATTGGAAAGCTTTAGAACTAATTCCACCAACGAACAGAATGTTGAAGATGTTCCAGATAAAATCTTGGAACAGATCATGATATTTTCATTTTTAATATGCATAATAAAATAAAAATACAGAGATACTTCTACATGCTACAAAGATTTACTTCAGCTCTAATTTAAACAATAACTAAATAAGGCTAGGGAGCATTATTCTTTTTCCCTAAGAAACAAGGGTATAATTTTGAAGCTATTAAAATGAGCGTCAGTGTACAACAATGAAAAGACATCTGTAGCATTGCAAATCATTAGATTTACTCTGAAGCAAACATAGTAGCAAATAGCCTAGGAACTTTGATCTGCTGTAGGTAACATAAGCATTTATTCTATCATATGTCCCTTGTATAATATTACCAGAAATCTAGAAGATGGCCAAGAACTCTCTGAAACCAAAATGAAATTCAGCTGTGCATAAGCAATCTGCCTGGTTCTGTATGTTTGGGAAAAAAAAATTATTTGTTGTTAGCAGCTGTCAGTTTTTGCAAAAAGTAGAAGGATAGTTAAACATGCTAACGCTAAGCAACACTTGTTATTTAACATTAGAGAGGTTATATGTAGAGATTAATGTTATTTTGAAATCCAAATGTATTTTTAAGCCAAAGAGATTAATCTCATTAATTTTTGGAAAAAATTGTATGCACACATATATTTATATGCAGCCTTAAAACTTGTTGAAAGCTGTTGAAAGTTTGGATCTTTGGAATCCTTTGTTTAGGGAGGAAAGAAGGGACTGATAGACAAAAACTCTGCATTTTCATTTCTTCAGAAATCAGTCATGGGTATTGTCAAATAGGAATTCTGGAAATGACACTGGAAATCTTTAGGACTTTGCTTTCCTTCCAACCCAGCATCTGGCAAATAATGAAGTATACAACTGAACTGAATCAACATTTTTGTTTTAAAGAAATACTAGAATGAAACTGAGAGTGTCCTTTTATGTTTCTTGTCTCTAATTTACATGGCAAAGGGCAGACTTTGAGCTGTTCTTCAGAAACCCGCCCAGACTACATCTTTTGTTGATGTTTAAGTTGTATTTTGGAGTGGAAAGCTGAAACATGAAAGACAGTATCCTTTGTGTTTCTTACGTCTTTCTCATTGCCTCCAACTGTTGGTAACAGTGGGCAAGGACAGTTTTGGCTGTGGCATATTGCTGCTCAATCTGTTTCAGCACTGCTGATACCTAATTGTTTAAGCCTCCGCCTAGACCCTGTGGTCTTGGAGCAGAAATAGATATGTGAGAGAAGGGAGAGATGTCAGGTTATATATAAAAGAGGGAAGAGTTTGTGTTTGTTATTTCAGGCAACAAAGATGAAAATGCAAAGAAAAAAAACCCAAACCCACCAAAGGAGGTGGGGGGAAACGCAACAAATAACAAACCCCAAACCCCACCACTTTCCACTGCCACCCTAGCATTTCCAAGGAGGGTTTTTATAAAAATCTTATTGCTGGAGTTACCTGCTCAGTGAGCTGTGCTTGCTCCTTTAAAATACTTTATTTTCCCTTCATCCTTAAAGAACTGTAAACCATCAAAAATTGAAAATTATATCTAGCACACTTTAGAATCATGGAATTGTCTAGGTTAAAAGGGACCTTTAAGATCATCAGGTCCAACCATCAACCTAACACTGCCAAAACCACCACTAAGCACCACATCTGCCTGTCTTTTAAATACCTCCAGGGATGGTATAGTTAAATCCATTACTCATTAAACATTTTAGGCCCACAAATGTTTCATAAACTTTCAGCCTTTGTTGCCATGAAAACTGTACAAAGAAAGAGCGATGGCTTAAAAAAAAAAAAGGTTTCTAGGGAGAACTTTAGAAATTGGAAGAAGGTGTTGGTGGATGCACCAGTCTCAACTCACTTGTGTGAACTGTGTTTTGTATTAAAATAAATTCTTTGATAAATATTAGCTAAATTCACAGTTTCTTCTGAAAATGCCAACCAGTTTGCTAGAAACTCTGACTAATTTCATGATAGTCTGAGCTTTCTCTTTATAATGGTACCTCAAATTTTGGTCTGCTATGGCTTCCATGATAAAAGTATCTGAATCCAAATTTGAAGCATCAGAGGAAAGCCAAATTGAGTAGCGGGGGGGGGAGGGAAGGATGACATATCACCCTTGCTCTGAAATTTATCTCAGATGTTGTTATATATGCCATAGGACAAAAAATGATGTTGAACAAACAAAAAAGTAATTTAATGAAATATGGCAGTTGTATACTGTATCTAACTAGTATATTGAGGTTGAATCTCATGAATCTTGGGATTTGAACTATCTTAACTGGGTACAAAAGTAAATTGAAAAAATTCAGCCTATGTCTTTTTTGCATTGCTTACCTGCATAGAGGCATTCAGAAAAATATTAGGAACTGCATTAGTTTAGTGTGGATACTCCCACTCAGAATCGCACAGGGGAGAATGTAACCTGAGTAATTTAGAGGCCAAACATGTCAGCTTATCGAAGCTGTTTAATGGGGGCATTCTCCAAAGGCTTTAGGGTACTTGAATATCACAGCAGATTTAACTCCTTAACTTTTTTCATTGACCTTTGTCCACAGAAGTTTGTAAACTTAAATGTCTCCACTTTTTGAAAGTATATGTGGTGGGGTATTTTACAGCCTCTGTGCAGTAGAAGTTTTGAGAAACCTCAGCTTTATGGGATTATGCAGGGTATATCAGATCTCTGGTTTCTTCTCTTGTGCTGCTCTACATTTCAACACTCCGTAACTATTCCTGTTAAACATTTTTTTTCAAACTCAAGTTAAGCCCCAAGAAAAAAAAATATATATAAGTGACACAAAGGATGATATTTAAAAACAGGAAACAGAATTTACTTTCATTTTTCTCTCTGATTCTGAGCCTTTAGAATTCACTCATTTCCCAAATTAAACTTTTCTCAACAACAGTAAGAGCTACGTGTCTGGGAGGGAGAACAGAGTTTGAGACAAACTGAACAGTTTGAAGGAAAGGGTAAAATGATAAATGTAATTTATTCACATAATTCATAAGCTTTTTTTACCTCTTAATGTAAATATAATGCTATCTATAGCATATCTCTGTCATACAGATGGAATAGTATCCATAATACAGGCTGTGGTTGTAGGAAAAGACCTTTTTAGTTTCGGCTCTGGTTTTCTACTTTTCTGTTGTATTTAGGGAAGCAGCTAACATAACAGAAGAATTAAATTCTTCACTTAAGAGACCTTTTCCTGAGCAGCTTGGAGAAATAGTAGACCCACTTACACTTCCATTGAGAGACCCTTCCAACTGCCCTTGCTGTCCAAATGAATGGAATTTGGAGTATGCCGAGTTTTGAAACATAAGCAACAAATGCTAGCTGTGTTTTAAAAATATAGATTGCTTATAAAGTTGTTTCCTTGAAGTGTTAGTAATGTATCATGGTTAGTGGACAGTCAGAAATATATATTTTCTGCAACATGCTGAACCTTGTTTAAAACGTCACAGGTGCCTTGAATAAGCTTGCTTTTCTCAATTGTAGTCAGAGGAACAAGCTACAACTGACATCTTGTGAACAGTGGTGTGAATTAGTAATATGCCCAGTCAGTCTTTGAGTGGATTCTTCTAGAACACTGGAGTCGTGAATTATCTTAGTATTGGAACTAATATACAGAAGCCACTTGTGTATGATGTATTTGTAATCCATGAAAAATAGTTTAATAAATTAAAGACTTCATAAGTCTTCTTTAGTCTTTAATAATTAAAAGAAGTTTTAATTTTCTTAAGAAGTAATGGGAATAGACAAAGCAGGCAATGGATAGAATAAATCAACATGATGAATTAATTAATGGTTCACAGGGGATCTTAAATTAGGTCACCTCTTAAAAATGTGTCAGCTGGTTATTTGCTTAACACTCATATAGGGAGAACCTAGGAGAACTTTTCAAACCTCAAAACCTTTCCAGCAAAAGCCACAGAGAAGAAGCTCAAAGACATCATCTAGAAACAAGACTAATAAAAGGACAAAGCTTGTTTAGATTTTATTTAGGTAATTCACAGTAAAGCTACCAGCAATATAGAAGCTGTATATGGTATTATTTTGACTCTTGATTAGTCTCACTCAGTGAAAAAGTTTTCTTTAATCTTATCCATAGACTTTCCAAGTGCATGTCCATTATGGTTTTCCTGCACTTTTAAGCCATTTTGGATCAAACAATACAACCGGGAAGTGTTGGTATTTATGAAGCTTTTATCTCTTGTCAGCATGTGGCTCCCTTTGGAGTTAGTACATGAAACCAATTCTTATTGGCACAGTGTAGGCAGAGAAGAATCAGAGTCCTTCATTATTAATATAATAGGATTCTATTCCATGGGAAAACCTGCCTTAGCCTATCTTTCATTACTTTGGATCTATCCATAAAAGAATTCCAGGACAATTGTACTTGTTATCTTCTAATTAGACTTCTCTGATTATTTTTTTTATGTTTTCTTATTCAATTTCAAAATGTATTTTGAATGCCAGTTGTCTCAGACAAGCGGGATGATCATCTACCTGATCATGATCCTAGCAGTGCAATGGAGGAGCACAAAATTCTCTCTGCTATGTTGCTTCGCTATTTGGGTTGGGAGGTAGTTGTCTTGGGTTTGCGTATAATTTCCTCTTATTGAAGTAGAACGTCTTTTTTCTGTCCTTGCCCCGTTGTATTCTAGTCTTGTTCCATACGTTTCAGGAAATAATCTTATATAGGTGCATGTTTCTTTTGTACTATAAAATGCCAGTGGCACTGTACAAATAAGGACATATCCCAGATCCTCCAGGATATATGTCAAAATCATCTTCATTGGCAGTTATATCGTTTTTTTTTAAATGAAAATAGCTTTGTTCAGGAGCCCAGGGCTTGTAACATAAGCAAGACTAGGATATAACTTAAGACCTTATAAGATGTGGCTTTCATGGCTGGCAGCTGCAGCACAAAACTAGCGCATTTCTGTGATTCAGAACTGAAACTGTGAGAATCAGGATTGCAGTAGCAAGATAGCTGTCTTGCAAACAGTGGGAAGAAACATTACGCTGTGATATGGTAAATATTTGCTTCTGGAAAGAAGATAGCAATTTATAATAATTTATCTCTGTTCAGGTTAATGAGTAAAGCATTGGTGACTTTTAAATGATGGTTTGGTACCAATTCCTCTGTGTGTTTAAAACTAGAGAATGCTGATTCTTTATTAGGATTTTGGTCCAGATGTTATATCATTCTCTAATGTAATTTGTGAAGGAAGAGAGTATGTATTTGCTTCTCAAGTAGGGGAAGGCGTAAAACAAGTTGATGCTAGAAATAATCTCTTGAAAATCTTGTGTATTTTGTTACTGTATTGTGCCTAGGAGATGTTCCCTTTTCTGAATTTTGTTATGTTTCTTGCTGCATATTTAAAAGTACACAGTATTTTTGGTCCCTCACCACGTTTTCTTCTGATCTCTTTCAGACATCTGGAAATAATGTCATTACGAGATGTAACTAGTTCTCTGTATCCAAAGTCTGGTCTGAAATTCTGTGGAGATATGTCTGCTACATCTGCACTGTACTAGAAGTGATTTATTGACAGTCTTATAAAAATGGGGCAGATTATTAGCCAATATGAATTGGTGTAACTTCACTGGAAGCAAAGTTGCAAGTCTACTCTATGCTGTCAAATCTGTTACAGTACAATACTGTCAAGATACTTGGCCACAAAGAGGTCCTCTGTGAATTGTTTCTTACGATTCCTCCTTTGTTCCAGCCAGTAGAATCGAGAAAGATATTCACCTACATTAATTGATTCCTAGTTCTTTCCTTCTTTTTTCACTTTATTTTTTTTCCTTTTTTTTTTTTTCTTTTTTTCCTTTTTTCACCACTGGCTGTTCTACCATGTCTTGAGGACTGACTTTGTCGCAACACAAAGAGCTCAATTCTTCCCCTCATTTAAAACAGTCTTACTCTCTGATAACCTTCTTGTAGTCATCAAAGTCATTTTACTTCCATGTAGGTGCAAATAAAAGGAGAGGTAGAGTCTTGGGGACAGAACAAAGTTCCTCTCACAGCCTGATTGCAGCCTATCTCCTTACAAAGCTTTCCTGCTGCACATTGCAGGAAGATGTGTGCTCACATTGTTGTTCTTGGTCCGCTGTTCCAAACAATTGTTCTCTCTTTCTTGCTGATACCAGGGTGGTTCTTTGGGAACCATTAGGAGCTGCTATAGATTGAAGTATAGCATGACCTTGGGGTTGCTACAATTACACAGGAGTATACTGCCTTTCTTCAGTTACCAGTAGGTCCATGGAGCAGGGGGAGCCAAAGTGATCAAATGTACAACGTATAAAGTTTTAATAACTGTGAATTTAAGAATTGTAGGAAATTTTGTGGAGCTATTCCTCTACTCATTTCATTCCTGAGAACTTTTCTGAAGATGTATTCAACTACCTGTATGAAGCTGGTGTCTGCTTTCAATTAGTTCTGTGAATTTGAAAAGCTTTTATTTGTAACTTTTTTGTACATTGGTAGTAGTACAAACTGGCTCATTATTTTCATTTTTTAAAAAAATGCTAAATACACTTAGAAGTAATGTAATCCAACTTCTATAGCTAATCTCACTCTTCATTAAAAAATAGCATTAATGGGAAAGTGAGCAAAATAATCCGTTTCAGTGATTTCTTTTACTTGAAATATATCTTTCTTAGATTCTTATTAATGTTTTTCATCATAAAAATACTTTTACTTCAAAAGAACGTAGATTTGATGATAGAGAAGAGGATGGGAATATGTCAGATAAACAGATTTGAGGAAATAGAAAACACCACAGAGAAGTGACCATAAGGTGAAAATGAAGGCATGCTGTAATGGCCACATATGAACTATTTTTGTTTTCTGTAACTGAGTTCAAGTGAATAAAATGCTTATTGCCATGCAAAGCTTAAGTAAATGCAGAGACAAAGCAGTTACAAAGTATGTCTTGGAAGTTGGAACAGAAGAAATCTGACCTGTAGAAACAGGCAGATCTCATCGGTTTCTGAAAACAGTGGATATAGTGCTTTGTCAAACATGTGTGAATTGTGTGTGTTCCATTTTGATATGGGACCTTGCCTTTCATAGACAGATCTGTGTATGTGCCTTGCAAGTGTGCTATAGGACTGAAAATAGTGTTTTATAGATACAGGGTATTTTGTTTGTAACATTAATATCTAGCATTGGACATCTTTAATATAAGATAGTGCTGCTGGGATTTTTTTAATGGTATATCTTGATCATACTTAAGAGACGCTAGAATTAGTTGGAATATTATAAGGGAGTCAGTATACATCATGGAAATTATACTTTATAAAATGTATACTTTCTAGAAAATAACTGTCAGAGATTGCTATTCTAAAAGACATCTTTTATCAGCAGAACTGATGGCAAATGTTTGAATCTGCTTCACGGAATATACCATTTAAAGTAAATTTAAATATAACAGCAGAGATGAATTTATATGCTAAACAATCACATTCAATAACTTATAATCAGAACAAAGCTGCTGATGATTACCAAGTTTGTGGAAAGTAGTTCAAGGACGGAAAGAGCAGAAATTTCTGCTGTTCGCAGTTTTATTTATTTATTTAGCACTTAATCATTTAGGATTGCTTTTTAAACAAACTGTTTACAAATGAGTTGGTGGATTAGCTTTCTTTGTTTGATGCAAAACCACGAATGTCACCCTTTCCCTTGCATCCTCCAGAAGGTGGAGAGAGCGCTGTCTCAGAGAAGTAAAAGGCGGCTGTGTGAGCTTCAAGGACATTGTTTGATATCTGACATCAGGCAGAGCTCTGACAAGGAGCTGGCAGAAATTAGCTTTGACAGCTCATGATAAGCGTAAACTGAGACAGAATAAGGACTTACCAAGTATGTACTGGAAGTCACTCATCGGTTTTGCTTCTGAAGGTGACATCATTCATGATGGCATCCAAATACAATTTATGAAATGAATTATTAACAATTGTTGATTTCTAAGAAAAACTTAAATAGAAACCTGGGCACTACCTGTTGACTATGTAGCCTACTGTTGAAGCAGAAATCTGAAATGAAACACAGATATTGCTTTTCTGTGTTGCTAGTATTACTTTTGAGAATGGAGGTAGTGGAGGTTGCAGAGGTCTGCAGGAGAGTGCTTAGTTTGTATTTGTGGATTGCTCTGGCACAGATGTCTTTATCACAGAAAATATTTGGGTTTTTTTCTGGGTTTTATGAACTTGCATAGAAACTCTTCCAAATACATGCTTCCTTTTGTTGTGTAGTATAGCTCCTCACACCATCACCAACACACCTGCAAAACAGTCCTGAAAAAGAGTGGAGAAAACAATAGTAATTAATTGAAACTAGAGGAATGAGAGAGTGGAGAGACTGTAATTGAACAAAGATTTGATATCCATTTCAGATTTAATAATTCATATTTTAAAAGTCACTGATAACCAAGTGCACGTGACTTCTGATATGTACAGTTTAAAAAAAGCCATCAATTACAAAAACAGAGTAACTCCTGATCATGTACAACATTGTACAGTTTCAGTTCAGTGCTGGAATGCTATTTCTTTATTTTCTTGGATCCAGAGCCAGTTAAAAAGGCCCCTGGATAGCCCTTTTCCTTCTCTATGTTTTCACAGTTCATTTTTGATGTCATTTAGAACTTACAGGGCTGGAATCTGGCCACTGAACTGAGTTTTAAAATAATCCTGAAAAAAAAAAATTAAAAATAACCTTACAGGTGATTAGTAATATGTATAAATACATAATAAAAATGACCAAAATATATTTAATCTGTGCTTCAATTAGCTGCTAGGTTGATGGACTCCTTACTGATTCCCAGAGCTCAGCAGCTGAGGTGAGGCAGACCAGAGGATGGTCAGTAACAGGGACAACTGAAAGTATTAATTCACCTCTGCAGACATTCAGGGAAGAGTTAACAATTAATTCTTCTAAGTTTTTTCACTGACATAATTGGGCAAGTTACTACTATTCTTTTAGCTGTTCTCAATGCTTTAATTACTTCATTTAAAACTGTACAAGCTTGGGAATTTTTGCATAGCTTCAGTAAATGTTGGAGACTATGTGAAGCTGAGTACTGGTGAGATTAAGAAATATATATAATCTTATTTGGAGAGGGATAAATTCACATCAAAAGCAATGCGTCTTAGATACTCAAGATGGAAGATGCCTAAAATACGGTAGTTTATGCTTCTAGTTTCATGGCCAGTTTTCAGTAGCTATGCTGACTCTAAATAAGCACAGCCCCTTCCTACCCCTCACCCCACTCCTTGGGCACTTCATGCGTCAGTTGTAGGGTTGGTTCCGGAATGGCACTGCAGCAGCTCCCATCCTGTAAAAGGAGAAAGTTTCATACTCAGTTTCTCTCCTCCCCATAAATGAAAGACCTAATTCAGGAAATGGAATATACTTTGCCTTGCTAGCATTAGAGACAGAATGAATACAAACTGAAATACTTGCGAGATGGAGGTAGAATTCTTTAATCACGTGAAAGTAGCTAGGGCTGGTATCTACTGGTTTGGGAGTATATGTGCAGCAGCTATGCATTCCGCAAAACTAACTTGTACCTATTGACTGTATACTTCTGATTGTATGCTACTGGTGTTCAGAATACCATTTCTACTTTCAAAGTTTTTATGTCTATTTCAGAATTTATTTCTTACGTAACTTTGGCTTTTCAAGTCCAGGTAAAAGGCAAAATGTAGTTAGTAACTCTTAGAAGCAATTAGTGTCACAATATTTTTTTTTTTTTCATTAACATCTCTGATGCTGACAGGAATCCATGTCCTGTGGTGAAAAACTTGCAGCTTCATACTCCCAATTGCCTTTTTTTTTCCCTGTTGTGTATATGTTGTTGTTTTTTTTAAACAAACAAAACTAGTCTTAAGATATATGGATGTGTCCTTTTGCATTCCAGCAGTATTTGTGTTGTGTTTGGTTTTTTTTAGCTATCAGAACATTTTTATTTTTTTTCTGTCTGGCATTTCCATAAGTTTAAAAGGACATAAAGGTGGAAATGTAGAATTAGATTAATTTAGAAGTTGTACTTACATCGTGCTTAACAAAGCATACTTCTCCAACCATACTCTAATCTTCAGTCTTGTTATTAGTACTTCAGCATTTGATGAAATGCCATATTTCATAAATGGTTTAATATGAGTGTGCCAATGTTACTTTTTAAATTCCCATCTTTCAAACTTCTTGTTGCCTTAAATCTGTTGCATAATCCTAAAATGCATGTGTTGCTCTTTTGATGCTATCCATGTTTCAAGGGAGGATCTGGATGAAAAATACTTCGATCTCTCAGGGTTGTTTTATCCTTGTGAGCTCTGTGTTTGCGATTCTGGTATTCCAAATGTTATGCACAAAGTGGATTACAGGGCATTAGAGAAAATGGCTAGGGAGTTTCGAAGTAGGCAGTTGAATGAAGGTTACTCATTCAAAAATCTGCTGTTGGAAAAGGCAAATAAAAATATTCCTAGCTCTTGTGATATAAATCCGTGTATTCTCTTTTTGTCTGTCTAAGATCAGTTATATATTGTATGGATTTGTTTTCCAGTTAGAATTCCAAGTCTTGCAAAACCTGTTTTTTGACTGGAAAACTGAAAGCAAACAAGCTGCTGAAATAATTACCTATAATCATAAACTCAAAGAAATAAAATCTGACACTTTATAAATAAATCTGAATACTAGATCAAAATTATACCACATATACAACTCTTAAGTGTATTAAAAAAAGGGGGGGGGGATTTTGGAGGGGTAGACTCATAGCAGGGGGAAAAAGGTAATTTGAGTACTTAATCTGTTTCTCTAATTCTACTGTGGATTGAGATACACTTGCAGTAGCTAAAGCACCCACCATATTAAGCGTATTTTCCTAATGTGGCATAATGCCCTGAGCCAAATGATTAATGTACATAAGATGTTGCTTCATCTTACATTGCCAACTTTTATAAGACAAATGAACTCTCTGCTTTAAATGTGGTTTGTTTCCGGGTCGGTTTGTTAAGGAAAAATAACGAGCGAGAAATGCACACATAATAATAAGTAGGTGTGAAGGTGGTTCTGTGGATATTTCTGAACAAGGATGGGTCTAGAAAATATAAATGGAGAAATTTTACAAAATTTTATTTTGTCTTAAGCTGTTTCTGGAAGGACTGTTTCATCCAGATGTTTTGTTTTGCTGATTTATTCTAAGCATCTGGTTTTTAGTCATTGACCAGATTGCTGGCACCAAGAAGTTTGCTTGGCGTCACTGTGATGGCAACAACTAAATGGATTAAATGACCATTTGAGAATTTCCTGATTATGTCAGGAACTGGTATACAGCTCTTCTCACCTTGGTTTAGAATACTCCCTTACCATGTTACCTTGAACAGATCTTTACCCTGAACATACCTTAGTATCTGTTGGATTTTGACTGCACCGCTGACATCTTAGTGCCACATAATACTGTGGTGTAACTGCTTATTGCAAACTTTTTTGTGCTACATAATGAAAAATGACACAGAATTCTGCCAGGCAGAATTTTTTTGCATGTATTTGGTTTCATCTGGTTGAGACATCGTGCCTTTCTGTAAAAATGAACTACTTAGAAGAGTAATATATAATTAGATTTTAGTCCAATGATCTGATGAATCCTAATCAGAAAACTGATAGGTCGAATCATAATAAACCTATAAGCACTACAGTCACCTGTAATTCCATTTGCTCAAAACTATGACTCATTTCTCTTAAATCTGTGAGTGAGGGAACTAGAATAATAGATATGACATTTTATGCAGTCTGCTCACAAGAGACGAACTTATTCCTTCTTCATTATGAGAAAGCTCACTTACAGCCCGGGACTATGAATAGATTTGTGTTTTAACATGTTGTGAATAGTCCCATAATCAATGTAACTTTGGCATGGATGAGAGGAAGTAAGAGCGAGGGAAATGAAATCGGAGGAGGGGATCTATCCGCAAGCAGGCATACTGTTTTTGAACCTTCTTTTCAATGTACAACATCTAAAGAAGAGAAAAATGTGTATTTCTGTAAGCTGTGGATTGACTGCAGTAATTTTTTTTGTAATAAGTGATGAGTAAGTGATGGTTTCATGTTGTTTTGTCTTTCTTGCTGCTTATTTACAGCACATAATGTATATTCTGTATATGAGTGCTCTGGGGCAGATCTATTCCCGATTTCAGAAGATGTCCTACATTTAAGTTCATCCTAAACTCACGTTTAATATTATAGCTCCCAGCAGAATGCTTTGAATGGTGAGGGGCTTAGAACAACACGAGAGTTTCTCTAATTTTGTCCTTTGAACTTATATCTGCATATTCCTAGGAAGCAGTTAAAACAGCTGGGATTGTTCCCTGTGCTAGCCAATGTTAACAGAGACTAAGTGCCTATATCCTTCCTTTATCCAGCAGTCTATGGCTGAGTTACGTGACCGAGAATAGATCTAAACTCAGAATCAGCAAATTATTCTATATGGCTGAACCTTGAACCTCCCTTTGGAAACCATTACAACTGATCCGTTACAGCTCTTTTTAGTGGTTCAAACTAAAGTGTTTAAGAAACAGTATTTTGAATCACCAGGAAGGACTAGGAATTTATTGTCATTATTTCAAATTCATGCCTCCACTGAAATTAACTGTTAACTTGACATACTTAAGAAAACAGGCTCACATTTTTATGCTTTAGTTATGACAGTTTTGGATAAGGTAATCTATGGAAAAATCATGGACTAACACTATGGTGCTAGGTAAAGCTGAGTAAACTTAATATGTTAAAACTGTGGTGTGGAAAAATAACAAAACCCAACCCACTGCTAAAAGAATAGTGCATTCAGAAAAGGCTTATTGATGATTACATTTGTTATCAAGAATATTGAGACTCACTTGTACTGAGGGAACTGCAGAACTGAGAAAACGCAGTACTGAGAAGCAAGCTAGCATCTGTTAGCTAGGTAGGTAGCTACCTAGCTGCATGTTAGGTATCAACATCCCATTTTCAACTAGTTGAGAGGTTCATGAATGATATCCTTGCATAGTTTTAGTTATATACTAGCTTTATATCCAAAGCTAGTAAATGAAGGGCTCTGGTGATTTGTCCAAGGGTTTTAAGTTGGTAGGGAATTTTGGTGAGACAGGAATAGCAACTCAATTTTTGGAAAGAAACCTTTGTCAACAATAACTTAGTTTCCTTTCTTTAAAGGAATGTATTCCCTATTAAAAAATAAAAAATAAAATCCCATTAGGCTGTCTCAACTCACTGTTTTCATGACTGAGTTTTACACAGAAGTGATTTGAAATGCAAGGCAATGTGAATTAATGTTTATTTTAACTGGCAAAAAATCTGACTAGAAATCTCTCTGGTTAACCTGTTAGGTCTTCATAGATGCTGCTGACTTACTCTTTGTAACCTCTCACATGTAAACAAATGACAATTCAAGGGAATGGGAGAAGAAACAGGAGATAATGACAAGAACTGAATCCATTTATACTTGACCTAGCAGATCTTGATTTGGTTCAAGACAAGTGGTTAAGCTCATTTGATCAAAAACTGGACAACACCATGAATCATAAGACCTATTCATTTGAACAGAACTTTTCACGCACACAAAAAAAGCCTTCAAAGCTTGTATACATTTGAGATGTATCATGAGTTTTTCCCGGTGCTTGTGTGTGCTTCCCAATTTGTGAATGTAACCATTCGTAGGAAGATTGCACCAGTGAGAAGAGAGAGTTAGTGCAGGCTGTGAAGCGCTTTTCTGCCCAGAACACTATCTCAGCAGGCTGTGACATAGTTGCAGAGATAAAGCACCCACCCTACAGGCAATGCTGTTAGCCATGCTGCTATTGTTCTGGTACTTCATGTTTTCTGACTAAGAAACCTTCTTGTAAATGCAATAACTGCACAGACTGTCATTTTGAAAATTCTTTTATGATAGTGATGCATTTGTGGTTCAGCTACCTCAAATTGCTATGGAGGTCTTTATACTAGGTCAGTCTCATAATCTGCTTCTACAAGACATAGTCTTCAAAAAGCTTTTATCAATTCTTTATTGTAGCTGTTGCTTAGGATTTTCCTGAGGAATTGGATAACCCACAAGTGGACTTCTGTTTGGTTCAGGTTTTCTTATTGAGGTGTGGAGAACAGAAATTCCAATGCTGATTTTTAACAATGCTTACACAGGGTGGGTGGGGTTTTTTGGTTTTTTTTTTTTTTTTTTTTTGTGTGTGTGTAATGCACATTTTAGTTGTAGATTTTAATTTGGGCATTGTCTCAAAATATGTTTCCAAGATGTAATGCTTGTGACCGTCTTTTGGATGAACTTCTTATATAGACCATACATGACTTTTTTGCACAAAATGGTGGGGAGATTTCCCAAATATGAATATTCTGTGAGACTTGTATCATGGCAGAGTAAATATTAACTGTGTTAAAACATTTAGCACTAGATTAGTTGCATCTGATCTGTCCTAGACGAATATTGTCTGTCACTTATATTCTGCAACAGATGCAACAGTCAAAAATGTATATTACTATACTATATTTCTCTTTTCTTGCAAGCCTCTGTAAATCAAAAATAGTACTGACTTCAAAACAGAAATTTTTCACAGAAGTAAAAAAAGAACAGGATGCATGTATCTCTTGAAAGACTGAATGCATGTACTATAAACTAAATTCAGCTTGAGGTTATTTCATCCTTCTCAAGTAGTAAAACAGTACCTCCTTCCCATTCACAAAGCTGACAACAGTGCTGGAGAAGGAGCTTGATCAGGCTTTAAACCTTTATAGCCCTCCATATTTTTATGTGTCATTAGACCTTTGTACTTCATAATCATTCACTGTTCTATGCCTGTTTTTTGGTGGATTTGGAATATTTTTAAGAAATGAAACTTGTCTTTACTATTTCTTTTTTATATGCTAAGAACTTAAACAGATATAACAGAGATGCCTAACAGTGCATTAGGTTGTGAATGTACAAGCATTTTAAATGTCTGTGATATTACTGTCTTGAATTCTGTAACAATCAAGGCTAAATCAGAACTTTCCCAATTGACTTATTGAAATTCTGGTTTTCTGAATAAGTGACTTCACCTGGCACTAGCTTTGTTTTGACAGTAATGCATAGCTTATTACTTCAACCAAAATAACTATTTCCCTGGGTTGCAAAGTGAGTACCATAAGCTTTTAAAAGTTGATGTGCTTGCTGCCATTCACCGAGAGAGTTTGCTTTTCACTTCAAGCAATTAGTCATTAGGGCTTCAGTGAAAAGGAAGCCTAGGGAAAGCAAACAGTGGGTGTAGGAGATGCAAGCAAGGGGTTAGGAAGACAAGCGTCATACTTGAGAAATTTCATTGTCTCCCAGTATAGAAGGTTAAAACAGAAGCTGCTTAAAATATTTTTTTTAATGCTTTTTAAACATCGAGTATGAATTTTGCAAATGGTGATTACTGATTGATTAGGAAGGAAGAGAGAGGAATGGATCTGTTCAAATTAAAAGTAGTCCATTGGTCTAGGATTTATTTCAGGGCTCATGTGCTATGCAAAAAGAACTGTAGAAGTCTACACTCCTTAAAATCTTAACAGTGAACCATTTTATTATATATGGGGCATACATATTTACATGAAAATAAACTTACAGGGATCCTGTTAAATTTATCTGAGAGCATAAAAACGGCATTCAATTGCAATAAAATGTTTTGAGAATGAGTAATGGTGCTGTTTAGATGAGATCCTAAAACCCTTTAGGATTTTCCAACTTCCATTTAAATTATGTAGTAACTGATGAGGCTGCTATCAGATTTTTCTCTGCTTACTGATGCTAGGCAATTCTCTTCAGCATGGTGTCTTCAAGCTCTTACTTGTTTAATGATTCATTGTTCCAGTCAAGAAGAAAAAACCAAAATGCAAAATAATTACCCCACAGCTTTTTAAAATTAACTCACTTGGGATCTAAAAATTGCAGCAATAAATTACGTATTGTAGGCTTATTCCTCTCCATTATTACCTCTGACTTTTGCTGTTGTAATGTTGATGTCACGAGTGATGTAATCTAAGGGACTGAGGGTTGCCAGTAGACTTTCTTTGAATGAAGTCTTAATGAGACCCAAACCCAGTTGTTACAGAGCACTTCATATCTTGTCAGTAACCTGAACTACTTTTTGAAGAGTCTAGGTAGTTCTCAATCAGCAGTGAACTGAGCTTTATCTTGAGAGGAAAACCCTGCCTTATTCTAATTTAGCAAGAAGAAAAATTCCTTTTAGTCCCAAAAGACAACACTTAGTTGACTGGCAGCATCAAAAATGGGAGCTGCTAGGCCAGACCTCAGAGAGGCTGTTTAGGGGTTTAGAGAAACTATCCCATAAGTACATACGAATTGTGGAGTTAATGGAGCTTTGCCAGATCCCTGTGTGCACCAACTGAGGGCACAGCTCTGCAAGCCTTGCTGATTCCCTCTGACCTGGCCCTCTTCCCTTGCAGAGCAAGGGAAAAGATGGGTTGTGAAAAAATAAATAATTTTTAAAATTACATAAAATAATAGTAATAATAATAAAAAGACCAAAACCTGTGGAGGTTTCCTCAAGATACTCTAGCCTCAACTCGCAATTGTCAAGAGGTCATTCTTTTCAAGTATCCATCTTGAGAAAGTATTAGAAAAAGAAAGACCACAGGAAATGTCTTTCCATTTAGAGTTCTCCAATACAGAGGAAAGCATATGCTCATAGAAATGCGTCAGTGCCACTACTGAATATCAATAATGCATTGCAGCAGGTGCTGCAGGCTATGATAGTTTCAATATATTTGAACAGTCAGCTTCTGCCTTTTCTGAAGGGAACTCTGAATTATGGATGGGAACAAACTATGCTTTCTGATGGCAACATTTCAGTAAAAGAACAAATACCATTCTTCAGAAATATGGAGTCCATTGTATAAATTTTTCTGATGAAATATCAGGAGATGCAGATTTGGATAATCTAGAGATAATTTATAACAAACTAAGTGTATTCCCCTGTTTTATGGCAGAAATGCATATTGGTATTAATCTTCAGTAAAGAATACTTTTCCTCACAACTTGGTCTGCAGAATTTAAGCTGACCAATTTATAAAATGGTCAGCAGCCAGTGAATCAATTCTGAGAAGCCATTCACAGCAGTCAGAATGAATTTGTATTACTGTTTAGCTGGGGGATGAGTTCCTTTAAAGGAAAAAGCTGCTCTTATTCTCGCAAGTGGCCTTCAGTCTTTACTAAAATAAACCTTTTCTCAAAGGAGAGGGTAGAGAAAATGCTTTAGAGAATCAGTAGTTCTGATCTGCCTCAAGTCACTTCCATTTTCTTCCTGGAAAACACACACTGAATCATGTTATGTGTGAATCTTGTAACTACAGCATTCCAGGGCAAGGTGCCTGGGAATTGAGACTAGCACCTGCCTTTTATTCTGTACTTGTAGTTCTGAGGATCTATAATATTTTAGAAAAAGAAATTTGTTTCACAGCTGGAGAACTACAAGAATTAGAGACAAAAAAGAGCTCTCGAGTGTTATTAGGAATAACATTAATAAATAGTTTTTCTTCCCAGGCATTGCTAAATTATGTGTTATGATATTTCAAACTAGTTAGAAAAAAGAACAACCCAGACTAAATTAAAGGAATTTCTTTCAAAGGCTTTTGATCAGGACCAAGTATGAAACATCTCCTATAATCAGGCCTAAATAGGAATCGTGGAAAAAAGATTGGAAAAGGGCAACTAAAAACTCCACTGTGCCGTAGCTCTTGAAATATGGAAGATAACTTAACACAGGACTCTTATCATTTTCATTAGCAGCAACTGCATAGAAGAATGAGGGTGAAAAATTACAGAATTCTTTGTTTTATGAGTGCTAATACTGCTAACTGAGTGAGCGGGCAGGTGCTGGCTCTGTTGGTACAGGAAATACCTTTAAGTCATTATAATTGAAACGTGAAGGTTTACAATTGTCAGTTGTCACTACAAGTACCATCTGGAGTTCAAACTGCTCGTGCCAGAATGTTTTTTAAAATTATTGATGATTTAATGTTCAGTAGAGAATAGGTGGCATGGGCTGAACTTTCTTTTCAAGTGGTATTCTTTACAATTAGAATCACTCACTTGCATCCACTTTGCATTTAGAGTATTGGCTCTGAGCTGCTCAATACAAGAGCAGGACAAATTGATGTATACGATGCATTAACTGACAGAAACTCATTCAGTTTGCTTTCATGGTGTGGTGATTTACGCTTTGATGCTGTGGACTTTGATTTCTTTTTTTTTTTTTTTTTCCTGTGTTTATGCAAGTGAACAATTCTGGTAAGAATGTTTGACAATTTTTGGTTCGCAAAATTGTACTTGTGCATGCATCTTTAAGTAATGGAAATTTGTGATCCCTATGCGTAAGCTAGGGAAGCCATGACACACAGCTGAAAGTCAATGAAATGACACAAAAAGCTGGACACAAGTGGTGTATTTACTAAATCAAACATGTTTACCCTTGAGATTCCTACACTTGGCCATTGTATACTAATGGCCACAGGAGAAACACAAAGGACCTGAAGAAATGTACTATAATGTGTAAAAAGAGTGTTTTCTTATATAAGATGAGGCTCAGACTGCGCCATCGTTTTTTGTATTAGCCAATCAGAGTTTAATAATTCAACAAAAATATTAGTCTCCTGAAGATCCTTTCTATCTTGCAATGCTAGCTGGTTTATAAGAGGATATATCCCATTCTTCATCCACCCCCAAAGAAAAAGAGGACTGGGAGGTAGCCTTTGAGATGTCTTGGGAGAACTAGTCTCATAACAGCCTAATAATAAAAGGAATCTGACAAATAGTGAAGCTTTTTGATAAATACAGCCAGAATTTAATGTTATGTATGATAATATAAAAAAAAAAAAAAAAGAAAAAACATTATCTCACATTGTTGTCATTTGTTTGAGCAATCCTGATACGCTTTATTTTGACCTATTTTCTGATATGCCTTATATATCAGAGTACTGAATATTTGTATTCATGGTTTGGCTGTATGACTAATTGAAGGAATTTGTAATCTTCTCGTCTCATGTTGGCATTACATTACATTGTTTCATATTAAATATGCTGCCTCTTTTAATCTGTGGGTTACGGATGCTTATTTCTTTTCACATTCATGGTAGTATTATCCTATTATGGGTATTTGTGATTTATTATTGTCTTTGTAAAGGCCATCTCGCAACAATATGCAATGCCACGTTTGGCTGCAAAAACGAATTTGTTTTACTAATATGAAACATGTTTATGGACTGCTGTGCTAGCTTTTCAAAATGCCTGTTGTAGAGGCAATTCTTTTAGATTTTTCTTCTATCCTGATGGAAGTTTAATGGTATCAAATGTAACGACTGTGTCTACACTGTCTATAGGGCTTGAACTCTTGGAAGTTCAGTATATTGGTGGGGCAGTCCTGGTGCATGAGCAAGCTCTAAGATATATCCTACAGTGCAAACGTGGCTCAAGAGTTGGCCTGACCCAAGACTGAATTGAATTTCACTTTAGCCCACAGACCTGCCTATCCAGTCTGGGACACAGCTAGTCATTTTAAGGAGCAGGCACCAAATGCGCTCCCTAACTCAGCTACCACCCGAGAGAGACTTGCTGTCTGCTCTTTCCTAGCAAGAAACAAACTAACTTGGAAACACACTAAGGTATTAAACAGCATTTAAACATCTCTTTTCTTCCACCTGTCCAGCAGAAAGTGGAAGCAGTTAGCAGAATCCTGTAGTGAAATGGGTTGGAAGAGCAATGCACATACAGCGGTGGTATTGCCTCCAGCTGGTAGGCAGCTGTGATGGTAGTTGCCTTTTCCCAGTGCAGACTGATGCCTGGCAATGTGAGCACTATTTCTTCTCTCCTCCAATCCAAAGCTGGCTGAAAAATAGCAGAAAATAGGGGACTAAGACTAAAGGATTCCTATTTGGTAATTTTCCCTGCTTCTTCCAGGGATACTGAGCCCTCTTGTAGGTAGTGTGACTGCTAGGGAGGTTAGGATTTACTACCAAGCTGAGAACCAGGCTAATGTGACAGTGAAATTGAGTCAAAGGCTCAGTGGTGACCTCATTTCTCCACTTAACCATTTCTATCATAACTCCTTAGTGTCTCTCAAACTTAATTAAAAAAAGAACAGAACACCAGAAGCCAAGCCAACGAATACAAAGAATTTTTATAAAGGTTGGCCCAGAGGAGGTGTGTAATTGTTTATAAGTTTAGTAAGATCAAAACTAAACTTTTTTTATTACTTCTAAGTTAGTTCATCACAGATGGCAGTACACTGGGATATAATCAATATAACCAAGAATGGAAAAATAATTAAGAAATTAGTTAAATATTTTTAAAAATCTCTTTAAAAGATGTATGTTCTTGTTAGGTGAAACTCTGGCATCTAAAAAGTTAATTTTACAAAGGTTATTAATATGTAAGGTAAATACTTTTTTAAACCTTATTGAAGAATTTATTTTTTTAAAACTACCTTTTGAGTATTGGCAAAGATAATAGGTATAAAGCAAAGAGATTGAAATAATCTAAGTCCAATCGAGTGACATGCCACAAGGGTCTAGCCATTCTAGCTCTGAGAACAGAAAAGCAAGCAGTGTAACTGGGAATAAATAATTTACAGCAAACACTGTCCCGTAAGATCCAGTCACAGTTTTCAGGAGGTGTCAGATAGCAGAATACTAATACTGATTCATAATACAGCACACCGTAGGATCTAGGCAAGTATGTGCTGCTGAATAATAATCACACATGAGACTACATAGTCTCAGGAGACTTTCTTCTGTTATCTTCAACAAAGCACGTTTAAAGTGATATGAAAGGCATGGATTGGTGCTATGCTTAGAACTTAAAAAGTTGCTATAGCTTCACTTATAAGTAAAAGCCTAGCCTTCTGTTAAGAATTCTTCTGTGTAGCGGTGAAATTTGCTACAGTGTCTGTGGAAACTCATACTGTAATAGCACACGTAAACAGCAAGAGTTATGTCCTCTTCTGCTAGCCTTTGTGCAATCTCTGGGCCACTTCCATCTTTACGTAGGCCTGCAGGTAAAAACACACCTGTTACTTTTCTGTGCAAATACCACAATATAGGCTTCTTAAGAATTCTGCTTGGGACTTGACAGTAGAGATCTGAAACAGTGAAATGAGTATGCAATTAGCTTCGTAACTTACTATTAGTATACAAATAGTTATAACTAATGGAATATCCAATTATTTCCACTTTCTTACCACAAATAAGTAAAACTGTATTAAAAGATAACTAAGCACTTTCATTTTTAAGAGAGACAACTTTAAAGATGATCTGGCAGAATAAATTTTGCATTTGTCTTCTGTATTTCCCAGGATGTCATGCAAGATTCTGAATATTATAAATTGAACTTTCTCAACAGAAGAAGAATATGCATTGAGATATTTAGCATTTGAAGGCTCAGTGTGTAACAGATGCTTTACAAAATTAAGTGGGCATATTTCAGAATTGATCGAAATACTGTTAGGTTTTCACTAAATCTGAAGTTTCAGCAGACTGTGATGCCAAGCATTTGTCAATAAAATTAGTTCAGTGCAACCATTGGCTCTGCTTTTTGTCATAAAGCAGTAGGGACCAACAGATTTTTAATTAGCATTCATACTTAAATTTGGTCTGAATTAATAATCAACGAGAGAAACAACTGTGTTTGTGGTTTGCATTGAGGACTTTTATTCACAGTTTGTCATCAAAAGTACACTTCATTTGTTGCTTGGACTACTTGAGGACTTAGCCATGTCATAATTAGTCATGTTCATGGAAGAGATTAGGAAGTCTGAATATACGTTTTGGAAATATTTTGCGTTTTCAATAACATGATACAACTGTGTTCTCAAATAAATAAATAAAGCATGTCCTGTCAAGTGAATTTTAGTTTGTTGTTTCTAGGTCAATAAGCGTATAGGAAGCATTATAGTTAGGCGTTTAGTAGTTATATGGCCTTTTCATTCCTCCAAAAAGCAATTTTAAGTTCTTCTTACACAGAAGTTATAAAATTTAACTAATAGTTTTTACAAGGTTCTGTGCAACAATAATATAAAGATTAAATATTAGAATGCTAAAGATAGTTTCAAGCATTCAGGAATTAATTTTATGCCATCCCTGTTTGTAAAACTTGTGGATAAGTTTCTAAGCTGCAGTCTGGAAAATCCTGGTATCTGTACAGTTTAGCAAAGTTTGTCAATAAAGGAGGTCTGTGACTTTTGTTGACACGGACATTTCATCTTGAAGCACAGTATCAATAAGATGGAAGAATGTGGAGATAATTAGCTGCATTATTGTCAGAGTAAGACATGGGAATAGTTTTATTTCCTGATAGTATCCTGAAAAGAGAAACACATGAATGGACAATACTGGTGTTCCTTTTGCCTGTATTTATGGGGCTGTACTCGGAAAGAAAACTCTATGCTACAAACTCGGATTGAGAAGGTTTGGAGATGCCCAGTTTTCTTACCTTTCCTGGGATACTTGAAAAACTTACTGTGACCTTCATTTTACCAATGCTTCGAGTGTATCAAAACAAATGAGAAAGGTATTAAATGTCATGGGTGTTTTGCCTCTGCAGTGGTATTCATCCTGTAGGAGATTTGAGTCTGAATTATCTGGAGTTTGAACTGCAATTCACTTCATGGACAGATTTGTCACATAGTGACTTAGTTCCTTGGGGTTGTGTTGTTTTGTTCATCATATGCTGAAATAATTCTCTCCTGGCACTTAATATGCTATGACATTTGAGAAGAAAAGTCTTATTTATACTGAGGAACAACTGGGAATATCCTACTAGGAATAACTTGGTTTGCAGCCTATCCTTTTGTTTATCCTTATCCTTTAATTAGGAGGCTAATTGTCACTGTCTCCCTGTTCTTTAAGTGTTCTTTAGCTGCTCTTGTTTTTCTTAAGCAGAAATTGGGGGGGATGGACACACAGACATGACATGACACAGACACTTGTCTCTTTCATATTTAGGAAACATTTAGGCCTCCAAATAGGTTAATTATTGCCTTTACACTTACAGGTCTTCATTTAAATAATGAGCTTTTATGGACTCTGTCTTCATCAAATGTCAAATCGTCCTGATGTCCCGCTTCCTGAATAGATATGTATTTAGGTCTCTGAGATCTCACATTTTTCAGCTAAAGCACGTTAGGCAGACAGCTCCCTGTTGACTAAACATCTAGGAGGCTCATGTTCAATTGTTTACTCCAGCTGTGATGAACAGCTCTGAGCAGGATT
The DNA here is from genome assembly GCF_000708025.1 of Charadrius vociferus. Lineage (NCBI taxonomy): Eukaryota > Metazoa > Chordata > Aves > Charadriiformes > Charadriidae > Charadrius > Charadrius vociferus. The sequence goes on along the minus strand of NW_009647735.1, from coordinate 2,673,752 downwards.
TCTGTTTCATCAAACTCCACTTAAAGGAAAATCAGAGCACTTGGGGCCGGGGGCTCTCAGTTACTGCTCCTCTGCTATGGGAGCTCCCTCTTTTTCCATCTCAGTCTGATGCGTTGTCTTCTTACCCAGTGCAAAGCACCAGATATTTTTCTTTGTAGAATCCTTTCCTCAGTTGGAGCTACTACATGGCCAACAGGACAGAAAGAATGGGCAACCTGAGAGAGAAAACAATATAATATATTATAGTGAGAGATACAGGTGGAGCTCTTTTATGCCAATAATATTTTAAATTTATATGCATGTTGTCTAGGCAATACCAGGATGGCTATGTCAAAAACATATCTAACATATTCTAAAACATTATTCTAAATTACCTGTTTGCTCTAGTACAGCAGTAGATGGATTCTCTGAGTTCCATTAGAGAATTTGTTTCACCAAAAATCAGGACATTTCAAAAGTATGTGTAATTGTAGATAAGCTTATAAAAAAAGTTTGCCTTAATGACTAGAATTCTCTTGCTGTAAAATTGCTTGCCTCTTCATTATAACCAAACCCCATTATTTGTTATTATCTTTTGATAATATGTGTTTATAGTAGTTGAATGAACGAAGGTGTACATATCTTAATCATAGAATCATTCATGTTGGAAAAGACCTTTAAGATCATCAAGTCCAACTGTTACCCTAGCACTGCCAAGTCCACCACTAAGCCATGTCCCTCAGCACCACATCTCTATGTCTTTTAAATACCTCCAGGAATTGATGACTCGACCACGTTCATGGGTAGCCTGTTCCAAGGCTTGATAAACCCTTTCAATGAAGAAATTTTTCCTGATATCCAATCTAAACCTCCCCTGGTGTAACTTGAGGCCATTTCTTCTTGTCTTATCCCTTGTTACTTGGGAGAAGAGACTGACCCCCGCCTCACTACAGCCTCCTTTCAGGGAGCTGTAGAGAGTGATAAGGTCTCCCCTCAGCCTCCTTTTTTTCAGAGTAAACTGGTGGCCCAGTTCCCTCGGCCACCCCTCAGAAGGCTTGTGCTCTAAACCCTTCACCAGCTTCACTGCCCTTCTTTGGACATGCTCCAGCACCTCAATGTCCTTCTTGTAGTGAGGGGCCTAAACAGATTTTTTTTTTTTTTTCATATAATTTTGAACTAGTTTGCTTCAGGTAGATAAGGAGTTTCGTTGTCATTCTGTACCTTCATCCTATTTCAAGCTGATTTGTCTTCCTTCCTTTTCACTTGGGTGGGAATATTTTAAATAGAGTATTTATACAACCTGTCTATCTAGATAGGGTAAGCCTGAATATCGGTCTGTATCTCCTGTTGCACTTGTGATCATAGGTGCACTTAATAGCTCTGAAAACCAGGCCTAAGGAATTCATTATAATGCCAGTTCCCTTGAACTATTTTCTAGGAAAGATAGTTTAGAGAAGGGCTTGAAAATGTGACATTTAGAACTAGTCTCCCACTGAGCCATATTAGCATTAGCTTTGAACACAATTGTGGTTTATTATACGTGTATCTGACAGTTCTTCTCTGAAAGACAGTTTGCCTGTGAAGCTGCACTTTGGCATGCTACTAGATACTCCTCCGCATTTTTATATTCTCTCCCTACTTTTCATGTGCACAGATTCAAAATACGAATTCAGCATTTATCATTTGCAATAAAAATAATGCCTTGCATTACCTCAGAGCTCTTGACCAGAATAATCTTTTCTAGCACCCTGGTGTATAGGGAAACTGAGATGTAAAGAGAGAATTTGTGAGAAGTCTGTAGCGCAGTTAGGATTAAAATAACACTTGCAATGTGCACATTTGGGCTTAAATAAAAAGCACATTCATTCAGGAAATGAATAGTTCCCTCCACTGTGTACTACCAGAGCTGTTAGTACTTTGACAGAGATGCAGAAAACCATCATCAGTTAGCACCTTCTGCAAAGATTAGAGTAGTTCACTTATTAGAGAACATTTGTGTCCAGCAGTCTGTGTATCTTAGGATACTGTGTAGGAGGATTGGATCCCAGGAGTGACGGTGTTAAGGAAATGACAGCAGAGCTTTTCTCCATTTTCTTGTTAAATCTAGTCCGGTCTTGTGGACTGAGTAGCTGCATCTAAGTTAGCTTGTCAATGGGATTGAGAATGTCCTTTTGAAATGATTCTCCCGATTCTCCCCACCTAACTGGGCTTTTACGCAAGTTGCTAAGCAGTCTGAATGCGCGAACTGTGGGGTTTTTTGGATGCTACTGAAATAAGAGATGTTTGTGATCCAGGAATGGACTTAGTACATTCCAAATACAAAAGGACATTCAATCCCTGAGATAGATTTTATTAGCCATACTTCAAAGTTCAAAACTTTGTTATGAACATACCTATGTCATTTTGATGTTTTTGTCTATGGGACAATGTCCTCAGCACTGTTTTGTTCTACAAATCTCCTGTTGGACCGCACTACTTACTGATGTAGGTCTGGCTGAGGAATCTTTTTTTTTTTTTTTTTCTTAATTTGCCTTATCTGGTGATAATACTAGTGTCTTTTGTGGTCGTATTGAATTAAAACCTATGATAATAATAGCATTTCTTTAAAGATATTATAAATTACTTTAGTCTTCTTTGGAATACAATGATTTCTAATGTAAAGGTATATTGTCTTCCTGTGATTTACTGCACATCATTATTAACAACAACAAAAGTAATTTATTGCTGTTGTAAAAGAAAGATGATGTAGGGGAAATGACTGCAGAATTTTTGAAAAATACTAATCAGCTGCATCTCCCTGAAACAATCTAAAATCTTGATTGCTGAATGTCTAATCAGTTTAAAATTAGAAAAAAAGAAAACTTTTCACTGAAAAAAGTCATCTTCTATTTATTCAACTTTTCATTTTCAACACACTAAAAACTGGATAAACACTCTGTATATTCAAATAGACTAGTCGGATAGATAAATTGTATTATGTGTTAATTTGAATCCCAGGTCACTTGCTTTATTTGATCTGTTAGAAGTCATATCATGGGGCTCATTTTGTACAGCAGTTTTGTTTACCTCTCCTAAGATACCTCCATTTCGCCAGGATCAACAAGAAATTATACTTGGTTTTATTTCCCTAAGTTGTGGTGCTCTTTCCTTTCTTAGTGTAATCATATGTTTCTCTCTTTTTCCCATTGCCATAACCTGAGTTGTCAATTAAGATGAGACAGGGAATTTAAAACAGTGGAAAGAAACAGAAGAAACAATGAAATATAAAGAGCTTAGGAAAGACACTTAGGGAAAGTGCAGTCTTCCATGTTACCAAAGGGAGAGGTAAAGCTTATAGCACAGACAGTAAAGAAGCTTTGCATTGTCAGACATGTCCATTTCTTTGGCCGTAACCAGAGAAGAAGAGCTGCAGAATGGTATAATGACTGAATAGAAGAACGTAAATTACTTGCATCTGAGAAAAACTGGATTTTCATTTGATGAATGATTTCATTCTCTACATACAAATTTGCTTTTATTTGAACACAGTAAAAAAAGCTAATTTCATTAGTAGGAGATCTTCCATTTGGTAGCCCAGATGAAAATGTTAATAAATAGAAAATATTTATAAATGGAAAATAATCTTAGAACCCTGACATTTAGCCCTGTTATTTAGGGAGGATCATGACATTGAAGATGCCAAAGAAGATGTTTTTTGAAAGCCTTTTTCTAGTTAATGAGTTGACAAAGTTGTACTAGTTCTTGAATTGTTCTATACCATGTAATTTGTCAATTTAAGGCAATTTTTTAGTAATAAAATGTTTAGCTATAGTGACTGTTCTTGTGCAATATTTACTGTGTCCTTATTGTACAGGGGCATAACTAGTTTTACCTATTTATTGGAAGATACAAGAAATGCTCTACTTGATGAGATTAATGGTTTGTGTGCACCAGTATGCTGCTCTTAACAGTGGCAGAATGAGATGATGAGATGCTGTTTAGGGGAGAGCATGTGAGCCTGTCCACTCCTTGTGATCCATCTCTCTTTCCTGCCCTCCAGCGTTTGTGGTCATGGGATTAGCATGTAGAAGGGTATATTCATCCTTGTCTACTCTCCTTAGTAAATGGTTATCTTAGAAATGGTTTTCTTGCACCATGAAATATCTTTCAAGTGTCAACAAGAGGACAGATTTCTAGTTTTCCTTTTCTACGTTCACTTGTGTGAAGACCTGTTTTTAAAGTTAAATTTGATCTAACAGGCTTGTATTCAGACAGGCTTGTTACCAGGCCCACAGGCTATTTTGTTAGTCTCTTGCCTGTTCAGTGCCTGTGAATGACAAAACTAAATAGCCCCAAAACCAGAAGAAGCTGTTATTCAAAGCTGATAAAGTTGTAGGAGAGTGATGTAGAAGTGTTATGTTTTATCCAAATATAAATATTTTAAAAATTGCTTCTAGATTGGGATCACTGGTTACATGGCATTTGTCATTTATAGCCATAGAACCCAGAACCTGATGTGTCTATGCTGAATAGTTGTTAACAGGTATCTTTGGACTCTAATAAATATTTTTTTTCTATCTCTTTCGTTGCATTGAAAGAGCAGCATTGCCCCGTGCTGGATGAAGGCTTTTAATATGCAAAATATGAGGCAACCTCTTGCAGAACCTGATGGTTTATGACCTATCTGTAAGCTTTTAAATCCGGGGGGGGGTTGGACAGTGCAGGAACTAAATATGACATAGGATTAGTGACTATTGAGAAGCAAAGGTATCTGATTGAATGATGAATTCAATAGGTGGAATAGCTGCGGGGTCAGTTACTGTCAAACAGAATAAGAAGTATGCCAAAGAATGTGTTTGTTAAGATCTGGGGGAATTAGTGAAAAGCAAGAGACCTTCAGGTACCTTTCTCCTCTTATCAGTTTTAAAACCTAGTTAATTTAGCGTTCTTTTCTGATCCTGACAGCTCCACCAGAGGCATGTTCCAACACTGGCAGACTTCGTAGGTGTTCAAAGAGTATTGTGATGAAGGCTATAGAAACATAATTAAATAGATAGGGCTTGTAGCTAGCCACACACTCCTTACAGAAAAGACTGTCTCAGTAAATCTGCCCTGTGGCTAGGCTGTCCCTAGGCCAGGTGAAGTAGCACAAGCAATGTTACATTTAATTTATCACGGCTTCCCAAAAGTCTAGCGTTCTCAGCACCAGCTGATTTTTGTCTACTTACTCTTGCTACTGTAAGAAATAACCTTGCCAAAGTTGCTATGACATCTTGGGAGACCTTGTGATCATTTGTCGAAGAATTTTTTTGGCTAAGCAAGGGTCTCCTTCCCCCCCCACCCCGGCAACATCTGGGTAAAGTTCTTGTTTGTGAGTTCATATGGTTCAAACCTGCAGCATATACACATCTAATGATAATCTGGTTAGAGAAAATGTAGGTTAGTTGCTTCAATAGATTTGCAAGAGAAATGCAATGTATCTGTGACTCCCTCTGTAAACCATCATCATGGTTTCAGCTGGGACAGAGTTAACTTTCTTGCTAGCAGCTGCTATAGTGCTATGTTTTGGTTTTGGGCCAAAAAATACTATTTATAGAGCCTTGGTCATCTTAGATGTTGCTAAGCAATCAAGGCCTTTTCTGCTACCTGCCCCACCAGCAAGTAGACTGGGAGGCCACAAAATGCTGGGAGGAGGCTCAGCTGGGACAGCTGACCCCAACTGTCCAAAGGGATATTCCATGCCATGTGATGTCATGCTCAGCATATAAAGCTGGGGGAAGAAGGAAGGGGGATGTTCGGAGTGATTTCCAAGTAACTGTTACATGTGATGGAGCCTGTTACATGCCTGCTGATGGGAAACAGTGAGTGAATTCCTTGTTTTGATTTGCTTGCGTGTGCAGCTTTTGTGAGATTTTCCTCACTTGTACTCTTCTGATTCCCTTCCGCATCCCAACCAGGGAAGCGAGCGAGCAGCTGTGTGGTGGTCATTGCTGTCTAGGGCTAAACCATGACAACCATTGATGGAAATAATTATTTTATGTATAACTAACATTTGTCAGAAGAATTAGGATTTTCCTGGTTTCCAAACACCTGTTACCCTATTTTCCCTTTGTTATGATATTTTTCTGTAAACTTTATTTTCTGTTTATCTAGAAATCCATTTGTAAATTTACTCTGAGAATAGCAATGATAGTATTAGGAAAACATTGATTTCCATTGTGTTTACAAAATGAAACACAAAATAGGTGGAATTTGGACCTTTTGAAATTAGCTTTGCAGTGTTACTGCTTCATTTTGTTATCTTCATTTTGGTAGGAGAAATATCCAGCATCTCCTGGGTATTCTGGAAAATTATCTTCTATGGAAAAGCTGTCTGTAAATGGTGGTGGATTTCTGTAGTTGTTACCTAGGGACTGATCAGTCACAATGCTCTCTATAGCTGTGGCTTTGGGGTCCAGATGAAGATGTTCCTCATCATTGAAAGATTTCCAAATATTTCCAATGTTGATAATTTACCATCAAGAGGAAATAGCAGCAGAAGAATTCACACTGATAAGTAATTTCAAATGTGGTACACATGGGAATTTCTACGGGTCATCAGTACTAGGTAACAATCAACCTACTGCGAGTAAAAATTGAAATGAATAGCTTGTGGTCATAGCTGTAAACTAAATGTCTAATTTACTATTGCAGCAGCCTCATGACAAGGTAGTAACTATTGCTTTTAGTAATACGTATTCTTCCTACATCTAGAATTATGCTGCTGCTACCAGCAACCTCACCCCTGGGATTTTTGTTTTGAGTGGCGCTGTCTACCCTGACTAGTTCAGGGATCTCCCATAAGCCAGTTTGGTACAGCTGCATATGTCACAAATGGCAGGAATGCTCTGAGAAGTTGGCATATCGTTTTCTCTTCTGATGCTAACTATCTCAGGGATCTTTGCCACAGTGACTTCAATTTCCTCTGCTTGACAGACCTTATCTTATCAACAGCTTAAAACATGTTTACAAACACAATACAATCAGAGTTCTGTGCTTTAGATGCCAAATTATTCTGTAAGCCATTGATCTTTATTACAGATTTGCAGGGTGTTGCTAAATACATTAGTAATTATACATCTGGGCTGTCACAGCATCTACTCTTGGGCAATCTTCTTTTATGCTGTATTTGATTGATGGTTACAGACAGACTTGATTCAAAATGAATTTAAAATCACAATGCTGGCATACAAACCAGCTCAAGTTACTGTAACATTTCAGCCTAAACCTAAGGTGGGAGTACTGCTGCTGTAACAAGGATTATTTAATCATGTATAAAAATGTATCACTAGCATTCTTTTATCTGTCCAAAGCAAGCATAAAGGTCTGGATTTCTAGTAAATGGCCGTCTCTGTGCTTCCAGGAGCACAATGTCAAGGAATAGCTATCTAGCAATCTAAAAATAGTAATAATTATGTTGTTCTCTTTCCTTCCTTGAATAACAAGGTTAACTATCAAAAAAATACACATTCAGTTTAACAATTTCTTTACATGTGAATCTCTTTTTTGGTATATTGACAGTGGTGAGGAAAAATGCTTTCCAATAGGGTGCACAAGAAATGGAGCTCTAGAAGGTTTGCTTTATATGAGTATAAGGAGGGAGCAAGGACAAGACACATATAGAAATTATTGCTTGCACGACAGAGGCAAAGGTCTGTAGATCTGAACACCTCTATGTAGCCCAGATTGGAAATTTTACAGGCTTGATCATCAGCGAGGTCATGATTTTATAGCTCTAGGTACCGTATCTTCTGCACAAGGGTGGTGCTTTTTGCAGGCATATTCCATATCAATATCAAGAAATAAGTGAGGATTACCCCCTCCCATTGTTTAGGTGAATCATGTTTCTAACTTTTTTCATGATGTTCCTGTATGTGCAGATTTGTTTGCTTAAAGCAGAACTTCTTTTGAAATCAAAATCTGTAATTAAAAGATAACTGGGATGAAAACCTTGCTTTTTCTTTATATGCTCCATATTATGATAAATATTTTACAATTAAGTACAGCTTATATTGAAATGGAATTGTAAATTGTTTTTAAATTATTTTAATAGTAAAGCTGCACATCCACCTGCCTTATTTAAATCTTACATTAGATGCTGTACTCCTATGTATGTTTAAAGGTAACCTATGTCATTCTTTCATGAAGATATTAAAAGAAATTGTTTCTCAATGTAATTTGAAAACTGAGTTTAAATGCTTTTGTATTTTGCTTTCATCTGTATAGTAAATTTATTATCAGAAAAACCTAAACACAGCACCTTTTGTTTCTCTGAAGACAGGAAGCTATTAAACTTTTAACAGGTTAGAAACTAAATTCACCTGTAGAAAAATACTGAATTGTTTTACAGAAAGGTACAAACCCTGTTAAAATAAGAGAGAATTCAAAAAGATCACATTACTGAAAATTTAAAAGTTTAATGCATAGGCTCACTCCTTTTATTAAAGTAGCAAAATTGTCTATTTCATGTCTGGAAAAAAATATGTATTTTCCTTGTAAGAAGTTTACCAAAATTTTCCAACACACAGGTGCTTTAAAAATTAGGGCTTTATATCAGAAGAATATTGAGGTTTACTTTATGGGAATGTAATATTTATTGAGCAGTGTGAGTCTGCTAAGGAAATCTTTTGTTTTATTTTTGCATCAACAAGGTAATTTTTGTTGGTAAATATTAAATTGTTGATAATTAGGGTCAGGCGTTTGTAATTTACTTCATTTGTTTTATTTCTCTGTGCCTATTTGATGCTTATTTTATGTCTGCTTTAGCAACACTGGTGATGAAATAATGAAATTGAAAGGAAAACAACAAAATAAACATCTTAGGCTTTTAGAGGTAGCTTCCAGTAAGTACATTAAATCACTGCTCATTCATGTTGCATCTTATGTGTTCATATGGGTAAATTAAATAGATCATAAGGACTTAGAGAATCCTCTCACTTCTTGAAATCATAAATAATAGGTCTTTTGCTAATTAGATTATAGGAGTAGAATTTAAAAAAAACTGGCAGGGAGTATTTTTGTAGGTCATATGTCCAAGCAGGGCATATTTACAATTCCATTTCAGTATAAGCTGTAGCTTGACTGCTGGTGCGCTGCCCCAGAGTGAAGGAATTCACAGAAAGGGGACAGGGGCTGTAGACCAGTCTGTGGCTGCCAGGTCTTTCCCAAAGAGATGTGGCAGGGGAGCGCTCTGGTCTGAGGCTGTGCTGATCGTGCAGGGTTCTTGCATGAGGCTAAGGAATTAATACTATGAAAGATCAACCTAGCGCATGAGACTGGACTCAGAATACATGCTTAAACACATCTTAATGAATTTTCCTATTGCTTTTGCTCCAGAGCAATGCCAACCTATTCTCTTCATTTTAAAGGATATCACACAGATGGGCTTGGTTGCAAATGTCAGGTCTGTATTTCTCTGCAAGCTGACAATTTCACTCCAAGCTTTCAGGCAGACCTAAATTTCAGAGTCCCCTCTCATGCATTCTGATGTTAAGCTGCTGGGTATCTATCAGACAGTATTTCTGGGCAAGATGGAGGATATTGTTGATTGTGTGTTGATTTTTATGTAGATGCTTTGGCTCAAATGATGGAATCTCCACCCTGATTTTCTGTTTGATATGATCAGTTCATATTCCTCTCAAAGTAACTCAAATGTATTGATGATACCAGAATAATCATAAGGGTTAAAGTGTATATCACTGACTGTTCATGCAATAAACACAAATGTAGAAGTTTGTGAAGTTATCAAATCTATTTTCTTGCTGTCTGGTCTGCTGATAATCACAAAATAAACAGAAATAAATGGGATTATAAAAGGGTCTCTGAACATCAGTTTTCCAAATCATTAAGGTTGCTAATTATTGATGGTGACTGTCCCATAAAGCACAGATGTAAAAAAACAGCACCACACTTTGCAACAGCAGGTTCTATTTCTGAGTTCAAGTACAGTTTCATGAAGTGTGATGGATTTAATAGTGTGTGCTTCTTAGGACTCTGTGCAAAGAATTCACAGAGGACAGGACATGTCTGTGTACTACTGCTTCTTAGGGAAAATGTCATTTTGGTGATTGACTGCTTAAAGTCTAGGATAGACATGAGCTTTAATCCAAAAAACCTAAAACTACTAGTTTGCTATCAAACACCCTATCTATTGAGTTAACTCTTGCACTACTATTGTGATTTATTTGTTATACCTGCTTTGCCTTTCATGAACAAATCCCAATATAGTGTTGTGACACCTGGAGGTCTTTTTGTGTTTATTGCCGGCAAAAGATGCAGTGCCAAGAAATAGGAGTTCTCATGCAAACGGATTAATTCCAATGTTGTTCATAACCTTAAAATTACTACTTTTTTCTTCCAGAAAGTGTGCTAGAAATAGTAGGTTTTTCTGGAGGAGCATCACACCATTTTGCATGCTTCATTATCTATCTGAACATTTTATTCTGCTTTCATTCTACCACACAGTTTTAGTCCCTTCTTTAATCTGATTATATGAAACGGTTTCTCTTCCATTAGTATGATGCAAATTTAGCTCAAGATTATAGTAAGTTTTTTTTTTTCTGAATTAATATTTTTCTTCATACTATATAATATCACTGGTTTTGCTAGATATGGTTTGACTAAACAGACATGGTATTTTGTTACCTATTTACAGCTCTTTTGCAGAACTTCCTTAAGAAAGTATATGACTATATCCAATAGTGCAAACAAACAGATTTTGATACTTTTCCATGGTTCACAACAAAAAAGCTTGCAGAATCTGAAGTTAAGACTTGTCTTATATGAGTCAGTTTTACTAGCAGTAGGTTGTATTTCACTAGTTTACAAGCAGTATTGCTGTAAATTCTCTTGATTTCAACATTATCCAAGTTTAAAAGTCATAATGCTGTCAATATTTATAACTAAGGTAAAACATTCCCATTTTGGGAAATGTGAAGAGGAACATCTTTATAATTTCTTTCATTATGTCTTTGAAGCCCATTGGAATGGAAATGAAAAACACTGTCTACATTATCTTTCATATGACTTCAGTGCCACAATGTCCTTGCAGCAAAGAAGTTACTGGTTCCACTTACTAATATAAACGATATTCATGTATCTGGATCTGCTTTACCTTTACAGATAAAATCTCCTCAAATGTCTGTCTGTACTGAAACTGAGTGGTGATAAACAGGATATTACTCAGATCTAGTCTCTTATTTCCCCCGGTACTGAGGCAAATGATGCAGGGCAATGTTAGTTGCTGTTTAGATGTTGTTCAAATGATTCTTCTGAAGTTGCTGCTGCTTAAAATCCTTTCAGTGGTTTTAAGACATAACATGTAGACACAGCATTGGCGTTCTGCTTCATCAAGTATATAGATGAAGTAGGCCTTGGGACCATATAGCATGTTCCCTGCAGGCTTCATCTGGGTGTACAGGAAAAGAGGTGATGAAAATGGAAACAAAGCACGGTGTTTGAAAGTAGGGAGAGTAGGAATTTTTGGGCATCAGAGATCTAAATATAATGGGTTTTTTCCTGAAATTTGTATAAGTATTGATAACTAAAGCTGTCATTAAAAGATCATCATTGATAAACCTCTTCTTCCATTTTCTCTCCTCTTTAGTCCATCTTTTCTTGGTGATAAATAAATTTCCTGACATTTCTCAGTGGCCTTATTTCTGATTCAAACTGTTCCTTAGCCATGTTTTCCTATGCTGGTATTCTTTCTGTTTTGCTCAAAAGACCCTGAATTTTATGAGGAGTTCCAGAGGTTTTATGACACTTCAACATGTCATTCTCCACCAAAGTCTGCTAATGACCAGTTTCTGCCTCAACTATACATAACTCCAAGTGAAGATGTGGCTCTGAGGTTTAGAACCAGGAAAAAAATATCAGTCAGAGTTTGGAATCTTTCATGTTCTCTCGTCTCCATTCCAAAGTGGGAAAAATCCCTACGTCATCTCTAGCTTTCTTTTTACATTTTTGATAGTCGTTTTTCAGGATCTGACATTTATGTTCGCATCAGAGCTTATACACTTAAAATGAAAGAATCTCTCCTGTGCTTTGAGACTTTAAAAGGTTTGAAATCTTGGTTTTTAACTTTGCTTATTCATTCCAGCAAATTGAGCTTCAAAGAGTACACATTATTGGCATGGAAATTTTCTATCTTAATGGGTTTTTGAGCTCCGTTCTTCAGTGGAATCATCCAATAAGAAGAAAAAATGTAAGTGAATGTAATGTGTGTCTGTTATACAACCTTATATACACTCTAAAATGCAAAATACAGAAATGCAACTATGTTCCCCCGAGAAAGATCTATGTAAGCAATGTAAAACTCATTGACTTTAAGTATGTTTCACCTTAAAAAGAGACGATGATTTGAAGCCTTTCTTTCCTCTCTTGAAAGCACAAACACAGCTCACAGATGCATTCTGTATGAATCTTAATAGGCCCAGGGCAGAATAGTGAAATCTTTGACAGCGAGTAGTATAATGAAGGAACAAATAACACAGATGAATAAGTTTTTCTTTGGTTGTGGCTTGGAGTTGTTTGTGGATTACAGAAAAATGGGAGACAAGTATGCTGACCTTCCTACTTACAAAGTTTTAGTTTTGTAATTCTGTTTAGTTCTGTAATTCTGCTTTTCTTTATTTTGTACATACACGAATCAAAGCTCACCAAAAGCAATGTTGCATAAAGTGACAGCTGTTTATTTAAATTATCCTAGCCTCGTTGTATTTTCATCTTTCTCTGACAGACATATGTTCGGTGGTTGCAGTAGAAATAGATGCACATATTGTTTGCCATCCTGTAGTAACTGGGGACTGGACAATACCAGTTGCTCAGGCAGTTGTATTATATTTGAGATGTGTTTAACAAGTGTTGTTCTTATTTTTTATTTTAGTCAATTCAGTGGCACATATATTTGAGTAAACATTTTGACTATTTTGTATTAGAAGATATGATTAATTGATCATATTAACACAAGGGACATGTCAACAGAATGCATAGCCTCAAGTATGTAACAGGTTAAAACGGGCCTGAGTTTGCTACAAGTATAGCTTGCAGGATATATGAAGGCAGAATGGTTGGTCTCCATATGGAATTTTAACATGGTTTTAACATGAAAAGATGTGATAAAAGTCTATAGTCTTTTTCACTGTGTTGAAAAACACCTATAGAACCGCACCATCTTAAAAGGTTAATTTCTCAAACCAGGATTGAAAATGTGTATCTTTATTTTTCCTGAGGGATGGGAAAGTGAATGTATTTGAAGGACACAAAGGGAATATACAAACTGTTTTTACCCATTGAAAAGAAACATAGTTAGCCTTTCCACCACCAGTCAGAGCAGGCACAGGGCAAAAGGACTGAATCTGAGAGGAGAAAGTTTTCAAGTTTTCAAAGTAGCATAGTTAATCCTTAATACACTGTCACTGCTCTGGGTCATTCTTCCTGCTTAGCTCCCAAGCGGTGGTGTTTATCCAACACATCGTCCCCGTTGCCATTCTCTAATTCTTAGGGTGGGGGTGCTCATGCTTATAAATATAAATTCCAAGGTATATTAACCCAAAACCACAAAGTTTGAAGGAACTGAGCTCCTAAAGCCTAGTGGAATAAAACATTTTTGCTTAAATCCTTGTCCAACTCACTATTTTACCCTTTTGCCAATACGTCTGCTATAGTCTTCTAATGCTTCTGTAATTCTTATTCTGAAGATAAGAACAAATAATAAAAATTGAAAAGCTGACTGAAGCAATGAAAATGAACATATGAAGGGAGGGTTCTTTGATTTCTCCTTGTCCACTCCTTATTTGGAATATTTCCTTGTTGTTCAGGTTTTGGAGCCTGTGGCATTATTGTGTGTTTTGTTGGTTTGATTTTCATTGTGGATGGTGGTGATGTTTGTTGGGGTGGTTTTGGTTGTTTACTTTTTCTTTTTCTCCACAAAATGCCTTTACTTCCTTGATATTCAAAGCAGTTGCCACAATTTTTTAGATGTAGAACTTGCTATTATTATAGCTTTCTTGGTTGCTTTGCCGTAAAGACTCGTGAATCTGACTTCTTTCTGGGGGTGTCGGAAACTAACTAGTGTATAACCCAGGCAGTTAATAGTGCCAGTTTCTAAAACTGAGCGTCAGTGTTAGGTATACCACTCTTGCCCTGGGTATAGGGAGTATTTGAACAATCATGATCATCTCTCTTGTTCCATGTAGCTTGGTTAACTATCAGAAACATTCTAAGAGATTGCCATCTTCATGTATGCAGTCCTTTTCATGAATTTCACAAGGATGACAGCTGGTGATTTGGACACCCTTTAAACCTGTGAAGGATACCTATTTTACTAATTCTGCTCATGAACCAGATTTCAAAAATAGTCTTGAGAGTTTTTAATGTACTGAGTCCAAGTCAGTACTATTTTTGAATAAATAGAAGATTTTGCCTTTTCATTACATGTTGTTATGGCATTCTTATGATGAGTTAGGTGCAGTTTTGCTTGAGAGCAAAAGGCAAAGCAAGTTTACCTCAAATCTTTCATTGTGAATTTAAATAACTTATTAATTTATATGTTGTTTTTTATTAAGAGATTTGGAAAAAAACATATATTGGTAAACCTTTACGTATTGGAGTTATTTACGGATGCATTCTAGCTATTCGGATTTGTCAAATGTAGGTACAAGTGTTACTGAAGTACTCTCCAAATGTATCATCAGTTATTTGGTCTTGCTGGGAATGAACAGCATTTGCAAATCTTGACTATGTTAATAGCAGCAGGCAAATAATGAAACTGCAGTTCCTGTGGAAAAAAAAATAATTAGAAATTAATAATTTTTAAGGAATGTGTTAAAATTTCTCACAAGCAATGTATTTAAGTTTAAGCAACATATTTAAGTAGAAATATCTGCTATAGTCTTGTAAGTGTGAGATATGTATGAAGATGCAAAATACAACTTGCAGTCAAGGGGTTGCTACAACATAAAAAGACTGATAGGGGATCAAAAGTTAAACTGATTAGTTATCTGTAAACTGTAGTTAATGAAAGGCGGAATATTTTGTCTTTGGATGCTAGTCATCCTGCATAATTATGAAAGAAAAGAAAGATTGTGACCACTGGGGAAGGATTGTAGGAACTTGCATTATTCCTGCAAACTGGAACTTTCTTAGTCTGTCTGTTGACCAGGTTAAAGAGTTTTACATTATGCCAAGTATTGAGATCATAAGGGCATTTGAGCATGTCCTCAGGACTTGTTTCAGGTGGTAGAGAGGCTAATTAGAGGATGTTTAAGTTTCAGGGCTCAACACTGTTCTAATTGAAGCTATGGTCAGTTGCAGCGGGAGGAATAGGAGATTTGGTAATGTTGATCGCTCAAATAACCTCTTTTTAAATATTTATTTTCTCCAAAATAATGTTATTAGTGATGAATCAATGTGGTATTAGTGTAAATATATCTCCTTACGTAACAAAGTTTCATTCATCAGTGGAATTCCCAAATTTTAGCATATTAAGCTCTAACCAGTTTAATGGAATCCTTTAATTTGTTTCATGTTCTGACTGGTGTGCATGCTTCACTATTACGTATTTTCTTTATGTTTCAAGAGAGGATTGATTAATATTGTCCAGTTTTTGGATTATTGTGCCCTAATCCTCCAGTTCTAACATTTTACCAAGTAAATGTTATGAAAAATGCCTCCCTCTATTTATTTCTATTTCAACATAGTAATATCAAAATCACTGTAAATCATTCTGAAAAGTCAATGCTATTGTACTTCCTCAAAGGACTGCACATATGTACTTTGTTTTTTTGAATGGCGTGGGTAGAATTCATAAAGGTAAAAATAAAAAAAAAAGTTACTAGATTAGAACTTTATGTAATAAAGCATCACTCTTATTGATGTGGGCTACCAAGTGACGCTTTGGGGGGAGAAGCAAAGTATTTTTCCAAATTGTACCTTAATAATTTTTGTATCTTTCAGTAGGAAAGGAGAATATGGACATAGCAACGTTTGTTTGAACATCCTTTCATTTTTGTTATTAACTAGTGTTATTAAGTGTATATATGATATACTTTTTTGGGTGTCTCCTCAGGTGTTATAGTGAAAAATACCAAGGTATTGTCATAAAATAAATAAAATCCTGGATGAACAACATACAGCAAAGTCAAATCTCTGTACTTTGATTTTGGTAAAATGTTCCTCTTTCTCTTTCCTTCTCCTTTGGCTTTCTACTAGTCTCTAATGCTTTGTTTTGAGTGGTCCCATTTCCAGTAGAAGCAGCAATTAATCAACTTCAAAGGTTACCTGTGCATGAACCTACAGGAAAATTTGTTTTTGTTTTTCTTTTTCTTTAAAAACAAGAAAACAAGAGTAGGATTGCAGGCTTACTGCTTTTGCATTTCATTTCCAGAAAGGCAAACCAACTTTGATTAGTGTTACAAGCTACAATAAGAAAATGGCAGCATGCTCAAAACCTATGCTTTTTTGCTCTGAACTGAGATAACTAAAGAACAATACTGACGCTAATGGAAAGAACCTTCTCGGTATGCTGAGAAAGCTCATTACAAAGCAAAGAAAATAAAGAGAACGAGACTAAGGGAAAAATCTGTACAGGATTTGCAGTGAACGAAAAAAATCTAGTTCTGAAAGCTATATTTAAAAGGAACGAACCCTTCTGTACTCAGAAGGCCACAGATAACTCATTTAAGCACGTTTACACCTTTTTATAACCAAAACCAACCATGGAATATCAGGGGTGTTATGTGCCACTTTTAAAAAGTCTGTGTGCTGAGGGAAAACTGCTACAAACCAGCATCTCCCAATCAGCGAATTAGATGACTTTTTTTTTCCCCCAATGTGCTTTGCATATCAACTTCAGTTAAGGGTTGGGAATAGTGTTCCTTGCCATAAAATATGACATAATATAACTAACAGTTTGTCTATAAAAGATAGTTTTTGAAATTATTTTTTGAAAAACCTTTTCTTATGTGGAAATGATACTTTTTAAAATTTCTTAGATGAGACATCAACCCTTGTTTGGTAGCATGACAAATGGTAGTGTGGCTAGTCAAGAGCATGAAAAAGTTCTTTAAAGAAATACAATGACATAGAGAAGCTCTAAGAAAAAGGCTGGAGACAATGTTATTTTTAGTGTCTAATAAACTATCTGCAAAATAATGTGAATAATCTGTTACATATATTGCCACAATGTATACATACTAGATTCTCTAGTATATGTTTTACCCTTGCATGGTGCTCAAGAAATGCTTTAAATGATTGTTACTAATCATTCATCAGTTCAGCAGTCCAGAACCCGTCATTCATTGGTAAGAGCATTTCCTTCATTGTTTGCAACTGAAGAAAAAATTTCTCCATAGCAATTAGATTTAATTTTCATTTGTTCTTCCCTACTTGTGGACTAAAATGTTTCTCATTGCTGTCTAGAGGGAGTCCATGAACCTATGTAAAGGAAAGGCTTGAGGGGAGTGGAATAAGGAGTTCTGGGACGTTTGCCCAGTAACATCAGTGCTCAGCAGTTTCTCATTTCATTTTATAGTTTCCAATAAGAAAAGATCTTTTCTGAACAGTGAAATGAATACTGTGTATACCTGTCATTTTCCCTGATTTGCTTTATATTCAGTTCTCTTGAATATTTATTGATTTCTATATTACCAGTTTGAGACCCTTTCATGCCTGTTATGTATACCCTTTACAATTTGATTTTCAAAAATCAATATACTGTAACTAAATAGATGTTTCTACTTTCTGCTTACAAAACAAAAGCAGAACCCCAGCAAGGTTACAGTGTAAAATGAGAAAAAATACAGAAAAAGTTTCAAGTGTATCCTAATGTGCATATTTTCTTACATCTTATTTTGAGCTTAACTTAAAGAATTAGCTGTATAATAAATGCAATACTATAAAGTTGTAAGAATCTCTTTTTTAATCAGGAATTTTAGCTTTCAAAGTTAAAATACTGCATACGATTATACTGAGTTCCATCACCCCCACCCCACACCCCACCCCTGCTTAATTTGTAAGGAAAAATTGGAATGTCAACATTGTTGAAATACTTCTGAAATGAAATTTTTTTGCTATTTTACTTGCTATTTTTAGCGCTACATGCCTGCATGTTATAAAATAAAACAAAATCATTCATTTAGAATGACTTTTCTCTAAATTTCCACATTTACTCCTACGTAGAGCCTGAGGCAGTTACTCTGGATTCAGTTCTTTTATACTTTTAACCTTGAATGATGGAAGGAAAAAGTAAACTTACCAAATCTGTGGATGACAATGACCTGGAAGGGGGTGCAAACAATTTGGAGGACAAGGTTACAATTTAAATTAACCTTCATAAATTGCAGAAATGATACGAATCACACAGATAACGCTCAGTAAATAGAAGTGTGAAGTACCACATTTGGCAAGGAGAAATGAAAAGCACAAATACAACAGGAGGGAGTATTGAGTAGGCAATGCTAAGTGTAGGCCAGGATGTAGGAACCAGTGAGTCATAAACTGAACACATGTGGAGAATTAATATTGTGTTCAGCTGTGTCTTTAAAAGACATTAGTCCAGAGCCCTGTAAGTAGAGGTTTGAATAACTGGGTTTATTTAGTGAGGAAAACACAAGACAGATGTAGGCTGTTAATTCTTCCACAATATTTAAGTGTTTTAATAACGAAGGAAAATCAAGTATGCTTCATGATGTTCAAGAGTAGGATTAATTTACTTTAACAGACTTACAGAATAGCCATTAGTAAAGTCCTTATACGTCAGAGATGATTGTTAGAATATGTTACTTAGAGAAGTTGTAGGTCTGCGGTCAGTGTGTTTTTAAGAACAGATTAGGTATGATAATGAGAAGATGGACAAATTACCTTTTGTATTCCTTTCTAGGCTTATATCTCTTTTCATAGATTTTTGTGATCTTTAAATTTTAGTCTAGGAACAAGTTCAGAATGTTCATAATGTATCGTGTGACCCTTTGTTCTATGCACCTGTTTAGTCTTCAGCATTCCTATTTGGAATACGTACAAATTTTATTGATAATTTGGTATAAGTTTTCTTTTTTATGAAGCCTTTCAGCAGTGAGCATTGTTCAGTGTTAAAGCTCTGCACTCAGAATGAGGTTCAGCTCAGCAAAGAATAAAGCCTCATGTTTGCCCCACCCAAATCTCCTTATATTATTTGTTCTATTTAATTAATTACAGATAATGAAAGTAAATTATACTAAAGAAATTACCTCTCAGTTGTGACAGACAGTTGTATTCATTAGTCAGACTTCTGCAGAGGAAAGTAAACAAATCTAATCAAAAGAAAATGAAATTTCTTATTTACTATAAAATCATAAGACTCCTTATTGTAAACTTAACTTATTCTAAAGGGATATAAAAACTTTCAAATAGAGAATTAAAACTAGAAAAAACCTGGATTATAAATATTCTGAACAAAACTTTTATCCAAGATACCAGTGAATTTTTTTCAAATCATAAATATCAGCATGATTTCTGAAGACAAATTCTGATGTTCCCTGCACCGTAAGGTTTTCACTCATTCTTCCATGTATTCAGAAAGCATCAAAGGTGTCTTTTAGATGAATTTGATTATTAATGGTCTCATAGTATAGTATAGAACAACATGTAATTCTGGATTTTCAGAAGATTGAACATTGGCTTTTTCTGTTCTCTGAATTCTTGCCGGGTTAAATTGTGAGTGATCCCACAACAGTTGAATCCTTTTGTTGTGCTGTCTTAAGCTCAGACCTTCGGTGAAGGCTTCTGTGCCCACTGGAAACAATGTGGCAAGTGTTAATATAAGAGAGCTTTAAGTAAACTGGATTGGAGAAAGGAAGCTGTCTAGCCACAATACCACATGCACTGATGTCCCCTTCAGCGTCTACAGATCCTTTGGCTTGTCTTGAAATGCATTACATAGATTTGAATCTTTGCACAGAATGGCTGAGATTAGCGGGGACCTCTGGGGACTGCCTAGTCCATATGCCTGCTCAAGCAGGGTCAGCTGGGGCAGGTTGTCTGGAGCTGAGTCCAGTCAGGTTTTAAATGTCTTAGAGGACAGAGACTCTACAACCTTCCTGGGCAACCTGTTTCAGTGTTTGACTGCCCTCACTGTTAAAAAAAACCATAAATTATAGTTAGATTTAATTTCCCGTGCTTCAGATTGTGCCCGTTGCCTCCTGTCCTATCACTGAGCCTGACTCTCTCTTATTTACTTCACCCATCATGTGTTTATTACATACTCATAAGACCCACCCACTCTTTAATCATCTTTATATGTCTTTGCTGGACTTGCTGCAGTATGCCCATGTCTTTTTTACTGGGGAGCCCAACACTGGGCACGGCATTCCAGATGTCTCTCACAAGTGCTGAGCAGAGGGATCACCTCTCCCTCCCTACACTGGGTAGCAGTGCTCTGCCTACCACAGCCCGTGGTGTTGGTCACTGCCTTGGCTGCGAGGGCATATTGCTGGCTCACAGTCAGCTTGGTGCCCACCACAACCCCCAGATCCTCCTCTGCAAAGCCGCTTTCCAGGCAGGCAGCCCCAGCCCGTGTTGGTGCTTGGGGCTATTCCTCCCTGCTTTGCACTCCCCTTTGTTGAACCTCATGAGGTTCCTGTTGGCCCGTTTCCCAGCCTGCCAGGGTCCCTCTAAATGGCGTTGCATCAGTGTGAGCTATCAGACCCACCCCCTGGTTTTGTGTTGACGCAAAGGGAAAAAAAACAAAACACTCTGTACTTCCACATTTTGTCTTCTCTCCTGTAATTTTTCCTTTCTAATGGCCGTCACTGTGACAAAAAGATTATGAAACTTAGTAACTTACAACTAATTGAGAATTGTTTGTCAGAAAACCTTGAATGTTGGGTAGAACATTTATTCTTAAATGAAGATACCCATTTCAGAAACATTGTTTGATTCATGTATAAGATCCTCTGCTTTCTTCAAGGTAATGCACGGGTCCTCTCATAACCTGGGTTTGGTAGGAGAAGAATGAACAAAAGGGAAAGGTAGAATTTCTCATAAGGTTAGTGTATAAATAGTCCTCTTAACTTGGAAATATTAGTGAGGGAATTTGCAATGTAAGAGAAAAATCTTTATTTTGGTATGCGTAAAGGTACCAGATTAAATGCATAAATGGCTATGAGGCAAAAACTGATTTTTTGAGTCAGTTTTAATGTGCCTTTAAAATACTGAAAACTGGGAAAATGGGATCAGCCTTTTTTTTGGGAGGGGGAGGAGGAAGGAAGAAAAACAAAAGCTTTTATGGACTCTGTGGTGGCTCCAAGAGCAAAGTTTTAGGAGACAGTATTTAACTGGTGTGCTTTTTAATGCTGCTTTTTGCTGCGGGCTCAAACTTGTAGGAGTAAACAGATTCTCTTTTTTTAAGTCAATGCACAAATTCTTTTCTCCTGCTTAAAGCAAGGAGTTATGAGACTACACACAGAGATATGTAACTCCAGGAAACTGATTTCAGCTTTTAACCACAGAATTTGTCAGATACTATGGTTGCAAATAGGAATATTTAAGCACAATTTTGGTCTAAAACTATATAGTATCTTAAGGGTTTTTTTGTTGTTTGGCTTGGATTAGATTTTTAAGAAACAGCCTCATAGATGCAACTTTTTGAAGGTCCTGAAAGTTGCAAAGAGGATTATTTAAAAGAGAGAGAAAGTACTTTTTTTCATGAACTTATTTATCAATATGATACAGTATAAAATGTGGAAATAGTAATTGTAAAAGTAATTTTAATTAAATTTAGCTCTATCTTCAGACTCACATCTGTTTAATTTCCTAGTGACTTAGATTAAATATGGAGGTAATACTGGCCAGTATTTTATGTACAGCCAAATACAGGCTACGAAGATAGGAATCACTAATGTTTGCTACTGTTAGAGCTGTATTGATATAAGGGTTAAGTTTCAGTTTTGACTGACATGTTTTATTTCTATGACTGTTATTGCTTTGTTTTTACTTGTAGCTCCTCCCAGGAGATAGCCTGGGTTCTTACCCTATACAGACATATATGCAATGTATACTCCGTTGCTTTTAACCAAAGTGTTTCAGACTTAGTGCAGTTACTAGGATAAAGCTGTAGGCAACCTGGACATCTCCTTTCTAACAAAGTATATAATGCTCGCCCAGTAAATTATAAACAAACAGATACATTTTATTGTCTCTAATACTGATATATTTCTAAGATACTATCAGCATTGTGTGACTTTCATTTAAGCATATCTTTTATGAGTTTTTACATATTACAGATGCTTCCACCTGAATGAATGCAGCTATAAAACTAGTTATTTTTTTATTATTGTTGCTCTTATAAAAATATTAAGGATTTCTCTGTGTGTGCTAGAAGTCTAATAGCACCAAGTAGGCTTTCTTTAATACTCCTGCTACTCTCAGTCTGTCTTTTTGAGCTGAAGCTTCTGAACAGATTGCAGACAAGTGAATTGTGTATTGCTGAGCAGGGCAGGTTGTGATCATTTTATTCCTATTTCTTATGAACTTCTCAGGCTCACTTGGAGACCAATAGCAGTTCTGGACTGATAAGACCTTGCCTTCAGGAATGTGTTGTCAGATTATTTCTTACACCACCACCTCCAAGCCTGGTGGCAATGAGCTTTCTTTTGTTTTTTACTGAGTAAACTTAGTTCTATATGTGGCAGTCTGGTGTGTTAATGATAACATGCAGGTATGTAATTACAAGGGCCCTGCAACCAATACAGTAAACCCAGCAGTTGATAAGGGCCACATAATGCAGCATTGCACCATTGCAAACTCAGCTTTCAAATTTCAACAAATAAAATTCCAGTTTAGGAAAATAAAATAGCTTGTATTTAGCTCAAGCAGCTAGTCTCTCATGATATTTTTTTCAACATTCATTCTTCTTATCTTCTGACTCATACATATTTTTTTAAAATTCTGTGTTCTGTTTACCTTTTCTGTCAAATGATTTTTGAAGTTGCTTTATAAAACACAATGGTTCATTTCCAAATATTCCTTACTTCTGAGAACGCCTCCATAATGCTGACAATTTCAAACCTAAAAGGCTTCCAGTGTTGAATCAAATCCTGAATGGCATCAAAATCAGCAAGTGGAGGATCAGGAGGAAGGATTAGTGGTTTTTAGTTCACGGTAAGGTAGAGCTGCATTAGATAGAATGATGGTAAAGAAATACTTTATAATGTACAGAAGTAGAAAAGACTTGCTTTAGCCTCAAGAGTAAACTCAGATGGCAGGCC
>NW_009647735.1:2613633-2650477 GCF_000708025.1 Charadrius vociferus | reverse complement strand
AAAAGAAATAATTATATCATTTCAAATAACCTGTACTACCCTTACTTTCCCTTTAATTAAGACAAACCTTTCAGGTCGTATGGTATTGCTGTTTTCACCGTATGTCATCCATCTATTTCACACTGTTGTATGTCATTGTAAGGACTCGTTCACCTTTTTTCCAGTATAAAGCAAATATTTCAAGCATTGATGAAAAATATAGAGATAAGATTTTCCAGATTCAGAGATACATCGTTTTGAAAACAAGTGAATCATAATATTTTTTTCATACTTGAGTTTGAAGTTCTCAGGCACATAATACAGTCTCTGATATCATGCAATATAATGTGATATTATTAGTGTGAATTATCTTAATTGTGTTCTTGGAGACAATACGATGGACAGTTTAATTCATTCCAAGGAACGCTTTTGTGCATCACAGAGATATAAGTAAGGCAGGGAATCTTCCAGCAATTATTCCAAGTATAGTAGCCCTTGCTATTTATTTTTGAGCTCAAAGTGAACAGCTTTATTTCTCATACTCGGGAATGGGGGGGGAGAGAAGCACTCTATTTTTCATCTCCATGGCTTTGTCTCCTGGCAGCCGTTCAGATTTCACATAAGCATTGTTCATGTGTGCAAACAAACATGCAAAAGGTCCAGGCAAGAATAGTACTGCACCAAGTAGCAATTGGCTGAGAATAAATCACAAGTTGACCTTCCTCCAGTTCAAACAGTAGTAACAACTGCCACCTTTTCTTTTGAAGGAATGTTTTCTTGAGGATTTTTTACCCCTGTCTTAAAGTGTATGTGCACATCCATACCTGCTTTTCTTTGTCCAGTAGGTCTCTTTCTTAGTCCAACAAACAGCCGGGGTACAAGCAGCAAAGTTGACCAAGACCCCCTCCCCCGTTATGTACAGTGTCAGCCTGCAGCCTTGCTCGAGGGGGTGGTGCGATTCTGCATTTTGCTTGACTAAAGGTGACACAGAGAAATGCAGCGGTGTTGTAAGCTGCTAATACACCTGGAACCGTCTGTTTTCAGAGTAGATGTCTGGTGCTTGGCAGTCATAGGAAGCCTTCTATTCACACTGGAGAAAAAATCTTGCTGATTCGGTACTTGGTGAGGGAATGATAAACTCTCCTAAAATTACCACGCTGCTAGGTGTCTTAAAACCTGAACCACAATGACTAACACCTTGGTGGGGAGGAAAAGAGAAAAAGTTTTGTTGATGCTTTTATAAGAACGCAGCCTTGACTCTATTGACAATTTTGGAAGGTCACTGTGTTGGAACAAATCTTGCTAGTGCCTAAATGCAGTTATTTTGTATATGTCATGTCTGTTCAATTTCGTTAAGTTGTCTTTCTACTTTTGCGGTGTTTAATGTCCAAACAAATGTTGACAATCAAGAACAGTTACGTCCTAGATGAGTCATAAGTTACATCACCCACTGCTGTTATTTTCTGTATGTGTTCTCTACAGTTGGGTCCAATCCTCCTTTGATGTTACTGGAAACCTTCAACTTTGGGACATTATTCTTAGGTTTTAATCACTATATTCTAGTTACATGGTTATATTCTGGATATAAAGTAGTTTACAGATAAATTGCACTCATTAGTTATTTAAGGAATCGCATACAACATTTATATGTAACCTTACAAATATTTGGCTGATATTAATAAGATGTGGGGAAAATAAGTGTATTTGGCAATATTTATATACAAGAACAAGAACAAAATCTATGTAAAGACTTGCAGCAACTTCTGAGTGTATTCTGAGTCAACTCAAAGCACTTGAGGCTCTCTAGTAATTCTTATTTCGATAACATAAGATCAAAGACTACTGGAGCAAAAATATTTACTGTTGTAAACAAACATCAGTTTGAAAATTTCTGCTGGTAGTTTTAAACTTGAAAAGAAACTTTTAAGAAATACTCCTTTTCGTAGTTGTTTGTCTTTTGTATAAAGCTGCTGATTTGCTAATACAGTAAAAATGAAATTAGATCTATAAGTGAACTGTAGTTGCACCTGCCTAGCTTTGAAAAACATAATATTTCAAGTGATCTTAGCTCCTAAACAATCATATTTACCCAACCACAGACAATAAGACTTAAAATATAATAATAATACTGTTTGGCACACATTGGCTTGTGTATTGAATGATTTGTTTTGTAAATTAACTTATCCTTTACATTAATTGGTACTAATTACTGCATATCTGTTTAATATTAATGTGTTAATCTGTATATCAATGACTAGAACTCTACAGTGAATTCAGAATGTCAGTTGCACATTCAATTCAGAAAGTCAGCTAATAATATAATTTGTAGTTCATATTATCACTGGAGTGAGACAATATGCAAAAGGCTGGGTATTTATATGAGGCTAATTATCCTCTATGTATGTGTGAGGGTAAAGGGGGGAATGTTCTTTATTCTTGAGTCAAAGGAGTTTGCAAATTTATTAGAATTAGGCTATTTGATTCTGGTTTTTGTCTCTTTGAGATTGGCCTACATCGTAAAGAACTCAACCATGTGAAAGTTTATACCATTTAATTTTAACACCTCAAATACAGATATTCAGTTTGGGCCTACTCTGCTTTTTTTTTTCATGAAAAGAAACATCTAGTACGTTCTTTTGTTTTTCAGTGTTTTATTCTTTTTCTTCTGGAAATTATTTGATGAGTAATTAAAAGAATAGCAAACCCACAGAAAATTAAAATTTTAACGAGTTCAAATCTATGAATTGTTCAGCAAGCTTCACCTTAGGAATGTGAAAATTTGAAAAAACATGGGGAAAATGGTTATTTGACCTTCTCTAGCTTTGGCTTAGATTACGCATGGTATGAATGTTGGGTGGATATATTTGTCAGTTCCTCAGATACTTACCTTTTCTCATACTTTAAAATGCATACTTAAGCAGTGCATACTGAATGCTTACCTTATTTTAAAATGCATACTTAAGCTACCTTATCTTGTACATTTAGTTAAACTATAAAGGTCCTTCAAGTGTGAGCATAGAGTAGCAGCATACAGAGCCGAGGCTAATGTACCTTAGCTGCTTCTCAAGATGAGAGCCAAAAGACCAACCACCTCAAGCGTATGTATACCAATGCACACAGCCTGGGGAACACACAGGAGGACCTGGAGCTCTGTGCCCAGTCAGAAAGTTATGATATCATAGGAATAACTGAGACATGGTGAGAAAGCTCACATGATTGTGATGGATGGCTATTGGCTGTTTCATAAAGACAGGCAGGGAAGAACAGAAGGAGTCACGCACTGTGTTAAGGACAACCTTGAATGTATAGAAATCAACTATGGTAATCATGGAACCCCTGTCAAATGCCTCTGAGTCAAGATCATAGGGGTTGTCTGCAATGGGAATCTTACAGTAGGCATCTGCCATCAACCTCCAAACCAAGACGAAAAGGCCAATGAAGTATCACGTGGGCCACTTAAGCAAGCTTCAGGTCAACAGAACCTGTTTCTTATGGGTGACTTTAACTACGCAGACATTTGTTGGAAGAACGATACAGCAGCTTGCATGTCATCACTTGTATTCCTGGAATGCTTAGAGGACTCATACAAATATTAGATGTGGCAACCAGGAGCAAGGCACTGCTGGACTTGTCACTCACAAACCAAGAATACCTGCTTTGTAATATCATGGTTAGTGATAGACTTGGCTGCAGTGATCATAATATTGTGGAGTTTGGGATCCTGCTGAGCATGCTAAAGGTTAGTACAAAGACAAAGGATTTAGATTTTAGAAGAGCAGACTTCAGCTCACCTAGACCTCAGCCAGGAGCGATTCTGTGGGAAGCTTTCATGGAGGATAAAGCAGCTAGCAAGTGCTGGGAGTTTTTCAAGAACGCTCTTCTGGAAGCACAAAAACAGTTCATCCCCTTTAAAAGTAGGGGAAGCAGGTGGAGCAAGAGACCTCCTTGGCCTAACAGCAAGCTTCTGAGTCTGCTCAAAACCAAAAGTGAAGCATACCAGAGATGGAAAAGTGGATGAATACCCGTGAAGAACTACAAGGGCATTGCCAGGGCATGCAGAGATACAGTTAGAAAAGCAAAAGCTCAGCTTGAATTAAAGATGGAGAGATATGTCAAAAACTACAAGACAGGGTTCTTCAGGTACATAAAGAACAAGCAGAAACAGAAGGAAAATATTGGCCCACTGTTAACCAGGAGAGGTGAATTAGTCACTGACAATGTTGAAAGGGTAGAGGTTCTCAACACTTCCTTCACCTCTGTCTTTACAAGCACTGTTGGGCCCCAGGCCTTGGGAACAGAAATCCAGGTTGATGAAAACAGACCCACCGGCAGTGAAGGAAGAGCTGGTTTGAGAACTCTTTCAGGAGCTTGACCCCTGCCAATCAATGGGCCCTGACAATATTCACCCAAGGGTTTTGAGAGCTGGCTGATGTTGTGAGGCCGCTATCTGTAATCTTTGAGAAGTTGTGGAGCTATGGGGATGTCCCATAAGACTGGGAGGAGGCTAATGTCATCCCCATCTACAAGAAGGGCCTAAAGGAGGATTGAGGGAAATTATAGGCCTATCAGTCTTACTTCAACCCCTGGGAAAGTTATGGAACAAGTCCTCCTGGGGGATATCACAAGTCAAATGAAGCACATGATTGGGAATAGCCAGCATGGATTCACCAAGGGCAAATCGTGCTTGACAAACCTGATCATCTTCTACAACAAAGTAACCTTGGTTGATGTGGGGTGAACAGTGGATGTTGTCTACCTGGACTTCTCCAACACTTTCAATACTATTCCCTACAACCCCCTCCCAGAGAAACTGATGCGTTACAGTCTAGACAAGTGGTCTGTGTGGTGGATGGGGAACTAGCTGAAAGGCTGCACCCAGAGGGTAGTGGTAAATAGCTCTTTTTCAGACTGGCAACCTGTTACAAGTGGGGTCCGCCAGGGATTGATACCGAGTCCAATGCTATTTAGTATCTTCATAAGTGATCTGGGTGATGGGATCAAGCATACCCTGAGGAAGTTTGATGATGATACCAAACTGAGTGGGGAAGTGGATACTGAGGAAGGAAGAGCCACCTTGCAGGAACACCTGGATAGACTTGAAGAGTGGGCTAACAAGAACCTTATGAAATTCAACAAGGACAAGTGTAAGGTCTTGCACCCAGGAAAACATAACCCAGGAGTGCAGCACATGTTGGGACCTATCCAGCTGGAAAGCGACCTGGGGGTTGTAGTGGACAAGCTCAATATGAGTGAACAGTGCACTGCTGCGACAAAGAAAGCCAACAGGGTGCTGGGTTGCATCAATGAGGGTACCACCAGCAGAGATAAAGAAGTCCTTATCCCACTCTGCTCAGCACTTTTCAGGCCACACCTAGAATACTGTGTTCAGTTTTGGTCGCCACTATGCAAAAAAAGATGTGGACAAGCTAAAGAGAGTCCAGAGAAGGGCCACCAAGATGATCCAAGGGGTGGGAAGCCTCCCATAGCCATGAGGAAAGGCAAAGAGAACCGGGTTTGTTCAGCCTTGAGAAAAGAAGGCTTAGGGGAGACCTTATCACCATGTTCTAGTATTTAAAGGGTGGCTGCAAAGAAGATGGAGACTCCCTTTTTACAAGGAGTCACATGGAAAAGATGAGGGGTGATGGGTACGAGTTACTCCAGGGGAGATTCCGAAAGGACACAAGAGGAAAATTTTTAACAATAAGAACAATCAGCCATTGGAATAACCTCTCCAGGAAGGTGGTGGATTCCCCATCATTGGACCCTTTTAAGATTCAGCTGGACAGGATGCTGGGCCACCTTGTCTAGGCTGTGCTTTTGCCAAGAAAGTTTGAACTAGATGATCCTTGAGGTCCCTTCCAGCCTGGTATTCTATGATTCTGTGATACAGTATTCCTTACTTATGTGTATTATGTAGTTTTCACTTTATTCAAATGTACCCTGTAGTGAAATTTGAGCACATTCAGAAAGACTTTGTTGGTCTAGAAACACATAAAATGGTAATAAAATACGTACCTTCTATAAAGAGCTTTTAGATTACCACATATGATTGTATAAAATTTATATTCAGTAGTCCCTTCCCCTCTGTTCGGTCTCCAACCCAAATGATTTGAGAGGAACAAACATTTGAAACTCAGTTTCTAGAGACATCTAACCAGATAGTGCTTGTAATGCAACTGTAAATTACGGCATACAATGTTCAAGAAATATTAAAATAACAGTTTGAATAATTACATTGTATGCTGTGCATTCTAATATCTAATTTTCCCACCGTCATCCAAAACCTCATAAAATAAGCTGTTAAACTTAACTGAGACAGGCAACCAAATAACTGTGATAAATTTACATTTACAGCACTGTTGCAAAGACAGTAAATCATGATGCTTAAACCTAGGGACAACCAATAAACATCTATGAAAAATTTGCATTTAAAATTTTAAAGTGCAATCTTTATGGACTGCTTAAAAAAAAACCAAAACGCGGGTTTCTAACATTTCAACTCTTCGTCTCGGCTCTGAAGTTATGATTTACTATAATATTAGAAAGCACTGTCCAGACTCAATATTGGAAAACAGGATGCTATTGGTTTTGATTTATTTTTTTTTTGTGTGTACAGGAAAATAATACAGCAGTTACCAAGTTAATATTTTGACATTAAAGACTTGTTTCCCTTATAAAGCATCTTTGACAAAGCTGGGAGATTTCATTGCATCTTGAAAGTTTTCCATATTTTTTAGACTGGACTCAGAGGTAGTATTTCTTAATTGTTGAGGTCATGTGTGCTCAGTACTTCTGAATGTCTGCCCAGGATTTATTTTACACTAATGTATTTCTTGCCTTCTAAGTTGTAAATATATATATGCACACAGAAAAGTTTCAGACTTAGTATGTCCTACATATTGCAGTTATTTTGTAAGTTATCTAGATATTTAAGATGTTGAAACCCTTTTATCTCTATCTTTCATGTTTTTTCTCAAAATGCAAAGAAAACCTTAACCTGAAACAAAACAAAAAAAAAATATAAAAAGCCATAGCTTACAAATAACTTTCTTGATAGTGCCTTTCCTCTAAATGAAGGCAGAAAGAAGTTATGAAAATGGTGTGGTATGTTCTTCAGTGGGATTTGTGTGCTTGGCGATATAAAATTATTCATGAATAAGTCACTGGTTTGAAGGCCTGGCCAGATTTTAAAAAGAATCTTTTCCTACATAAAAGAAAACTATTATGGAAAGTTATAATTTATGTTCCACTGAAATATTGAAACTGTCTTCTAGGCTAACACAGTTTATAGAGAAATATTATAAATCTCTTGGAAAAGTGGGAGTTTGAGTAAAGCAAACACAAAACTTAGTATTATATCAGTGAAAAACTGAATCCCCTGAAATGAGGTATCTAATTTGCTTATTTACTTTTAAAAATAACTTTATTCATCTGTAAAGCTATTTTATTGGTTAGACACAGTTTTCAGCGTAACTGTATAAAAATAATATATTAAAAATAAAAAGAAAGATCTGATTTGGACAATTTTGCTTGAAAGCAAAATCAATAAAGAAAAGTGAATTGTCAACAATGGCTGGCCATTCATAAATCTTTCTTTTATTTATTAGTAAGAAACATCACACTGATCACACATATCTATGATGTCGAATTAACCTGAAACAAAACAGAACACAGACTTTATTCAGCCAGAACACAGAATTGCTTTGGTCAGAAAAAGAACATGGCAGTTTTATAAAGTTGTACTGGTTTTGTCTTCAAGGTTAATTCGAAATTTAGGTTTTGTAGAGGTTTATTTTCACATTTCAAGTCAAATGTTCTTAGGACTTAGTGGTGAATGGGAAATCAAATGTTTACCCTTTTTTAATAAATACATTAAAAACATGAAATCTATGCCAGCAGGTTGATAGCTGTATTTGTCCTACTATTTTCCAATAGATGCAGCACCTGAATGAAATGTAGCATACAGAGGAATTATTCATAAGCTTGTGCTTATCGTAGAAGTCTGACCAAATGTCATATTGTTTTTCTTTAAAATGGAAAACCGGATATGTGTTTGCACATCACCACTTTGAGGCAAGCAGAATGTCAACTTTTTCAAATTTGGCGAGAGCTATGGAATTTAAGTTGTAAATATGATGAGACAGAAAATCAGGTGTGTCCTATGTTTATAACTGTGGTGTAATTGAGTGTCAGAGCTCTGTCTGTTAATAAGCAGCAGGAGATGTAACAAAACAGTGTACCTGCACCTTTACTGCAAGGTTGGATAACTTCTTGTAGGAGAAGCATCATCCTGGTTTAGGTAAAACAAAGACAAACACATGCAGCTACAGTGCCTGCCGCAGAAATATGTGGCAGTACAGCACAGGTTTGTTAAATGAAGCTTTGAGTATATTTGTCATCTTCTTTTTTTTTTTTTTTTTTAACCTTTGAAATGCTTCTTATTCTAATGCCATTAGAATGATACCATAATTGGCATGCCAATTATGCCAAATACTGGCATGACACTCGAAGTAATTGGTAATATATCTAACTGAAGATAGCATCAAAATGCTTAAATAATGCTGTATGCATCTGAATTCCTTCATACCTGTATCTGTCTCCCTAGAAACTTCTCTGTAGTGAATCTGCATTTTGGAAAAATGCATAGGCCACAGTATGGCCCCACACACAGTTTTATACTGTGATGTTTTTCAACTTTGCAGTCAATAGGCTCCTTCTAAAAATCCTGAAAAGGTGATTAAGAAAAAGTAAGATAATAAATGCAATTTAGCATTACAAGTATATGAAAATTTCAGAGGTGTCAGCACCACTGAAGAACTCAGGAAGTACATAAATCAGAGTGGTGTGTAAACCATTTTTTTTAGTTGGACAACTGCACAGTGATTTAAATGAACCTGTCGTTGGCCAAAATCCAAACCAAAGCCGAAAGATTGCAGTTCATTGTTTGGCTTGGTCTAAAATAGCTGGCTGCTGCAGAAGGTTAAAATGTGCCTTGGCTGATATATCATGCTATTTTAAAGTAAGCCATAGCAATAGGGTATTAAAAATCTAAACGTAGTGCTGTTCTGCTGGTGGCACTACTAATCACCAAGCAGTCACAGACATATAGCTGCAATGCTTCAGACTGCCACATAGAGCCTTATTTCAGATTGGAGCACCTTTCTGGATTAAACTCTGTTTAGGCTAAATCAGTAATATATTAGATGATATACCTGGCTGAAGAAATATAACAGCAGCAGACTTTCAATAATTACTGCTTTTGCTAGAAACCTTGTTTTTTTCCTGTCTCTCTCTTCCTAGGAACTTATATTTGAGGATTATTTTTTTTTTATTTTTTTTTATTTCCAAAATAGAGGGATTATACTTGCATTTTCACATACTCTATTGTTTCCTAGTTGTCTTTAATACATCTGTTCAGGTATCTTTTTTGATCATGTAAAGATTGTTCATTTTTTCCCTTATCTGGCAATTATTGTCTTCCTGAAGCAAAGGTTGGAAACAATTTAAGGGGAGTCACCCCTTCACAGGGTTGCTGTAAGTGAGTTCATATACATTATTTGTTCCCCAATACAAAAGTGTTGCCTAAGCCTAATAAAGGTAAAAAAGTAACAGCATCAGACCAGTCTAAAGGCCCATTTAATTCTCTTGTTTCTGACAGTGGCCAGAAATGGATATCAAGGGACATGTAAGAGTTTGTGGAGCAGAGACTTCCTGAGCCAGAGGTAGTTTTGGTTTATACAGTAACCCTCAGTGGATTTCCCTCCCATTCACAGGCTTCAAGTTAGAGACCAAAGAGTTTAACGTTTTGTCCGTTGTGTTTTGTGACAAGGCAGTCCACAGATGAACTATACATCATGTGAGTTTTGTCCAGAATTTGCCATCTACTAACAATTTTGCTGTCACCATATTGTTCTATCTGAAGACATGATGAGCAATCAATCCTGGCCCATTCTCTGCAAGTCATTTGTAATATTACATGGATATAGGACTTATTAGAGAGGGTTATATTCTAGAAATTCTGATGCTCTTTCAGATCTTATCTTTAATCATTACACAGCTCTTGCATTAAGCTATTCCTAATATTCTTTTTATACTGCAAGGAATTCATTCATGGGTAACTATCATCTTTTTCTAATAGAAATATCTCCAATTGACTTGTTCTTTCCATACCATTACGTTGATTTGTAATGTACGTATATATGGTAAAGGTAGATTAAAAAAATAAACAATTAGTTGTTCTTGTAAATCGATCCATAATTACTAGGCTGAAGGGGAAACATGTATGGCCAGGTACAAACTAGGATTAATTACATTTAAATGAGTCACAAATTGAGTGTTCTTTGTGCAGGATTACACTGCTCTACTGTGCACTGTCTTTTAAAAAACAAAAATAGATACAAAAAACTATACAGTTACAAAACCCCAATGATGATTATGAAATTTTTATTTACTACTAAGTAAAATATGAATAGTCTACAGGCATTAGATGGAGGTCTTCGTAGACTGCAGTTACTAATTCTGAAGCGTTATTAGGTTATTATGCTGACGTAGAAGACACCAGATGTTTCTATCAAAAAGAGAAAAGAGGATCATTGTAAGAGCTAGAAAGGAGCAAAATACATTTGTCAATAATAGAACTGTAGTTACAGGATTTTTTCACCAAATAAATAGCAAGTAGTGTTAAAGGTCTGTATGTTTTCTCAGGAACAGCATAGCTAATCCCCTAATCTATGGTGTTTGCATGTAAAAAGTTAATTTAACTCAACTGTATTTTCTTCCACTGTCATTTAAGAATAATGTTCTACCTTCTCTCCAGACAGCAGTGGGTCTGACGCGTCTTCCCTTAGTGAGAAAGCACATATCTTTTCAGCTTGGTTCTGGAAGTTTGTTGACCTTGTTTCCTATCTAACACGGCAGAAGCTTCCGATCGTGGCTGCAGCTGCTGATTTTCTAGATTCACAAATTATCTATGTTGTGTCTTGTTTGATCTTTTTGTATAAAGCTAGTCAGATAATTGATCTTTTTGGCTTGATGAGCTGAAGACTAATAATGAAACACAAACCAGAAAAAATACTTTGTAGTAACGCGAAATATTTATTTGAAACACAACAGCTTGCGTTTAATTTTCAGGACCTTAATTTTTTTAAACCACTTTAAATGTGAGTTATTTCTTGAGGTCAGTATGATTTGGAATGAAAATCAAACTTGTGAACAAAACCTGTAGGGGCTTATAATTATATATGTATAAGTACATATATAAAGTAAATGTTTTGCGCAAAATTGGCTTAATTTTGCAAAGTGAATTATTCCTAAACCTGCCGGTTTAGTTAATTTGCTATTTCATCAAGATTGTGCCACTTCCTGTTTTTTTGAACATTGCATCAGGGGCTTCTGTGGAGCCCAGATATTTAGTATTCAAACTTGTCTCTCTTTGCAGCATTTAAAACTAGTGGCTGAGACAGTCTCCTAGAGAGCGAGATGTGAATCTGACGTTACGTGTTCTACACAACCCCTGCCTGAGTATGGGTGAACCTGTAGCCAGTCTGAAGTAAAGGGAGTTTCACCATTCATGTTAATGGGGTCAGGAATTCATCAAGTGCACTTAGCACCAGGAGAAATAAAAGTGAAGTCCTTGAGGACATACCTCATGGCTACACCTAAAGCAGATGTCTAATTTTCTCCTTATTATGTTGTTTTCATGCTATTAACTGATCCACTCAAAGCAGCTGAAAAAACTTGGCCTCATGCCCTGAATTCTTGTCAGCAGACTTTCAAGCTTTTGTGTTTTATCTGGCAAACCTAAATCTTTATTGATTTTTTTATTTAATCACATTTCCCAGAGAAAGCATGGTGAATAAGCCACTAGACTAGGGCTTAAGAAATTTCAGCTTAAGCCTTTTTTCACCAGTTTTTCTCTAAGTCATTTAGGTTTTAGTACCTCAGTTACTCAAATGGAATAGATAACACTTTGCAGTTTACAGGATGCTTGCAAGGGTAATTTCATTAAAGATTTAAAAACTGACACTACACTAAAAAGCCATCTGACTACAATTTCCGACCATGCGAAATTGGTGGGAAAAGAATGTTTTTTGCCATACTGGTTTTGAGGTCCCTTGTTAACTTCTCTGAAATAAAACTTATCGTAACAGAGACAGTGCGTAGTCCACTTGACATAGTTCTTGCATATTGACATTTTTGCAGTGTTTGAGCAAAGCCCTGGAAAATTGCAAGATTCAAGCTCTGATGAATACTGTGGAAATTAGGACAACATGTATGGTGAAGAGTATTTTTTCCCATGAGATAAGATCTCATTAAGTATTTGACTCTTTTCCTACAGTATGTTAATGTTACATTATTTTCCCAGTCTCTTGTGTTTTTTGGGAGTCCTTTTAACAGTGGAACGAGGCAATACAAAGTGTTTTTCTATCTGTTTAAATCTGTTACTTGTGCTCTGAGTTTTGTGGTAGTTCTTGTGTTCCAGACTTATCTCATTCTTTGGACAAAACAAGCAATTAAAAAAAACCACCAAAAGACGCCCCAAAAAAACCCAAACCAAAACCCAAACCAAAATTAAGCATGTAAATTATGTGCATTTAGTCTTCCTGTTCTTTCCTGGGGTAATGTGCGAATTGCATTGTACTCCAGTGTTCAACTGCTGTAGGTGACCCTGCTCTGGCAGGGGGGTTGGACTAGATGATCTCCAGAGGTCCCTTCCAGCCCTGACCATTCTGTGAATTCTGTAGAGCCAGAGGACTATGTTCAACAGACTTCTAACTCTAACCAACAGCTTATAGCATATGTAATTTCCATTTATATCATAATTTATAAACCTGCCGGAATTTATAATCATCTTAAGGTGCTATTTTCTTTATTTTTAGTTAAGCCTCTATTTATCCTTGGTCCCTGCCTAATAGTTGGTGGGGTTTTGTTTTGTTTTGTTTTTTTTTAAATTCTAACCATAATAGCTACCAGACATGTCAGACTCAAGAGAAATATATAAAATATTGGGGAAAAAGTACATATGCTGCCTCTAGCAAGAAGGGTATTAAAACTTAAAATGCCCCTATTGTAACTGCAATCATTAAGCCATGACAAATTTATGAACATTATACAATCAACCTGGAACTAAACTAAAATATAAAAGAAATCTAAAACAACAGCAACAAAAAGCAAGCAAAAAATGTTTCTATTATCAGCAATAAATAGACTTTTGGCATATCCTGAGTTTTGAGTGCCAAGTGGAAAACCAAAACCAGCAAATTTTCAATACAGGATCATGTGATGGTTATTAGGTATAGGTCCACCTGGTCCTTTAGTTTCCAGTTTCAGCCTTGCCCATGGGTCCAAAGGAAACAGTATTTTCCTATTTCATCCCAGCTGAACCATTTACAGAGTCCTTCATGTGGGAATGTCCCTCAAATGGCACTGGAAAGGTCAATACCTAGTCATCACATAGTATTAGTGAGGCTATTGAGTACTGTGATAACGAGTCCTCTGGCTGTTGAGTGTTTAAAATGGTTCAGTGACTGGAAATGAACAGAGAAGAATTATCAGCCTCTCGTAGTATATTGACAACAATCCAGCCTATTTGATGTTCCTTAAAGCTCTGGGACATACTTAAGTATACTCATAAGATGAACTGGTCTACTATCTTGCTCATCTGTATTACACACAAAAAGCAGCACACAGCTTTCTTCCTAAATGAAATAGGAGAAAATGATAATGTTAGCAGAAATTCAGAATGTGTAAGGATACCACAAACTAAGCAAGTGATAGATGTAAGCATTTTGACACAGAATGAATGAATAATAGATAATAAGGTAGTTCATTATGGAAACCACCTGTTTCTACCTTGCTTGATCTCAAGTATGGGATTTAGAGATAAATTCCTATCTTCCAAGACCACCTGTCTGTAGAGATCAATGTTTTCCAATACCAGAGTAGTTGTTAATACAATATTTTACTGTAATTGAAATATCTGTTGGTTGTTCCTTAATAAGAATCACTCAAAACTCGGGGGGGGGGGGGTGGGGGGGAGGGGGAAGTAAAAAGAATGTCACGTCTTCATTACTTTTCAATTTTTGCTTCTTGAAGCAATTAATCAATTATCCCTTAGTGAGGGTAATATGCATGGCTTAAATGTTAAGAAGAAATTCTGTACTACAGAGGTTTGTTCCATTAGGAACTTGGTCTTCAAGTTTGGGGGTTTTTTGTGTGTAGGCAAATACAGGTTTGTAATTTATATTCTGTTAAGGTTACCTCTCGTTCCAATTGTATTTGTTTTAATTTGTTTGTTATTCAAACAAATGAGGTTATTCTACTTGAAAGATTTGTGTCCTTACTGATTATTTGATTAGGGTAGAAGTACATTAAAGATGAATGTTGGAAGAAGGAAAAGTGATACGTACTGGATGGCTTGGTTAAGTAAATTTTAGAAAACTTTCAAACAGGATAAATAATGCATTCTGATTACCTTAAAATAGCATAAATATGAAGTCTGCAAAAGGAGCCCAAGGCAAGCTATTACAGGGTGGTCACCAGCAGGGCCAGCCTGTTCTCTACTGCAAGTGCGTAATGTAGCTTTGCCTCTGTGTCCGGTCCGTCTATCTGGAGATTTTCTCAGCAGACACTACAAAATTTCTCTTGATTCATGTATGGCCACAATGAACATAAATGGGAACTGTTTAGGTATGGAAGAGCAGAAGAGACTGCAGGCTCTGTTTCTAGGTTTGAAAGAGAAATAGAAAGAAACCAAGAATATGATGAAAAGGGTAGAGGAAAAATCGCTGGTTTGGTGGGGGAAGCACAAACAGAAAAAAGGCAAAACAGAAGATGTTGGTATCTGGCTCTTATGGTGAAGTACGGACCTAAAAAGTCTTCAGTTCTCAGCATGTTGTCTCTTCAGGGACAGAGGGACGAGGCTAGCTCTGCTTGAGTTAGCTCTCAAGAAGGGGCCTGAGAAGTGCTGCAGGCAACCGTCAGACTGGGATTCTTACCTCAGTTACTTCCTATCACTTCTCTGCCACTTCAGGAGCTGACTGAACCACGAGACTACCTACACAGAGTGACTGGAAGCTGCCTGACTTAGCAGCAAGGGAAAATACGAGTTAGGGCATGTTGCACTATGCAGTGCTTTGCAGATGGCATATGAAATACATCATGGGCTGATACATAGTTTTTCTCATCTGACGCCAATAAGGAGTGGAATGTACTTAAATGTTATGATAGACAGCTAAGGCATTGATGTTATCAAAAAAACAGTCTGAAGATATGTCTTTATAATGGTTTTATACTGCTGTTGTATAGAAAAATCAAATAATCTCTGTGGATAAAAAAAAAAAAAAAATCAATTAAGCATTTTTAATGCACTGAATTTAAAGTAAACCAAAAGCAACGATCAAGCAGAGAAAAGAATGACATAGGTGTGGAGAATAAGTAAATATGATGTTAACATGAAGGCTAAATGTTCCCCATAGACATAATGTTAGTTCGCGTCTTGCTTTCTGTTCATTAATATGAAGTGAAGCTGTTTGACAGTGATATGATTCTTACTTAAGATTAAGCTACAGATTTTACCAGCAAAAATACAGAACATTTTTCCCCCTCATAGTTGTATTTGACTTTCTCCCCATAAATTGTTTTCCGTATTTTGCCCTAACCAAGGGGTAAGGGAGAAATAAACAATATTATTCCTGAAAAACAGAATGTAGCAATACGTTGTTGTCTCAGACACACATGCAAAGGCTTCAAATATCAAGTTAGAAATTTATTTTGGAGTACCTGAACACACGATACACAATAACAGAAATGGTTTTCTTCCTATCTTTCCTCTGAGCCCTTCCTCAGCTGAGTGCTTGGAAGGAGGAGAAGGCAGCATTTTGATTATCACATAAAAATAGTTTGTATTGGCATAAGTTGTATTTGAAGAGCATTCTTTATTTTGTTTAACTTGTGTTAAACTGAATATTAATAGTGAAGTTAATTTTCTTGCTAAAGAATAGCCCAGGTTTTAATTTCTGACTTTCTCTTGACTAGCAAGTTATGATAACTATCTAATGCCGAGAACAGTGACTGAGGTTAAGACTTCAAGGGGTATCACATGGCCAGTCTTGCTCCAGAATAACAAGGCATGCCTTCACCAATTTTTTTTTTCTTATTGCTTTTCTTATTTGCTGGGCAAAATGGAATGCAATGGCCAAAAGTCCATGAAGCAGCTTCCAAACGCGAGAGTCTTCACAGCAAAACCTTCCTATTTCAAGTGAGAGCTGTTTTAATCTGTGAAGATTTATCTGTATTAATCTCATTTCTACAACAATGTTGAAGTACTCTGTAGCATTCTGTGACATTGTGACGTATGCATTAACTAGAATTTTTTAATTAAATTAAAATACATATATGTGTCTGTTTTTAAGAATGCTTTGATTGTTCAATGTCAATTCAGTTATTTTAAACAATCCCTTTAAGAGCTGTCTCAAATGCAGTTTTAGCAATTTCAGTGTAAAACGTCACTGCACCAACCTATCACAGATTATGTGGAAGATATTTCATGTGACATATGGGAGGTCATTTGTGCAGATTCATAAGTTTTGTCGTACTTCATGTTTTTAAACAAACAGTGCTTTTATCAAGTAAACAAATTCATCTGCATATAAGGCATTAATGTACTGCTTGTTTTTAGAAATATTTATAAGCATAAAATTATTATTCTGATTTCCTCAAATGTAATTTTTATTATAAGCTCATTTAGTATTACTGTTTTTAAAAATACTCATTTGCTAATTGACTTCCTATAGTAAGACAGTTATAGGCATGTGGATTGAGCAAATACAATTAGATGAGAGACTTTTGCAAAAAAGGGTAAGGAACGTTCTTATAAGGGAACACAACCATTTGCATGTGAAGTTAAAATTCTAAGAGAATGAGTTTATAGGGAAATTGGGGGTTTTGAGGTATATGGAACAGAATATATATATATAGCACAGAAAAGTGGATGCAGTCTTAAAAAGGTTACAAAGATTGGTCAACGTTTTTCTTCAGAAAAATACTTCACATATAATTTCTCTAATCCATTATTTGAGACCCTGTTGGCAGTTGACAAAAATCTCATGCTGTTTACTAATCTAAGTGCCAACAAAGTTTGTTTCAACACCTGTACATTTCACACAATATGTGACAAATATAAATGTTCTTAGACATGCATTCCCTAGACGATATTTATGAACATGTAAGCATGTTTATTAGGAGCATAAAAGTATCATATAGGTTGCATTGCACAAAAATGGTTATACTTGTCACATATGGTCTTAACCTGTTCTCCATTTATGATTTTAAACAATTGCTTAAATATCGGAAGGAGCTGTGTGATAAAATTTCAGGACACTCAGACCTGGTGCTTTGTTTGGTCTCTGTTTTTGAGCTCAAGCGTTACTACTGCTGCTTCCATTTAGAAATTTCTTTTTTACCAAAGTTAAATGGAAGCTGTGGTTGGATGTACAAGGGTAAATTACTTTGCTTTTGCAAATGTTATCAACTGTTAGTAGCAATTAGCTTACAGAGTTGGGTTTTTTTAAATGCCTAACTAGCAAGGTGATATATTGTGTGTTAACGGAAGGGAAATTTTAAACGAATGTAGGTCATCTTTGAACAAAATTAGCATTCAACAAAATATGCCTGTTATAATGTCTCAGCTTTAGGAAGCCAAGCCTATAGACTTTAAAACATGGTAAGATGCTGCCCTCTTCTGCTTATTCCAAACTCTTTTTTTCTCTACTCGTTTTGTCCGCAGTGCCTCTGAGCAATCTTTATTCTGCATGATAGACACTATGTTAAACCTTCTGTTAAAAAAAAAAAAAAAAAAAAAATAATTTGCAAGTACGCTTGAAGACGTAAGCATATTCTTAATATTGACACTGTACGTAGGAAAAGTACATCGGTATTTTAGCAGAAGTATCTGGTGTAATTGATGCATTCTTTTCATTAGGTTAAATAAAGTAAAAATCCTGTTTCTCAACTCCTTTATAAATGTACTATGGAGGATTTAAGGGATACAGCTGGACTTTAACCTGTATAAGGAAACTCATCTGTTTGATAATGAATTTACCCATTACCCATTGTGTCCTCTTGACAAACCTCTCCATTGCAAAGTAATACAGATCTAAAAACACTGGCAAAGAATGGAGCAGTGTTATTTTATTATATGTTGTAGCTTCTCTGGGTATAGACATGCTGCTTTCATTCATAACGTTAGTAATGGGTT
Organism: Charadrius vociferus; assembly: GCF_000708025.1. Lineage (NCBI taxonomy): Eukaryota > Metazoa > Chordata > Aves > Charadriiformes > Charadriidae > Charadrius > Charadrius vociferus. Next base: position 2,632,242 of record NW_009647735.1, on the reverse strand, counting down.
CTAAGGATCTAGACTTAATTTTTTTTTTTTTTTTTTCATTTAGAGACAGAGAGCAAGTTACTTTCATTTCCAGAGGAGAAATAATAGCTTCACAGCTTATAACTGCCCTTTAGCAAAAGGATTTTCTTAACAGAAAATCTGCTTGCGTACTTAGTTCAGCTCTTCTGTAGACAATATATCAGGTGTTGAAAATTACGGGAACGAAGGCAAGAGAAGTGGTGAAATAAATTCATTTTTTTACTTTGTCTCTGCATTACAAATATGGGAATTTTAATTTTTTAGCAGTTCTCCAATTTAAATATCATTCTAATAAGGAGAAATATAGCACATCATGAAAGTGCATTTTGATGTGTTTCAGTTGTTAGAAGCACCTTTTTTTTTTTTTTTTTTAGAAGAAAACCTTTTCAGAACAAACCTCAAAATAAAATTCTGACGTTGGGCAAGACTATTTTGCCACCTATCTTCAGAGATGCTTCAAGTTGCAAAAATTAGAATGCTTTCCCAGGAGACAGAGAATCTGACTTTATTATATTTGTGCTATTGCTTATGAGGTTACATTGTTTTCACCTTAACCATACATCTAACTAAACTTATGAGAAAGCGGTTACTGCAGAAAATAATCAAACAACTTGTTTAAATCCCCCTTTAAATCTAGCGTCGTGGTTTCTTCTGCAGTACTTTCAACAAAGTAGTTATGATTCACGATTCAGTCAGTGTGGCTTGTTGTAAACATAGTCTTTCCACATATTCTGTGACATTTCTGTAATGAATCATCAGGCATGAAAAATGTACATTGTCAGAGGCTAACACTGGGAGAAGTCACTGAAGTAACAGGTTACTATTGTGATTGCCATAAAATAGAGCTGGTTAAAGATGACTCTGTGATTCAGTATATATGCTGACAGGTACATATATTATCATATGTCATTTCCAGGATGTTGATTCATTAACCTGTTGAAATCCATAGGAAGTGTAGCACTTATGGCTTCATAGAAATTTAGTTATAAAAACATTTGCTCAGTGACTATTAATGTAACAGCAGTGCTTCTCTGACTAGTACTATACTAAGTATATCTGTCCCAGTTTTCAACATAACTTAAAACTCGACACAACCTCAATTTTAAATTAAGTACACCCTTCCAGACTAACAAAAGCCTTTTGGCAGCTGTAGCTGCCAGCACTGCATTACAAGCAATATGAGAGGGATAGTAAAGGACAGGTGCTTACAATGATGAAATTCTTCTTTTGTGAAAGAATGAAAATTTACAACTTGTTTGCACAGTGCTGAAATGTTGCCTTTTCATATCTATGATTTAATGAGCAATTACCTTGAAAATAACTGATTTTTGGGTGGTGTGCTTGTTATTCCAATAGATGTGCTTTAAATGGTCAATTTACAATCAGCTTAGTTGGACTTAAGTATAATTTTGAGTTGTGAAAATGTATTCTGCCATTAATGAATATTTGATGTTGTTGCTGGTTTTATCTCAACAAAAGAGGAAATACTTTCCACTTAATCCTGTGGCTTCATCCTTGGAAATGACAGATCAAGGTAGAGATAGGTACAACTGATGATGGGCTGTAAGGAAAAAGTAGTGCTATCAACAGATAAGAGTTCTATTTCCTAATTGTTGCTAACTTAGCCTGAATTGCTCACAACGTAGATTTTTCACAGCCTATATATAAAAAAGTAACGTTTTTAAAAAAATGGTTCTTCCTGTGACTTGGATGAACAGTGATTTATTGAACTCTGGTTATATATTGCCCTTGTGCATCAAGAGTAATGGTGTCGATACGTACCTACACAAATAGTGAGGAGGAGACAAAGCATGGAGTCAGAACAGAAGCAGGCATCACGGAACAAATGGTGTGAAACATTCTCTGGTCTCTACTTATGTAGGAAGGAAGGTGGGGAAAAAAGAAAAGGGCTGCTCAGAATATTTCAATGGCTGCTGACAACTGCTTTGCAGAGTAATTTGATGCTTTTAACAGTTCTCCAGATGCTGCTATCTAATAAAATCAGTATGACTAGCGAAAATACCACAGAAGGAGAGTATTTATTCACAGAACTGTGCTTCTTGTTATCTAGGAGTGCTGGTTCTTTTTGCCCAGATTTATTGTGCTACTTATTATCTATTATAATTTAATATATTAAAAAGGGAGATAAGTGTTAAAGCTAGTGTAATATCAAAACAAAAGTACAAAATCAAAAAATGCCTTCCTGTTTCAGTGGTTAGTTGTTAATCCTATGATAATGGTTACAAACAATCGGTTTAGTGACCTTAAATTGTTTGAAGGAGGGGAAAAAATAGGTGCTTTGAATACTGTAGCACATTTGTTTCTTGTTGTGAGTTATTTGCAGGACAGTGCCTGACAGAGGTGCTTCGTATTGCCCATTCCATTGAGCATTCTCACACCATAGTAACTGATAGTCTTTCTACAGGTAAGCTATACCAGTACAAAATAACATGTGGTTGCTAAAATCTAGAGGATGTTGGAAATCGTATTCAAGGCTGGAGGCACTATTCAAGTTGTGAAGTCTGTTGCAGAAATTTAAAAAAAGTTCTGTGGTTTTTTGTTTGTTTTTTTTTTTTTTCCCCCCTATAGCCAAAGAAAAAGTTCCTTACTGAAATGTGACCTCCTATGTGGTTTTGCATGTTAATCAAGCAGTTCATTATCCCTTCTTCCTTTAGCTTTGGTCTCAGGACTTTCATTCATGACCCATATCATGTTACTAAGATGTATTCCAGTAAAATTGATGCCATGTTTGTGTTTGGAATGTAAGAAATATAGTCTGTGTTCTAGTAATGGTAGGTTGAAATGGAAGGGTCTCTTGAGACACTAGAAATCCATCAAGAGATGGAAGTACTTCTTTGATGGTGTTGGATTCCTGTAATGCAAGAGAGGTAATAAGAGCAGAGCATGTGATGATGTTTCTTGTGGGTATATGCTACTGACAACGCAGGTGCATCTTAAACTTATATGCAGATACATAATACATTAACCTTTTGTTATTTAAGTAACTTGATGAAGTATGATGCTGGATGTAAATTTAGATACTAGGGAGCTGAGATATAAACTAGCTAAATTAGCAATAAGAGAAATTTAAATAATGCTGCTTAATTGTAGCTGAAGTAGAACAGTAGTAAGAAGAAAAAATATGAAATTTGAAAATATACAAGGTCATATTTCATTTGTCTATGACAAGGTTATGAAGTTTCAGAAATGTAGTAAACTCTGCACTATTAAAGTTGTGTCTACAGATGCTTCAGATCCTGAAATCTAGTTCTAGACCAACAAACCTTTGTTTAAACTTTGAATTTTTGTGCTTATCAGCAGTATTACAGGACCGGACAAATGAATTTCTGAGTTTCAGTCTTGATAGAGGGCCAGCTTACGGACTACTGCTCATAGTCCACTGGTGTTCTGGAGATATGAATTTGTGGAATTGCTGCTTTTACTGGGATCTTACTGTTTGCTCAGAAGTTCTTAGATAGGGAAAACTATTAAAAAAAAGACAACTGAGAACTTGAATGTATGTTACTCTTGGGGAAAAATACTATTCTATATAGCTATTACAAACTTGCCATTCAAAGAGGAATGTTCCAGAGCAATTAAGGGACTGACTGAAGAGATACAGATGAGGACAAATCCCTTCAGTATTTATTGTGAAGCAGAAAATGCCATAATTGGCAAGTATATCGGGGTAAATAGTTGTGATCAGTTTTTGCATATAGAGTTGACAAAAAGGTGGCTCCAGAGGAATGTAATGGGATTGATAGAACAATCTTTGTTTATTAGCACGGAAATCTAACTCTGACTTTTTTAAAATCTGCAAGTTAAAAAACTGAAAGATGTCCTGATATAAAAGGGATGAAATAACAAGTAGATGGCTTATAGGTTTAGATAGGTACTCAACGATTGCTCAATGGGAAATTACTGAATTGAAACATGAAGATGAACAAGATGCAGCATAGAGCAATAGACTTCAGTGTGGATTGTGGAGTCAATGAACTCAACAATAGGAAAAGATATTTATATTGGTAACACTAGGATAGCAAAAATTTAATTATGTCCAGAGCAGGCAAGAGGGCTTCCATCATAGAAGTAATAAATAGGCAGATGTTTCTTAGCTTGCTGCTGGATCTTAATCCCTTTTAATTCTATTCTCTGTTCCCTGGTAAGGGAGCACAGAGAATACTAAACTCAGTCTGAACTTTGTCTTCTGTGTATAATGACAACAATCTCAGATCTTATTTCTTGCAGGAGTTAGTCTTGATTATCTGTTAGTGGACAGCTTCATTTCACTCAAAACAAGATTTTTATAAATTCTCTTCAGCCCTGACATGCCTATTCTGTATCCAGATCAGCTATCAGAAATTATTCTGTCTTAATGTGATGTAAGTCTTTTAATTTACTTTACAATGCAGCAATAATGACAGAGTGATAAAACCTCAGATTTTCCTGTGTCTGCGGAGGCAGCTCAGGCAGGCAGAAGAGGGTTTACCTTTCTCCTGCTGTGACACTCGGTGACTTTGTACACCCCGAGCTCTCAGCTAAGCCCTTCCCTTTTCAGGTTGCAGCCAGGGATCCCAAGGATTGCCACTGCTGGGAAACTTTCCTGTCCTTGCTGGGTGGGCAGCATTTAATAACACTGCTACCTTAACTAAAGCCAAGTGCCAGCTTGCGTTTTGAAATGATAGACATTAGATGAATAGGCTATCAATTTAGAGTGTATTTCCGTAAATAGCTTCAAACGTGCCTAAGCTGTTTACGTTTGTGGTTTTGACCACAATTTTGTGGCCACAAATTCATTTCTGTATGCACTTTAGAAAATAGCTGTGTATGGGATTTGGCCTGAAGCTTACCCAGTCCACTGGGGAATGTGGGATGGTCAGACACAACATGGTGTCAGCCTCTCCAAGTCTACCTTTTGGGACAGCTCTCATTTAAAAAGAAAGCAGCTCTACTGCAGAAGCCAGCTCAGTATTTCTGCAAGGTTTTGCACAATACTGAGAAGACAATAGGTCTAGTCAATGAGGATTGTGGATAACACATATTACAAATACTCTTAAGATCTGTCTTATGGTGCAATATTACATTATATGAAGATATTCAGATATTGCAGTAAGGACAACTATATAAATACTTAGATAAACAAAATCTACAAGTTTGTGAAGGCAATGGCCCAAATTTGACAAAGCATGTGAATGATATAACAGCAAGCATAAAAGTAATCCCAGTATTGCTTAGTGAAGTTATTAAAATGTTTACCTTAAGCATACCTGTAATTTGCTATTTCTTAATCTTTAAAAACTCACACTTCTGAGGACTATCCCGTGATGAAGCGTACCTCAGTAGCACCACTGTTTCTCTTTCCCAGACACCTCAGGAAGATCACCATCTTGGTGGAATAGATCTGTAAAAGACCGTTAGAAGTAATTTAAGGAGTGAATGATAAAACTGCTCAGCTGTGAGTTCAGTGAATTAAACTGGCTGATAGTGTTGGAGTAGCACTTAGAATTGCAACTGAAAACAAGACATTGTTCTGGCATTAAGACTGATAGAAATAGAACATCCCAACCACCTGTTTCCTTGTTGATGAGGCTCATAATGATGACTTGTTGGCTTCTAAAATTGAGTTCAGGGATGAAATGTTTAATCAAAGTAAATCACCAGTATTTTGAATGATTATACTGTCTGCAAGTGTCTATTGAGAGATTGCTGTCTTTTCCAAAACCTCTAATGGAAGTAAATAAAATGTATCAGTACAGTTTATGCCTGTGGCTACGTCATACTATGAACACTCAAGGGATGTTTCAGGACGTGATCACAGAAAACATGCAGCACTTACCAAAGCAGTGCTAACAGTCTGCCAGAGAATGTGCACCTCCCAACTATATTGGTGAGAGTAAGAAGAGGCTAATATTTTGGAGTAGTGAAAAACACAATAGTTTTAATAACCATTTTGAGGTTTAATAACTTTGGGACTCTAGTACATATAGAGTATTTTTTTTATTGCTGTTTTTGGTTACTTTTTCTACGGTCAGGTACATCAGAGTATATTTACCGTGCAAAGCAGAACAATTGCTTACATTGGTAAAACTTAAGAGAAGCTAAAATACTTGCAAATAATAAAATTGTTTATCTTATTCTAAGTAAATATAAAGGGTTAGCTATCTCAATATTTCCTTGAACAGCTTACTGTACAAAAGACTGTTGCATATAGGTGTACATACGGATGTGGAAATTATGCTTTAAAAGTAGAGCAAATGTGTATATTTTCCTTTCATTCAGAGCTCCACTCAATTGACCGGTAATTTAATCTTAATTTTAAACCTGTTAGTGTGAAATATGTAATTTATTACTAAAATCATGAGTCACAATGACACCAACCTTTTTAGACTCTCCCTTCCCCCATGAGTGCTTGTGCATACTCTCTGTTGGTGAAAATGTACCAAGCAGATTTAATTCAGTATGCAACACATGTTAAGCTATAGAAGAGCTACAAACATCAGAGAAGTTTTGTGATGAATATGCCAACTTTGTTGCTTCAAATTAAAGCATTTAGATGAATGCTTTTGTGAAAAGTTTGTTGTAGTTACCTCTATGTATTAACATTAGCTCCATATATTAACATCTCTATTTCAAATAAATCCAAATTGTAGCTTTAAAATTTTGAAACGGGCTTTGAAGTCCACACACAGAACTTAAAAGATTTTGCTTGAAGTATATTGTAAAATGTTTGCCATTTAAAAGCCTGGTATTGGTACAGACAAGCTCAGATGTTTTGAGTTACAGATTTTAGAGGAGATGTAAAATAGGCTTAGAAACTAAAGAAAGGTGTTGTGGTTTCCTCAAACCAGGACAGGAAGGTTAAAATCAAACTACTATGTTTTAAGGTTTCAGAACCCCCCCCCAAACAACCCACCTCTTCCTTCCCCCCCTAAAAAAACCCAAAACAAAACAAAAAACCAAACAAACCCCAAGCCAACAAAAATCCTGCAAAAAAAAAAAAAACAAAAAACAAAAGAAAAGACTTAATTTAAGGACATCAAGCCAGAAATGAAGAAAAATACGAAGATCAGCAAACAAATGAAAACCAAACCTCTTGAATCTCCTGGCAACGTAAACAATTAAGCTATCCAAAAGTACTGACAAATTTAGCAAATTCTCAAACATACAAAAATCCCAACATATTCTAATTGAAATAAATATATACACTATCATAATTTTGTCAGCCTGATCCCTGTATAATTTCCTAAAGAAAGAAAAATCTTAATCATCAAGATTTTGATAGTCTTTTACCACAAACAGTGTGTTTTATTTAAACCAATTTAACACCCAAGATTCTTTGAATTTTCAAACTGTCTCTGGGTAATGCATTGTTTTGTGATATGCCTCATTGGGACGTGTCAGGGTCATTCATATCTTATGATGAATCATGCTACTGAAATGACATGATAGAGATTTTCAATATAAATACATTTTACATTTTGATGGGGGAAGGGAGTTTGGTTTGTCATCTGTAAATGTACTTTAAAGTGAGTTAAAAGCTGACAAAGAAAACAAACTTCAAAATTTGTGATGTAGTAGAAAGTTTATGCTTCCTCCCTCAGCTTTTAAACTGACATAGAGCTTACTGTTACCATTTTGCAGGCATTTTCAATTGCATAAAATTGTGAAATGACAGTTTCATGTTAGTACTTAATACATTGTAATAAAGTTATCACAAAGAGTATTATTATAGAATAGCTCCAAACATAAAATACAAATTTTCATTTTGAATGGTAATTGAAGGCACTTGACAGTTCTGAAAGTCAGACTCTAATGGGAAAGAAATGCCAGCAAGAAAAGCTATGCTGGGCCTCAGAAATTCTTGATGTGATATAGGGTCAAATTACCAAACCCCTTTTATAAATTACTTTTTTTTGCAAAAGCGAAATTAATAGAATAAATAACTTGGGGTAAGGGGAGATAGCAGATAGGCAAGCTGGGTGACATAAAATTATAAAGAGTAGATCACTGAGATATCTTCAGTTCCAGGAAATCTGGGTGGGGTAAGGAGTCTCAGTTCTGTTGTGTTGCTCTTTTTTATTTTGTTTAAGTCCTGAATTTTAACTGTATCCATTTAAAAGTAGGATTATCTTTGAAAATTTCTTCAGGTTCAAATAGAAATTTTGATAGAACTTGGAAGATGAGCAACAGTTAAAGTGAGCAAATTGGCATGAATACATGTTCATGTAGCTGCTGTTCAGAATTTTATGCATAATTAGTAGCAATGTTTGACCATTGTGGTTTATCTATAAACAATGGGAAAAAATCAAGGAGCTTATTGAATAGCAACATGCAGTTATAATATCTCTTTAAATAAGTAAGCAAGCATAATTTATTTGACAAACTGTCAACTAAAAAGTGATTCTAACACTGACACCCCCCACTCCCAATGTCTGTGTTTAGTGGTGTTTCAAGGATCTGTGAAAAATTAGGCAGAAAGGGCAGATTTAGCTCATTAGGTGGGGAGAGAATGCACGGGTAGTGGAGTAGCTGAACCCCTTCTGTGATTACGAGTATGCAACTTGCTGTGGAACCTGGGAGAGGAAACAAGACGGTGCCAATGTCACTAAGGCTCTCTTTTCCCTCCCTCTTGTCCTGTGTCAGGTGAAGTTTTTAAAATCAAAAGAAAGTAGCAACTCTCAGTAGCACCTCTGCCCTTTGCTTCCCCACTATTTAACCAGACAGTGAGTTTCTTGAACAGTAAAGCATCTTAAATAGTTTTCATTTACATTGTTGACAATGGTGTAATTTAAGGCTGGAACAACGTAAGTTTGCACGTATTTTAGCAATAATGTATTAGATGGAGTAGCAGTGGTATGATATGGTGCAGAACAACTGCAGTTAAGTGTGCAGTTGTACATTGGCTTTTTCCAGCATTTTGTTCCAATGAATGAGCTTGTTCTTGGAAGCTGTGTCGCTAAAAGGGTATGTTCAAAGCTTGGCTTGGATGATTTTTCTTCCTTTGCGTTCCTCAATAAATGCTGCTAAAAAGGCTTAAGAACAAAGGGAGGGTTGAAGGAAATTATCCAGGCCACCTCCTTTGCTTTTCTTTCCTCTTGTCAGAGGGTGAGAGAATACAAAGCATTATTATGTTATCTCTCTGTTCATTATGAACATATGAATAGGGCAATTTCCTTATTCACACTTCTTTACAAATTGCTAGTTTGACTTCCTGTCATTTAAAACTACAAGTGTGTTTAACAAAGAAAATAATAGAAACATAACAATTATTACAGGAATTAGGGTAATATGAAAAACTCATTTGCTTAATTAAAAGCTGATTTCTTTACAAGTAAATGTCTAGGTTATATCAATTGGAATGTACAAGGAGAAAGTACCCAGCAACTTCACAACATCAATTATAATTTTAGAAAGGTGAGAAAGCTTTTATTGTTTTTAGAATAGTCTTACATTTATGATGTTTTTGCTTTAGTTTATCTCCCTTATTAAAAAAAACCCAAACAAGCAAACCAAAAACAAACCAAAAAGACCACACAAAAAACCATGCCTAAGAAAGGATGGCTATTCAAAGCACTAGGCACTCTCAATGTAAATCCTGCAAAACAACAAAGCAGACACCAGATATAAATCACCCACATAGACTCATTGAAGTGGGAGAATTAACTGATCAAAAATAAAGCATCTGTTTAAGTGCTTGGCTGATTCGGGCTACAATTAAAGATTTAGCTCAGCAAGCATAGGTGTAAACTTAAAAGATATATATATGTATGATATTAGTCTTCTAGGAGCCATAAAATTAATGAAAATTTGCCTTAGACTGAAATTTTATTAGGTCATAGTCAAATGATGACGGATCCCAGTGGCACAGTTGCTTGAGGTCATTTTCCAACACTACTTCGCCATGGGCAATTCAGCCTGGAAAGGATTATACGGATTTTATAGAGACAGCTTGTCTTACAGGACATATTTGCTGAGCAATACCATTCTGCCTATAAAAGATAATACCAGGGGGATCAAGACCTCTTTGAGATGACTTTGTTTATTTACTTTCCTGTAGAGGAGGTGTCATTAAGAGTTCATGTTCAATAAGAGTATACAAGTTGTTTTGGATTTTGAAGACAAACTGCCCAGGGAATCTGGATTTTATTTTTTTTTTTTTTCCCTCACAGTATTCTAGAAGTTTGTCTTTGGGTCACTGTGGGCATTTTCTTGCTGTAGATGTTATTATAAGAATGATAGAGTTCTGTATTAGATAGTAGCTTTTCTTGAAAATTAGGGATGAGGCAGGCCAGCTTGTATAGCAACTATATAACTGTAACTCTTCAACTAATGTGTGTTACTTTTCTAGACATATGAGTTATGTGTAAGTGTTTCTGCTTCCTCTTAAAATAAAATGTAACAGGTTAAATTACCTTTGGTAGTGGCTTGTGTTACATATTCTATTTTACATTAAAATGGACTATGATCATTCACAGTGTTAATATTATCTCATTGGAAGTGTGTTAGCTAACAAGTTGGGGAAATACCTCTTGGAAATGTTTCAGCTTTTTTCTAGCAAAGCATAGGTTTTGAGGCAACAAAATAATTTTTGCAATGAATAGGGACTAAGTCAGTACAAATTTTTAAAACACCTATTTCAAGCACAGAGTTCCTTTCTGTAATTATTGCATGTTCGGGCCACAACTTGTTCTTGGAACCTCATAGTTCTTGGGAAGCCTTTCACTGTAGCAATTAGTGAATAACCAAAAAGGATAAGGAAAGTTATAGACAGCTCAGTCTGGTTGATGCTTCCAAAGAAATATTTCTTTTGAAGATAGTTGGGAAGTGGTAGTCACCTACTCTTCACTGGGCTGAAAGTATTTTCCCCATTCTGCAGAGCACAAAACATAACGTGGTTCACTGCTGGGGCGGGGGGAAGGTGTGTGTGGTGATATATTGCAGGCCATGTCAGGTGCTCTGTGTCAGAAGACTACTGATTGTTTGTTAGGTGAGAATGAAACCCTCCTAAATCCCTAAAATCCAGTTAAAATCCTCCTCCCCTCCCCCCATTCCTTGTCTATGCAAAATTGGTTAGATGATCTATGAAATGCCACACACACCTACCCTGAGTTTGATATACAACTGACTTTTATCCCTGGTAGTTATACAGTTGTAAGGTAATTATAAGGTGGTGTAGTGACTGCAAAAAGTGAGATGGCTGGATTCAGGGCAAAAATATTTTTATACCTTGGATAAAAATATTTTAAACATCGTAAATGAACTATGATTTAACTACTACTCAGTGGAACACTAGTCAATATTATATCAATTTTCAGAGGGGGAAAAAAAAAGAAATAAAATAGGTACTCTCAGAAACAAACACACAAAAGAACATAATGTACCCCTCAGGCAGTCAAAATTACCTGATTTTTTTTCCGGACAAGTTCTTCAGTTTTTAAACTGAAAAATAAGTTAAACAGTTCTTTGATTGAATTTACCAATTACGATCTGTTATAGTATTGTAGTGTAATTTTCTATGAATGCAGTTCAGGAATACATCACATTTTTGAACACCTCTGCAGCATCTACCAGCACAGTCATGTGGAAATAATGGTGAAAAATATCCAAATAGGTCATTCTGGTGAATTGTAAGATATGTATGGCAATGGAGAATGCGCTTTCTTTTCTATCTAGATGCTAGCTGGACTTCTTTCAAGTAACTTAAGAATTGCTTACAGCAACATGTACAGATTTTTAAGGAAACGTGTATGAACATTCATTTTCAGTACCCAACTAACAAACAGACCTGTTTTATTCAGAATAATTTTTATATTAAGCCAAAAACCTAAGAGGACAAAGGAAACACAGACAAAATAAGTGCCAAAGTCTGAACAAGCAGACCATCTTTAGAAATGTACAGGAGAAATTACTTATTCTTCACTCTTCTTTTTTTTTTTTTTTTCCCCCTCCGTGTAGGGAGATGCGAACTTGTTGGTGTGGTGGTGGCCTTTAAAGAGCAGGGCATGAAAGGCAGATCTGGTAAGTTTGCTTTACCCTGACTGGTGTTACTGCTTTCTGTAACTGAGCCCTGGCAGGCAAACAGTAAAGGTTGGAGGGCAGAGTTCAGATGATGTGAAACTCCATCTGAGGGCTGGGTTCTTAAGAGTGCATTTCCAATTTGTCAGAAAGCGCTTGGTATGACAAAATTGATACAAAGAGTGTCTGTTACGTCCCTGTGCTAGGAGAGCTTTCTGAGAGATAATTCCTAGGAAAAAGGCTCCTGGAGATATGATTTGAACGTTCTTGGCTGGCAAGATAATAGTTTCTCTGGTTGCTGTAGGTTGTTTCTTTTTCTTCCATGTGAGACAGTGCATTCTCATTTTAAGAAACTGTAAGGATTTTACCACACATAGTTTTGTACTGTACAGGCAACCGTCATCACTGAAATCCTCATAAGCAAGGAAACAAGTTTAATGCGGGTCATGGATAACAGACAAAATATGCACTGGAGTTCCACAAATTACTCTGCTGTAGCTACTGTGATCTTAAACTTTGCGTACTTTTTCTCTGTTCTCCTCTAGTAATGCATAGCTTTCTAGCACCATTATTAATATTCAACAAACTGCCTTTTCACAAATCAACTGAACCAAATGTCCACAAGTATGACAATTTTATCATAAAACCTCAGCAAAGAACAGAAAGAAAAGGTTTCTGTTACTACAGTTGGCCCTTTCTTCCAGAGAGGCTTTTTACTCTTCTTTTATGTCCAGGAAATTTCCCTTCTAGTGCTTCTCCAGTTCTCTGTTGATCTGGATAATTTTGCAGGTCTAGTTTTGGTGATTTTTTTTTTTTTTTTTGGTGAATTATCTCTAGGAGAGTGCTCAGATATTACAGTGATATAAGATTGTGATCTTGTTTAGATTAATATGTTGGTTATAAGACACATGAATTTATTTTCACATTTTAAAACTGATATTCGAACTATGCTATGCATTTGGTAAAGATTTGAATCCATACCTGTTCTGGTTTTGCGAATGTATTTGAAGGTCTACTAGCACTATCAGTCAAAATGGACTGAATAGAGAGTGAGTAGGAATAAATCAAAACTCACAACAGCAGTCTCCGGATGTGTAATTTCCCTTTACTAATTCACCTTTCACTTAAATGGAGTAATAACAACTTATGTTTGTGATGTGGCAGCCCAAAACTGGGGAGAACATTATCTTTTGAAAAGCAATAGGAAGTATTACTACTGTGGTAATTGAAAAGGGTTTACCACAGTTCATTTTTTTGTACTGATTCAATAACTCTTTGGTAAAATGTCTTCTGGAACATGGTGTTTTATATAACGAATGCTTACTATTTACTAGTAGTATTAACAGCGGTACTTAAAATTTCATTATCAAAGATTTAACACAGTTACAGGTATTCTGTGAATACCTGGAGTATTCAGTGTTCCATCTCTTAACATAGTTCATAGGAATTTCCACAAACTGACATTATAATCTGTGTCCCTAATCTGTGGTAACTAAGAAAACATTGCTATTTTCTGTGGGGGAAAAAAAAAAAAATTACCAAACTTACAATTACGGAACAAACCACATCAACTTGCAGTATTCAGAGGCTCTTGCTGTTGGTCTTCTGTTGACTTTTTTATTTTATACTTTTTGTTTTTCCTCCCCTGAGATGTAAATACCTGTGGTCTAGAAATCACTCCCATTAGGCAAATAGAGTTAGTACTTCTGACAAAAGCTCTCACTTTTCTTCCCCTTATCTGTATTCTGACAGACTATGAGTAATACATACAGCTCTGATACCTGTTGTAATGACAGCTGCCTGTTGTCTGCTTTTTGGGGCAGGGAGGGCAGGTTAGATATATAAATTTGGTCAAATAATGTGCAAGGCAGATACTGGACAAGTTCTTTAAGAAAGATCCACTGGAGGGTACTAAACAGTCAAATCCATCCAATCCAAGGAAAGGTAATATGTTTGATCTGTTCTTCGTCGTTCCTAAATGCCCATCTATGGCTGCCTGTTAGAGACAGAATGACATAAAGTCTTGGTCTGGTGCAGGAAGACTGCTTCTATCTTCTTACACTGGATTCTCTAGATTACAATTTCATGGCTGTTACATTAACAGAAAAATCTTTGAGAGCCTAAAATGTTCTTGCTATTTCAAGATAAGATTTCTGGGCAGAGGGTATTCTTTCTTTTCTTTGGGTAATCTTTCCTTATAAACAGTTTTATTTGGAAAAGAGAACAAAGGCTTTCAGTTAAAAAATAGAACAAGCTTTCAGGTGCAGTCTTCCTTCAGATCTTGCATAAAAGAAGCAGACTTCAAAGATGAATATAAGTTTAATTTAGCTGTATTAGTTTATAAATGATTTAGCTTTACAAACTTTAGTAGGTCATTTAAAGAACAGTATCTACCTCTGGTGTTTGTACAAGAATCTTAAAATCATTTAGTATTTTTGTGATTACAGACTAGTTAGGATTTCTTCAATTTTTTTTCTAGTTTGTTTAAAAGTTTTGAGAAAAAGATAAGAATTGCTAAAACGGAACAAAAGTATTTGAACTAACTTTTTTTTGTTCCAAGAACAGACAATTGCAAAAGTGACAAAAACATTGTTAAAGTCTATCAGTAGAATGCCAAAATCTTGAAGACCATGCATGACACGTGGATACTGCTTCAGCTAAAACTGCAAGAATAACTTTGATCTCTGAGATAAATCTGATTGTACATTGGCATAACAAATTTAATATTAATACTGCCCTATCAATATAGTTGAAGGAGAAACAGTCTGACTTTTGAATGCCTTTAAAAACGCTTTATAAGCATCTGTGTGAAAAGAGATTTTGTTCATATTTCTATTCTTTTCTGGTGGCCTGCCTTCTTTCAACTTTCGTACAAAGTTAAATCTGATTGTCATTGATATAATATGGATTAAACTTCCTAATTAATATTAACCCTTATGTTTATGTAGACGTCCAAAAAAAAAAGTTTTAAATAATCCATTGTAAAGGATTGCATTTAAATGCCTGAGCTTCTGTATTTTATTGTAAATGTAAAAATATCTTTGTTGGACGCTTCATAGTCCATTTAAAAAAAAAAAAAATGAGGAGGAAAAAACTATATTAAATCCAGGTGACAGTGTCCCCTGGAGACTTATACATCTTTAATATATGATAACAACTTAGGAAATTTTTAATAAAATCCAGGATGTTCTTTTTCAAAGCAAAACAATGCTACTATTCTGCTGATTTCATTCCTTTTAAGGAACTATGGCACCTCTAGAAAGTGTTTCAGAGCATAAGCTCATGTTAAAAGCTCTATGTATATAAGCGCAATGTAATAGTTATTATAGTGTCATCTTTGTTATTGTAGAGATGAAGCCCAAAACCTAGAGACTTTAAAATTCCATGAACAATTTTCTAACTATTAGGAAACTAGCTATTGTGTAATTAATAGGAACTAACATGGAAATATCTTTTATTAGTTTTCTGTATCTGGTGGGGATTCCTTCAACAAAACTAACATGTCTATTCTTGTAAGCTGAGCAGCATTCGTGTTTAGATTTTTAAATAAAATTTCAAAGTAATTCTTCAGATTTTGGTTTCAGAATTCACAACAGTAAATCTCATTCTCTTTTGTATCTATTGTGAACACAAAGTGTCATCATGGAAAATATAGCTCCAAATTACCTAAGCAGCAGAACCCTCCTGAAATGAGTTCAGTATTTTAGCTACTTACGCCCTGCGTATGCCATCACACCTGCAACTATAATATATTATGCTGTTTCTTAGCACAATCCTGACCCAGAATGTCTTTGTGTGTGACTTTATAGCAAGTTGCCCAGCTATTGTTTCAATAGATTGCTTTTGCCTTAATAAAGGCCTCTGCCTATTGCAGTTCAGGTTGCAATACTGTGTGTGTATGTATTAAGCTTTGCCAAACCCACATTTCTAAGCAGTTTCGGAGTACCCGCATTGGTGTGGCAGACTGCAGAAACCCCAAATAACTCAATTGGCTGATATGACTTGTTCTCCAGGGGAGATTTAAGGAACTGACCTATTCTAAACCCAAGTCACTATGGAATAGATTAGTATCATTACATTTTTACTGAATTCTAGGCATAAATGCGTAAAAGTCAGTGGATTAAAATTGTATCCTTTTGGCAATCTTGCATTTCTGATGTTTATATAAACTGAATTAGAGTGGGTAGGGGGGTAAATATAAAATAAATAGTTACACAAAGCCACAATCCTTTTGTCTCAGCGAAATGGCCAACATTTTTGATGCTAGGCACTCTATTGCAGCTAACTGTAAACTACGTTTAGTGCCTTAGGAAATAAAATGTGTTTAAATATTATGGTGGTAAAATCAATCTAGATTATTATGAGAAATAAAACAGCTATATTTTTGGCAGTAATTTTTTTTTTTAGGATTTCAGTAAAAAAAAAATTGCAATACAGAAATAATAAATGAGCAAGCACTGGTTTAATCACTTTGTACGTTGCTAGAATGAACTT
Organism: Charadrius vociferus; assembly: GCF_000708025.1. Taxonomy (NCBI): domain Eukaryota; kingdom Metazoa; phylum Chordata; class Aves; order Charadriiformes; family Charadriidae; genus Charadrius; species Charadrius vociferus. Next base: position 2,615,715 of record NW_009647735.1, on the reverse strand, counting down.
TGAGTAAGGATGATTTCCCTAATTCAGCTGTATCCGCTGTTCTAGGGAAATTAAAGAGTTGCTGATCAAGCAATTCTAACCGTTGTGTGTTGTCATCCCATCCCCGTCGTCGTCGTCTGCCCCCCCAATATGAAATCTTCCAAATGTCTTTATGTTACTTGCATAACCTTTTGAACAACTGGCACTTTCCCTGTCATGTTTCCACGCTAAACACTAATGGACAGTCTGGAAGTATTTCATGATCACAAAGGGCAACAGTGGCATTGCTGCTGGTCCTGAGGACCCTAAGAGGTGGGATAGCATGGGGAAGGATGAGGTATCAGGGGCTGTCAAACAGAAGGGCTCATGGATATTGTGTGTGAAGAGTTCAAGTAGTGAAAATTCATCCTCAGAAAATCTGAACTTTGTTTTTTACAAGTCTGTTTCTAGATCTTTGGGGGAGCAAAACCATGTATACTGTAATTTCGCAAAGCTACATGAGCAGTACTATGCCATCTGGGAAATAAAAAAGACCCACAAAACAGCAAGTGTGCCTGCAGCAACCGGTCACCCTGATCAAAGGCACTGGTGCAAAAAGTGAAGAGGGAAATGGGAAAAAGCGTACACTCTCTGGTTTGAAAACAGCCCTGATGGCAAAGATTTCTACTCACAGTCCCCTGTGCCTTTCCTGGTCCCTTAGACATGAAAGGGTGCCTTTATAGTGATTGGTGTTGACAAGAGGGATTTCTTGAAACTGAAGAGCCCGGAAACACAGAAGTCCCCATGCACTGGGGTGGGGGAGAAGGAGTGGAGGAGTGGGTGCTGAGGAGCAGCTGAGCGCTGGCTGCAGTTGTCTGTCTGTAAGGGGATGACACTGAAGTGGCTCGTCCCCAGGCTGCATTTGGTTCAAGGCCAGGAGTGCATAGAGGGCTGAACTTCACCAGGATTGATGTTAGGTGAATATTTCTCGGTAATGTTTGCTGCTACTCACAGGAAACTCTTTATTAGCTGCGTGAAATACTCTAAATCATGCAGGGCTGCTCAGCCCTGCCTTAACCTTTCCTGGGTAATGTTACAACTCATTATTGCGACCTAGATCTGTCTTTGTCAGGAAAACAGTTCTATAAAGCATATACTTAGTTCCCCCCGCCCTCGAAAAACCCAAACAAACCCCCAAACCTAACTCCCCTCCCTCAAAAAAAAACCAGAAAAAATAAAACCATGTTTTTGAACCATAAGGTCTAGAGGAATGCTGATAGAACTGCAAGTGTCAGTATCAGTCATTTTACATGTTTTGCAGTGTTCCATTTTCATCTGTATGTATATATGGCCTTTTCCAACCTTGTGTGTGTATATATATATTTTCCAGGTATAAAATATCTGCCATCTATTTCTTGAGAACCAGACAGAATTATTACAATTTTCTAAGTTATTTCCTTCTTACTCTTTAAAGTATCTCTCTGTTTAAGGTAACCTGATCTGAACACACTCTCTTCCTATTTAATCCTGTCATTTTTACTGAGAATATTGAAATGGTTTTAGTTTTGTGGGTGGTTGGTTGGTTTTTTTTTCACATAGCTGCGTTTTTCCAACACAGCTGTCACACCACCTTGTTTTGATAGATACGCTGACACTCCTAAGTGCCCACCCTCTTTCCTAGGCTGACATTTCTGTGCAGCTGAATGCGAATTTATGTATACTATCAGTATTGATGCTAAGCAAATATATATCTAAAATCTAGTTCTTTGCTGGCAGATGGTGGCAAGCAGTAGTGGTCGTAGGCCTGGAACCTCCTTCTCATCATTGTGGCTGGTGGCATGATGAATGTTTAGGGAGAGAATAGTGTAGTATTAATATTTTTCTGTAAAGCATGTGTATTGTATTATTTTGGGCAGGAAAGTAAAGGGGTTTATTTCATTTGTTATTTGTTTCTAGTCCTTTTCTTTCCTACCTTTATGATCTTGAACTCAGAATCAGTTTCTCTGTGGATTTGAAAAGCAATTATCTTTGTAGAACAGCTAGGCGTTTCACATGGATGAAAATTTAGCACTTGCTTTTGAAAACTGATGATCAACAGAAGAGGACACCAAGATATATGTTCAG
>NW_009647735.1:2601350-2613581 GCF_000708025.1 Charadrius vociferus | reverse complement strand
GAAAGGAGATTTTCAACCACATGAAAGAAAAAACTTTTTAAATACATCAACAAAGTAGTATAGAATCCTCTGCTGTTGTTTAGGCAATGAATTCAATTGTGCATGTCTCCATCATATCCCTTTTTTGTTGTTGGAGTTTTTTGTGGTTGATGAATAGCAGGGTCGGGGAGGGGAAGGGGCTTCTTTATGTATTTCATTATTATGCAGAATATCAACTGCCTCAGAGCCCTTAAGTTGTAAAACTTCGCATTATAGAGCTTCCTGAGATGACACAGTTCACTGCTATTATTAACGTTTTTAATAAATATGACAAAACAAGTTGTCTGAGAAGTGGGTTGTTGGTGAATCAGTGGTGAGAACTTCTGACTCATAGGCTCAGGACAACTTGCAGTTCATCTGGGCAGTACACCAATCTGAGACCAGAATGTGCTGGGAAAGATCCCTTCCTCTACCTCCAAATTAATTTGGTTTTTGGCCCGTTGCTCCAAAATAGTAATCTGGAGAGATTTCAGGAGAACTTTAAAGCTACTTTTTCATATCTACGCTTCACTCTTTTCATGGAAAATAAAGGTCTGGATTGCAAGATCTGGATTCTTTATATATATATAATATATATATTAATATATTCACATATATATGATTTATGATATATGATTATATGATTTGTCTTACTTTTAAAGGAATTAATTTCTTTTATTATAAGGATGGTATATCTTATTAACCTGTTGCTTTCTCTGTAGCTCCAATATTATTACCATAAGAGTTATGTCCACTCATGGTAATTGTTTACCATGATATGTGATAGTATGAGATGTGGACAAACCATAGTTTAGGACTTTCTTGTTCTGGCCTTTTTGTAGTAACTTTTATGGAAAGTTTGGCAACTGAATTAACAGAGAGTATGCTGAGTTGTAGGGAGTTATTCAGCTAGGTACTTGCTGTGCAGGGAAGTCCATATTTTGTATTGGTTTTCAGAGCAGAGAAGTCAAGATGTCTTAAGATGCTCAGTATTTTAGTTTTCAAGGTTGGTAGTGCCCTAACAATAGCTTATTAAAACCTCACTATATCTTTTACAAAAATATTTTAGTTATATTTAGAAAGGTATTCTCAGGAATTTTTTATGGTTTTGTAACGTTGTGCACCCTTATTTTTGGTTTAATAGTAATTTTCTTTAAATAATAACTTGTGTTTCTCAATAGGTGCTACTAGCACGTGTTTCAGTAGCATTCAGATTATTTTTATGTTTGGAGAAAAAGAATTGTATATTTGTGCCTACATTTTGTGAAATGATGAAGCAGCACAACCCACAGCAGATATTACTGATTCACTGAAGGAAACAAATACTGAAAAAGAGGTTTGCACTTAGCTATATGAATAGAATCGAAAGACTACAAAAGAGAAGTTCAGGGTGATAGAAAACTGGCTTATTCTCCTGACAAATGCCTTAGTACTAATGCTAGAGAGTTGCCCATAGACCTTGTACGTCCTGTGCACTGATGGCAGACAGTGGCTGGGTATGAGTTTGCAGCATTTTGTCTTCTGAAATGTAAGAACTGTTAGATGACCTGCTAATCATCATTGCTGTTCTGCAGTGGCTTAGCATTCTTGTTAGTGATGATACAAAGGGAATTATAATCACTGATATAGCCTTTCGTTTTGCAGTCATTCTCCTGGACAAGTAAAATTTTTATGTTATAAGAAGGAATATGAACCAATTCTCCCTCCCTGCAATATTTTCATATTTTGTCTTCGTAAATCCTTAATTCTTTGCATGGCTCATGTAGGTCAGATAAACATCCAAAGTATTTGGCAATAATGATATTAGACAACTACAAAAGAAAACATGTCAGTGATTTCATAGAGCTCAGTTTCTTAACTGGTTTGTGGGTTTCAGTCAATGGAATAGCATAAAAGAATTTTCTTGGAGTGTTTTTTAGATGTAGTTTTATAAATAATACCTTAATGGCTACAGATGGCATGCAGTACCACATGAAAGGCCCTTTAGAGTCATGTAGAATACATGGCCTAGGAGAAGAGGAATCTATGTGTTCTATGAAAAAAAAAAACGACAGGAGGCTTAATGTAAAATTATACTCTCAGAAGGGAAAAACAAGAACAAAAATGTGTTTTCTATACGGAATCTAAATTTTTGTGGGCCAATCTTGATTTTGTGACAAGACAAAATTGTCCTATGAAACATATTGAAGGTAGCTGGGAGACAATAAAATGGTAGGTTAATATTTGAAGGAAAATGCCATCCGTATAAAACAAAGTGTGTGAATGGGAACTATCACATCTGAGGCTTTAGTAAATCAAATTCATGAAAGCTCATATTGTAGAAATTCTGAATACAAATCTGTATCTCATCAGATTCTCAGCATAAAATTAAGAATGAACATGAAACAAAAGGTAACACTTCCCTGATATAACTCATTTAGGTATAGTTCACTGAAAAATACACAACAGGAGCAATTTAGAGGAGCAAAATTTTTAACCACTTGGGCAGGGATCTAGATTGTAGTTTCAAGCGGCAAAGGATGTAGAAAACAGCGGTATTTAAGACTAGTTGGCTTGTTAGTTTGTAAAGTCTGTAAACATGAATTCTTCTGCCTTTAAGACTAAGATTTGGTGATAGGCTGTATCTACTGGAAGTGCAGTCTCAACATTAAATATTTGGCTCCAGTTAAGAGAAAGTTACTCTACATTGGAATGAGGTGGAGAGTGGAGATACGGGTTAACTTCTGAGCTAGCTCATGAGGCAGCCCAGTGAAAGGGCTGTATGGGCTGGAAACCGTAGGAAAGAGGTTGCAGCAGAACATCTAAATTAAGGAAAATTACCGTTGATGGGTCTTCTTAAAAGTGTGCAGAAGAGAGGCACTTGAGTTAGCTTTTGGACTTTCCTTTAAAGCCCAAAGAGAGAAGCCTGAATATCCAGGGCCTTCAGAATTTTAGTCACATACTGAAGAAACTTCAAAAATTGAGGCTGTGCTTTTCATTTAAAATATTTGTTTCTACAGAAAAGGTTATTTAGTTATTATGTTACTCACTGTCTTCAATTTTTAATCTACAGGACAGGAAAATTAAAGGGAGGAGGGGAAAGTGAAGTTATAGTAAAAAAAACCAAAAGCATTAATGAAAAACTGAAACAATGTAATTAATTCATTACTTTATCAATTAGGATAAATCCAGAAATGTAAAATACCAAAGTCATAATTTTAGTTAATGATATAGCTGTAGAATGATTTCACTTCCACATTTTGTCATTGTGAATTCACAATTGTTTAAGAAATAAGCAGCAATTAAGATATGAACAGCTGGAGCTGTTGCCACCTCTTTCTCCCTGTGTTAGCTGTCAGCTGGTCAAAATCTTATTCCTGTTTCTCCATTTCTTATGCTTATGAAACACTGGTGTTCACTGGCGCTTTTGAGTGTGGTGGTTAAAAAAGAAAAAAAAAAAAAAAAAAGGCTTTGCAAAAGTTAATGGCTTTAGGGTTGGGAAAGGAGAATGTGTGGGTGAAGGGAAGGTCTCCTGAGTGGATACATTGTTTCACAAGGCACAGAAAAACATTGGGTTCTTCAGGTCAAGTCTGTCGATTCCCATCTCCATGAAATAATGCCATAAGTTGCTATATTATACCAGGTAATATTATTAAGGGAATGATTGTGAACTTGTGACTTAGGTATCCTTCTCTCCTGCATGTGATTTGCTCTTGCACAGCTTTGGTTTAGGTCAAAGGTTTCATCTACTTTTTTTTTTTTTCTTTTCCAATTGTAATCAGTTTAGTTAAAGTCTCTGGGGCTTGTGGAACTTTGGATATTCTATAGCTATGGAATTTTAATTTTAAATCTGCTGTGAATAAAACAAGTATTTTCTCATTAATACAAAATACAATATTTATTTAGCAAATAAGTATCTCAAGAATAATAAGCTGACGGTTACAGGGAGGATCGCTTCCTGATGCTGGTTTCAAGTTTTTTAAGTAAACCACAATGAAAATACAGTAGAGTAGGAATTCTGTAATGCCAAGCTAAATAAACTAAAATATAATATGTTGAAGTGAATCTACTCAGTGACAATTCTGACAACTGCATTAAAATTCATTGTTAGTCACTATTGCTTCTCCCCGCCCTGGATCTGTTTGTTACTCAAACAACCTCAAGGCACTGCAGAGCATCTGAAGGAAAGGAGAGGATTGATTTTGTTGAGTAGGGGTTTTGAAGATCTTTTCAAGCTCAGAATGATGATATGGTTCATTAACTGCTTCTGTTACCGTTAATCTGTTCACATTCTTTCCATACCTTCTATGTTCATTTATTTCTTGAGATAAATGCTGATGGGACAGTGGAAACAATAACAGAGATTTTGGGAAAGTGGTTTTATACAATATTGACTGGACAAGCAAGAAGCAGAAAAGGGATCTGGGTTAATACCTACACAATGCCTATGACCACAAGCTTGATGCCCACGACGTACTGTCAAAGTTGGTGGTGGCTGAGCAAGGGAACAGCTAGCAATCCTTATCTGTATTATAGATTAGTATGCTAACCTACTATATGGGTGTGTGCACGTATCTTAATGCGTATCTTTATACACATACTCACCTAGTAATAGACTAACAAGTTTGGATGGTAATTGGCTATTGCTAAAACATACAGCAGAATCATGACTGTTTTAACATGCTGCTATGTAAAAGGGAAAGATAATGTTGTGTGCTGAGATACCATCCCCGGACAGTACTTCAGACATTTCTCATCTGTGAGAGGAGCTGATCGGATTGAAACACATCAGAAATTTATGTAGAGACCTTAAATTCATGTTGTAGATTTCATCAGTGTATAAAAACAGCCTGCACATCAGCGTGTTGCATATATTCTCCTTTAGGTTTATTGGTAGCTATTTCAGTAACGATTCAGTGCAGGCTTGGTTTGCTAATTCCTCTGGAAAGGTTAGCTACTTATTAAAGACCTCAGAATTACCTTTTGCACATTTATGTTCTATATAATTATTCTATCCCTATCGCATCAGGAGGCATAATTTTTGAGGCTGAATCATAGAAAATTGCAGAATTTGCTTTTTTTGTACCACCTGAAGCTGTCTGGAATTGCACAAAAGCTATTTAAAATGAAATTGTTATATTTTAACTTAGAGAGAGCTAGATCTGTGATTTCCCTAGACACCCATAAGCTACAGAGATTTTCTTTACTTTTTTTTAACCTTCATTTGAGCCTTTTGCGCAACTCCACTTTGTTTGTTGATGCCCAGCTTCTTTTAAAAGGGTATAGCCAAATAAATACAAGTTAATAAAGGACAGAAGGTGCAATGGGACTTGCTTGGTCATATACCTCAGTTGCCTGCAATTGGAGGCGGCCACATCATAGAAGATGCAAAATATATGCAGTTATCTGCTATGAATAAAAATTACTTTATTTTGATGATTAGAGGCCATAACCATAAGGTCTGACCAGTCTTTTGTCAAAAGGGGATTAGTATTTTTCTGTCTCACAGGGATAATTCTTAGGATTATCTTTGTGAGATTCAGTAAATTCCTCAGAATGTAGTGGAAAAGTAACCACTGGAAAACACAGATAGTTTGTAACAGTGAAATTAGCTGTAGCTCATTTTGCTTTACATAGCATGCATTAATAATAAGCATGATAGAGAGAGCCCTAAGGCAAAGAGGTGAAAATGGAGCCACCAAATTTCCATGTAAAATTGTGTTGATTTAAGAGTTGTATCTCAAGAAGGGTTTCCATTTGGCCCCTGCAATCTCCCCATATAAATTTCTACATGGGTGGGGAAAGAGGTGGTTGTTTTGTCTCCTTATAACTTTGTAATCACAGTCAAATCCCAGCACAGCAGTGAGTTTTGATTTGACCAATGCGGTTTAGAACATTTCCTCTTCTCCCCATGGGTCACACATTGAAGTTTCCATAAATCAGTAATGTTAATCAATATACAGTTTATTCAGATATGAGTTAATTTTCCTTGGTTTAACCAGAAAGTCCTTTTTCTTTCTAGTTTGTACATTTTAGGTATCAATTCTGTATCTCATAAGTGATTTATAGGCCATACAGTAATTCATTCAAGGTTAAATGTACATTTAACACGAGTGAAGTGATTTCAACTTATCCTTTTAGTCTGTAGAAGATAACAAAACTCTTCATTAAATAATCACAGAATCACAGAATTTTTGGAGTTGGAAGGGACCTCTAGAGATCTAGTCCAACTCCCCTGCTAAAGCAGGATTGCCCAGAGCACATTACTCAGGACTGCATCCAGGCGGGTTTTGAAAATCTCCAGAGAAGGAGACTCCACACCCTCCCTGGGCAGCTTGTGCCACTGCTCTGTCACCCCAACTGTAAAGAAGTTTTTTTGTCTGTTGGAACAGAACTTCCTATGTTCCAACTTGCACCCATTGCCCCTCATCCTGTCACTGGGAACCACCGAGAAGAGTCTGGCTCCATCCTCCTTCAACCCACCCTTCAGATATTTGTAAGTAATAATAAGGTCTCCCCTCAGCCTTCTCTTCTCCAGGCTAAAGAGTCCCAGCTCTCTCAGCCTTTCCTCATAAGGGAGATGCTCCAGTCCCTCAGTCATCTTGGTTGCCCTTTGCTGGACTCTCTCCAGCAGTTCCCTGTCCCTCTTGAACTGGGGAGCCCAAAACCGGACACAGTATTACAGTTATGGACTCACCAGTGCCAAGTAGAGGGGGAGAATGACCTCCCTCGACCTACTGGTCACACTCTTCCCTACGCAGCCCCGGATGCCATTGGCCTTTTTGGCAGCAAGGGCACACTGCTGGCTCATTGACAATTTACTATCTACCAGGACCCCCAAATCCTTCTCCTCAGAGCTACTTCCCAGCATGTCCACCCCTAACCTGTACTGGTGCTTAGCATTCTTCCTCCCCAGGTGCAGGACCCTGCACTTGCTTTTGTTGAACCTCATTAGGTTCCTCTCTGCCCAGCTCTCCAGCCTGTCCAGGTCACGCTGAATGGCAGCGCGGCCCTCTGGAGAGTCAGCCACCCCTCCCAGTTTGGTATCATCAGCAAACTTGCTGAGGATACTCTCTGTCCCCTCATCCAGGTCATTAATGAATATATTAAACAAAATTGGACCAAGTATCGACCCCTGGGGGACACCACTGGTTACAGGCCTCCAACTAGACTTCATGCCATGTATGTAGGAATATATTGTGAAACTAGTTAAGTATTATGTCTGGTTAGAAAGTTTAGCAGAGTGGTATGTAGTTCTACTGGTATGTAGCACTAACAATTGCAATGAAGAAAAAGAGGAATATTTCTGTGAAAAATACTTCCAAGGTTGTAAACATTCAGGGATTTAATCTTTCATCCTCAAAACTTCATTACTGTAAAGACATTAACTTTGTAAAGAGTTTGCGATATAAAAGATCTGCCATTCTGACAAAGAACCTTGAAAATCTTGCAAGAATTTCTGATGAAAGCATGTTAAAACATTTGATGTAGATAAATAACACACATGCATATTCATGTTTAAAGTTATTGCAAAAGTTTGATAAAACAGCAGTGAAAACAAATAATTGATTCAAGATAAGATGACTTTGGCAAAGGAAAAATAAACTTCAAGATGAAATAAATACAGTAACAGATAATAATAATAAAAATCGGCTTTACTGGGGAATATCAATAGGGTCAATGGCATAAATATAGTTACCATCTATTTATTTCTTAATCTCCCAAAGCTGGTTTCTTGAGATGTTTGACCATTGTTAAGTTTGTCTATAGTTTTTACCTGCATTTTATCATTGTAATTATCAAGGCACTGTCTTTGAACAGAAATAATATGCCTTCTACCAAAGTGAAAGATGCCAACAGTTGTCATTATCCTCTTGACTGTCTTGTCATCATGCCCTCTTGAAAGACACCTTTTTTTTATGCTTAATTACAGTCAAAATGCAAATTCTGCATAAACTCTCACAGTAAGAATCTTTTCAAGAAAGCAGCAACATGTTTTTATGTGTTTGTAATCAAACTGGGACTGCAGATTCTTTCATCTGCATATTCTGAAATGCAAACCACAAACACTTCCTCATCCTCCATCAAAGGAATTTAATACTGATTGAGTAGTCTCTAAAATAGTATTTTCTCCTACCTTCAGTTCATATTCTTATAGCCTGTAATATTAGCTTGGTTGATGGTATAACCTTAAAAAAATGCTCTAAAAAAATCCCTTACCAGCACCCCCAAATTCAGTATGTCCTTAGGGAGCAGTGGATGGAAGTGGAAAGGGTCAAATATAAATTCTTCATTTGGAAAGTTCTGCGATGTACTCCACCCCTTTTAGCCTGTCTCATCTGCTCTTGCTACATGCCAAGTGAATTGCTGCTGTAAATAAAAGCACCTTCTGGTTAGCAGTACGAATTTAAAGTAGTCATTACTTTAAGTAATAACTCTAGTAACTTAGATAACTTAATTAAAGTGGTCATCAGCTTTAAGCTGGTGCTCTTAGAGAATGTGATCCTGGATAATTTTTTACAAAAGGAATTTGAAAGGTGAGATGAAGTAGAAGCAGTTAAATCTAGCAGGTGGATTAGTATTAATACAAACCTTGTATTGAATATTACTGCTTTGAACATTAGTCTTGTACTTGTAAATACTATTCACAGCTGGTGAAGAAGAAACAAATGCAGTGGCATATGTACTGATCATATACATTGCTATTACCAGTGATCTTTATATGCATGGAATTGAATACATTACAGTAACACAGTTTGCCATATGGCACAAAACATTTAGATATGATTTGAAGATCTATGCTTTCTCTAGTTATATAGTGTGTCATGCACAGTCTTCTAAAATATTGAATGTCTCACTGATCTCAGTCCTTAAAAATTATTTTCTTCATGCGATATTTGCATTTGATTCAAACCAAGAATTCCTTATAATTTAGCCTTTTACTTCTTGCCTACAGAGCTACCCCTGAGCTAGCATGAAAATCAGACAGCTCTTTATGCTCCTGTACATGTGATACTTAGACTTGAAGGGGGAGAGAAAAGACAATAAAAGTGCAGGTTTCAAAACTCAATTGCTTCATATCAAACCATTGACATTTTTCAAACATATCTTTCTTTGTTTAAAAATGATACCCTATAATAATACATTATGTTAGAATAGATGCAGTATTATGCGGTGCTGTGGCTCTTTGGGCACAATCCAGTTCTACCAAAGAAATGTGTTAACTGGTATTGCAGTAAGATGAACTTTATCAGAAAAGCCAGTGTTTAATACATCAAAGGAAAATCTATGATTTACTACTCTTATTTTCATTGAAATCAGAATTGTTTGGCTGTAAAAACAAGTGTAAAAGACGTGCGCATGCACAGGTTTCTTGTTTGTGGCAGTTGAAAAACACAAAACTCTGTATTCTTAATTTTCCTTTCCATAAATTTACAGATACATTAGTACATGTAGAAATGTATTTAATAATCTGTTACCTTTGTCTAAGTTAATATGCTTATAAAATAGATTATCTAGGATATTTGATAAGTCTGGAAACTTGATTGATTAGATGACCAATGAAATTAAGTGTTAATGGGTTACTATTATTATGCAAAATCTGAAAAATTTACTGTTACATTTATTATATTAATACACTAATGCCTGCCAAGCACATGAAATCCAGTATATAAGATGTGAAGCATTTCTTACCTTAGCATAGATATTTTTCTATTATTTTCATTCCTCTTCTGTCTCTTGTGCTTACAAGCATATAACAACATTCATTGGGAAGAAGGGATAATCTTTGGATCTCACTGTTTGTATAACTTGAAGGAAACAGCTGTCATATTTTCTTCACTCATCCAGAAGGCTCAATGTTCCAGATTACTACCAAATGGTGGTCTGTCAATGTCATCAAAAGAATTGATCTGCTCAATTCTCCCATCTATAAATCAAAAAAATCACTGTAAAACTAACTCATTTATTTGGATTGGTTTCATACATGCATGCTCAGCATACGTCAATCTAAATCTGAACTCTAATGATATTTTCAGTATAATTTACAAAGCACCGGACTTTGCTCCATGTGCTTGCTAGAACAAACACATTGCAATTGCAGCAGCCTCTCTTCAATACCAGAAGTGCACCTTTAACTTTCTTTTCTACCCTCACAAGATCAAGGAAATGACAATGTTTTGAGAAAATGCAGGAACATTAAATTAAACAACTTCAGTTAAACAACTTCAGCCTTAGCAGATATATATATTTTTACCAACATGAACACAAGCATAGATCTATAAGGATTGGCCTATACTGTCTATATGGCTTCACCGTTAGGTTATTTGCATGTGGAGCTCCCGTGGAAGGTGAGCTGCTTTCAGGTGTGGATAGGGTAACATGCAAAACCATTAGATTTTTAGCTCAAAGATGTCATACAATACTAGAGCTATGTGAAAAGTTTTATAACCAGGGAAAGAATGGAAACCACTTGAGGACTGTTTGCTAACTGCCAAAACCCTTCCTATTCCATATTGCTTAGCAGTTTACACTTCAAGAACGTTATAAAGAAATGACAATTTCTGCTGCTTCATAAGAAAGTAATCATTACAGTATACCCATAATTTTTGTTAACCAACATACATGCATATTTTGTTGAGATAAATTATTCTACCTGCACCATGTTTTTTCTTTTTGTGTGTAAGTTTTGAATGGCAGGGAATTCCGTACTCTCCAACTTTATAGGCTTGGATGGATCATTACAAAGAACTGATGTCTCTATGCTTCACCGAATTATTCTTCAAGATAATTACTCTCTAACTAGTGCCCCCTAAGTTGATTTTATATTTTCAGCTCAACATCACGAGTTGAAATCAGTCCCATAACTGATAAACTGCATTTGTGAGCAAAACTTACCTCCCCCATTTATTATACTTCAATGAAATCAGTAAAATCCTGTCTGAGTGGCATGGTAATAGATATTTTCCCTTGGAAAAAAGTTGCTAAATGCATTTTGATAGGTTTACAGGTCTATGGAATGACATTAGAGGGCAATTCAAAAGGTCTTTCCATCATGAAGAGCTTCTTAAAGTAAATATGCGTATATCTTTTGTACAATGCTGCTGTCATTTACTTCTTAGTGCTCTTAGACTTAAATTGTTCTTTTGTATCTCTCTGCAACAATTCTGCTCTCTGCTGCTAACTGTTTTTATAATGACAAAGTACAAGGTGGTTTTGATGAAAATTCCTGTATCGATTGGATTGTTTTCAACTGGTATCATGTTTCTTGTATTAAAGGGAACTCAGAAAAGTAAGAGCCAAACAATTTTGTAAGTGTACTTACGTAATTATGAACTATATTGCTAAAGATTTTGTTTGGTTGGTTGGTTTGGTTTTTTAGCATTTCTTTGGGCTAGTGTCTGAACAGTAAATTTTCCGAAGCAGAATTTACCCTTAAAAAAAAAAAAAATGTCAAGAGTTATTCTATGCACTATTTTAGCTGTTGATAACTCTTGCAGTTCCTTATTTTTCAGAGAAGGTAATTAATATTTTCCATAGGTATTTGGGACAGGAAAATGATGTAAATTAATTCAGTTCACCAAGACTTAATTTTATCATTTACTGCCTTTTTCAATGAGTCATTTGCTGGACAGTTAAAATTACTCTGGTGTTTAACAGAACTTAGCACACAGACTGCTTTTCTCCTTGTCATGGCTAAGTGGAATTGTACTTTCTACAGTCCAGATTTCCTGTTACTTTCATTACACGTGTGAGTTTTAGCCAACAGAAGCATGAAAGAATTTTTAACAGACTTCTACTGAGTGTTTAGAAATAACTTCTACTCATAAATTTCAATGAAAACATAATATTCTCACTACTTTTTCTTTGTAACATTTAATTTGGATATTGCAATTTTTTTTTTCCTGAAGTATAAAGTAAATTAACTCCGTTTTGTCCATTCCTGTTGGCCTGGGAGTTTGTCAGGGCTGCTGATGTTTCACTTTGTAGGTTTTTTTCAAAGAAAAGGGTTTGGGCCAGGAGCTTACAAAAGAGGGTCTCTCACTTTGTCTTCTGTATGTCTCTGGTTACCTTGGAAGTATCCTCTTCCTTTTGGTGTAGTTTCATACCGTAGGGAAACCTTCTTAGTGTCCCTTAGCCCTGCCAAGTCTGAGATTTTGCTGTGAGACACATGAATTCTTTGTCAATCACAAAGTTGCTCGCTGAAACCTGTATCTGTGACCAGTATTTCCATCA
>NW_009647735.1:2583490-2601317 GCF_000708025.1 Charadrius vociferus | reverse complement strand
CATGCCCATGGGGGCAGCGGAGAGGTTGGGGGCAGGCACACTGCGGCAGCAGCACTTCAAGGGCTGTCCAGACACAGTCTCATAGAAGTAGTAAGAGATATATGAAGTTATGGACAAGGAAAATGAGTTTGGGAATCCCCTTTTGATGGTCCTAAAATGACATTTATCTCATAAAGAAATCCCAATTGTGACATCTTGTCATAACAGAGAAAGTAATATTTTGCTTTAAAAGCTTTATCTTGTTGCCAACTCTGTGCAGTAAAAATAGGCTGTAGCCCTTCTCTCATGTTAGAAAGTCAACCTCAAACACAGAATAGCCTTTCCCAAGTATACTCTATCTTTTTACTTTTTTACATCTTCTGTATCTTTTGTCATTTTAGTGTATGAAAGTAAAGCGTTGGGGTTTCGACTTCTGAAGAAGTCATCATAAACCAAAAATTGTATGCAACCTTTCACTGTGATCAACTCCTTTCCCACAAGTGTATCCCATCTAAGATGTATTAATAGATATATAGATATATAAGATGTATATAGATGCATTAATAGATATATATCACTACATTATGGAGGCACCTGTGTATTCTCCTTTTTTGGAAAAAGCATCATAAAAGATTGGATTGATCATCTCTAATGTAAGGCCAGATACTTCTTTTTAGGAAAGTAAAAATAATTTTTGTGAAATATTAGCAATACCTCTATGTACAAAAAGAATAAAAGAGGCAAAAAAACCCACTTCACTTTTTTAATAGATGGTTTTTAAACCATTCTATTCTTACATATTTTTCTTCTCTCTTCTTGATCATTGATGAAGTCAGAAATTATCCTAATACTTGATAAAAAGTTGTATAAACAGAAAGCTAAACTCCAATGGGAAAACACAGTTCTTTAGAGACTTACATTGTCAATATTTTCCATTCAATTTAGGGATTAATATATCTGGTTACAAGGACTCTAGCTGTTTATTTTTCTGTTGTACCATATTGATTATGAATAGAATTCATTGATTTATAGACTCTGAGTCACTATGAAAATGTTCTTGTGTTTCCTTTTCTATTTTTAAAAATCCACCTTATAAATCATCCTGCTGTGCCACTTTATCCCCTCTTAAAGGTTCAAATATTCAAATTGTCTGCTAGCATAAAAAGCATTTTATTTTTTCACTTACCTGCCCTGGGAAAAATTATCCCAATATTGAGTTCTGTGACCTTTAGATTCTTTCACAAATAGTGAAGCAGGTAGTTATTTAATCCAGGCTTTTAGTCAAATCTAGCTCATCAGTCTGTGTGTATTCTTGAACTCCAGTCTTAATGTTGATTGAACCTGGTGCTGTTATTGATTTAACAATGTAAATATTCAGAAAGAATCTGTACTTCAATGCACAAATAAAATATGTATAGAAAGATACCATCCCATTTTCTATCCATTTGTCTGGACATTTGATTACAGAAAACGCTATTCTAAATTAAATAAAAGACTAAGGGAGCTTTTACATATGCCAAATATGTTTTTGAAATTGAGAGTGTGCTTTAAAGATAGACATATGCTGAACTGTAATGTTTTCCATCTTTCTCTTTTTCCTGAATTCTACTAGTCCGTTTCCTTTCACACACTTTTAGTGAAACCACAGTTCCGTCTATTAATAGTCTGTGAATTCTGTGAAAGAGGTCACAGAGCACATGTATCCATCTAACTCAAATATATGTTTCTACAAATACTGCTTCCATATTGAGACTATTTCAAATGGTGCTCAACTTCCTTGTTGACCAATGATTTATTTTGAGAACTGGGCTTTCAGATCTTGAGAATGAAATCAGAAATTATTGTGAAGTTTGAAAGAATAATCTAATATAGCCAGAGATTTTTTTTTCTGTAACATTCTCATTCGTTCTCCCTTATGTGCATGGCTTTAAGTCAGTCATACAGCACAATATGTTGTAAGCTAGTATAATATTTCATAAGCAAAGTGTGTTTGAAGCTAAATTGTAAACTCTGTAAATCTTTTTACATGTACAGAAAAGGCATAAACCAAACTGGCACTGCAGCCCATTTCCAGGAAAGCTATAATATTTATGAATTAAATGGGTTGGAAAATTCGAAACCATCTTCATCTTTTTTGCTTTTCCCATTTTCTTGTCTGTTTTGTTTATTACCAAGGTGCTTATCATGTATCCCATCTATGAAATATCTCAGTATTGGATTATATTCTGGTTGTTTTATCTGTTTTGCAGTAAAAATTTCCTTAGTTATAAGAAAAAACAAGATAAGGTGATAGACACAATTATTAGGAGATAAATTATTTACAAATCCAAATTTTTCTCAAAAGGGTAGTGACAAGGAAAATGCTCAGCTAACTGGCATGCCCCCAGGTGGCAAGACTTGGTATTGCTCCTGTGCCACACACTGCACCCACCTGTGGTGCGTATGAAGATTACAGCGTTATTTCTGTTCTGCTGTCAGGAAGGATGAGCATCAGCTGTAAGGGTAGCTTGTGCCTTAGAGATCTACACAGTTATCTGTGCATATATCTGATTTACAAGAAAGATCTACATAACTGAAAGAATCCAGATTAATAAACAAAATAAAAAAAGTTGAGATGTATAATAGCAGCTTAAAGATGGATACTTTATTTAGTGAGATATGTTAGCATTTGTTTAACAAATAGAATTGTAAAGTACTTTAAAAAAATTGTTGACCTTACTCCAACTGTGTACCTTATTTCAGCAAGGTCTGTATTATGGTTCTCTGCTGTCAATGACAACGGTTCAGCCACAGCTTTTCTCAGTTAGAGCCACACCAACCAAGTTTTGCACTAATATTTCAATTCAAATTTCCTATATCCAGTTTGATTAGTTAATGAATGTCTACATGCAGTAGTGGAGTTGAGCTCAGCTGTGCTGCCTAAACCAGAATCTGTCCCAAAGTACTAATGTTCTCCATGCAATTTCCCTTGCTTTCACAAGGGGAAAAAAAGTGTGCGCTCATATCATCTAGGAAAAGTGCTATGTTACTTTGGGGAGTAGTATGTTGTGTAGTTAAGTGAAATTCATCTCTATGCAGACAACTTTAGTGAAGTATGGGTGTGGATGGAGAATTTCTTTCTAAGGAATCTTATATTTCTAAATGTTTTCTTGAGATCTTCTCTCATTCCCAGCTCTGGACTTTTAAAATATGGGTAATAATCTCATTAATGTCTAGTTGATGTGTTGCGTGTGTTTAGCTTCTGAAATGGATACTTTTTCCTTTTCAAAAAAGTCTGTATGGTTCAAAAATTGACTGTATTTTTATACATCAGAAGAGCAGTATCCTTTTTATTTTTTTTTTTATAACTTTTATTAACATTATATGCTTCCTGGTAAAGTTCCTAAATTACCTGTAAACATGACTCCATTCCCTCTCTTTTCGTCTCTTCTCCCACCTTCAAATTAGGTAGTAAATTTTTAATTAAACTTGCCTTGACATTTTAAGGACACTGAATATCTTTGTCATTTACACAACAGATAACAAAGTAATCCAATTTTCTGGCCTCCCAGAAATTATCCCTTCAAAGAATACAGCTCTTGCTTCCTGTGTTTAAAATAAGCATTACCCTTAGCCTAGCAACCACTGTCAATTACTAATCTTTTATTATTGGCTCGAGGGAAAGATTAAAGGAAAAGCTGAAACATAGCTGACAGTTTGGTTATCGCATCTGGAGTAAATGAAAAGCATGGCCTGAATCCATCAGGGAAGATTAGGAAAATGTGAGAAAATTACTGATGTCCTTTTGCACGTGTAAATTCAAACTCATTCAAAAATTGAGGTATCTGACTTTTGACAGGTCCCTTCTATTGCTTATTTCACTTCGGAGTAATGCAGTAGATGGCAAAGATAAAGAGGAAAATGTGTTCTCATCAGTGAAACAGATGTAGTAATGTTGCTTTACTGTGCGTCTCGGGAGAGACATGAACATGCCAACAGTGCATAAACTGTTCCAGCTCTTAGCCACACTTGAAAACAGGAATGGTTTGAAGAAATACTTGCGTTCTGTCCTTAACAAAATTGATTAAATATTATTAGTTAGTGATAAGAGGAAAACTTGAGCGGTTTCCTTATAGAATCTGGTTAAAAGCTGTCATATTTCTACAAAGATTTAATAAAATTGCATAGCTTATTATTAATAAGTGAAATAAAATTATTGTTTCAGAATATGTAGAGGTCAAATTCACTTTCTAGGAATTAAATTTTACTTGCTTTTTGAGATTAGGGCATAAATAGTATCTGATTAATGGGCCTGTATATCCTCTGATGTGATGGGACACTAATCTTGACCTGAACTTGGGTGCTACTGCAGCATTGGAAATAATCCTTTGAAAGGAATTGTTGTTCTGTAGAGTATATAATATCTACTCAGGATGCAACAGTGGATTAAAACCTAAATGCGTTCTGTTGGACTTCAAATCTTCTATCTTGTCAAATTGATCTTTTTCTCTTTAATGGATTGAATGGTAGGTTTACCTCCTGCAATAAGTATCTAAAACCCCACAGTACATAACACTGCTATTTGAATGTACAAGGTAGTACTTTCAAAAGAAAGGAAAAAAAGTAAATGAAATTGTAGGGCAGGGCAAACACTGGTTTGCAGGGAAGTTGGTACCACTATGATGGAAATACTTTGAGACACTGAGATATCAGGCAAACCTCAAAGCTTCAAATGACCCTTTATGTCAAATTTCAGGCAATCCATCTCTTTAACAGTTAAGATTCAAGCATTAATCAAACATAGTAATTGAGCATTAGATTTATAATACCGCACAAGTATGATGCTGTCTTGTTGGCTATAGTCATTGGCGGTTCTTCATCTTGGAGGTGGCAGAGATCAGGCTTGAGAGGTCTTCTACATAGGAAGTCACAACTGAACTGGTGTTTTCTCTCTTTCCCAAGTTTCACTGTGCATCAGTGGTCTTTATATATGTTATTTTTTCTATGGATCAAGACTATTCTGGACCAAAGGATTACACTTTCTCTTTGTATAGGTCAGGACCTGTCTTCTGTGGCTTGTCCAGAAAGGTGTTAACCCCTTGGGTGCCAAGCTGTCTTGGCTGGGCTAGTGGAGTGTCACCTGGTGGTTGTTAACTGTGTGGATTATCTGATACCTACCACTATCCTGATTTTACAGTTTTTACGCAAGTAAGCAGGTAGCACGAAACAGTTTGCTTCCTGTGCTCTTGTGGTATGTGTGTATGCAACAGAGACATGCATGGTTTACAAACAACACCTCGTGCTGCAAGGCATTCCTATCCTGGTATTCTTGTAATCTGAATATTAGGATGTGGAAGAGTGGATATTGAATAGTGCAGAAAAAAAAACCAGAATACAACATAAATATATGTTAAATGAACAAATCTTTAGAGAGGCTTTCAAGCACCTGGCTTATGCATTCAGTACTACTTCCAATAAAAATAATGAATGTAATTATTTGCATCAGGAGGCCTTAGGGCTTCATTTCTGTTCCTGGTTAAAAGTTTCCTTTAGTCTCTGTCATATCATACAAAATCTGTCAGTATACTTATTTTCATTTCACTTTAAAGGACAAAATGACTAACTTTTTTTTAATCTCTTAATTCATATTTTCTAAATAATTTTTTTCCTGAGATAAAGCAAAGAACATATTATATAAAAATGTTGTTATGAAATAAGTTTGTAAGAATGCTATATAAACTGTATCAAAAACAGAGTGGATCATTAATAAAGCTCTGTCTGAGTTTTGAGGTTGGAAAACTAGAGGCAGTTATTCTAATTTTTGAGAAGTTTGCCCACAAGCAGGACACTGTATGAAAGCATGCAGTATTACACTCTCAGGTTTTTGTGATACTGCCAGGGATGTGGATGTTCTGGGTTACGTGGGCAAAACCACCAAAGGAACACATATAAATACACAATCTAGAGTGGCAAATAAGATGAAATTACTCCTTTTGTTGTATATAGATTATTAAGGGTAGTAGAATAGCATCAATCTATTTAAAATCTGATGTGCTTTAGATAATAATCTTAGGTTATCTCCCTATTTAATGTACTTTAAAAGTTTAGAAAACATGATTTCAGTTATGCTCACAAAGGGACGTATTAATTCGGTGGTATGTCATCTTTCAGTCTAAGCATTGTAGCTGACTAGGAATGAAAACTGAATGGAATAAACTTTGATCTTAGCAGATTCAGGGTCAAGAAACTCCCCAAATGGATTTAGTTCCTTCATGAAAGCTTACCTTTCTGGCTTTTTTCAAGAACTTTAAGGAACTCTAAGATGATAAGAAGACCTGGAGATTATATCTGTCAAAGATAAATGTATATCAGAAACCCTGTACAACCTCAGCTCAGAGGTTACTTTAACAGGCTTTAACATCACAAGTCACTCATTCTCAGCAGTTTCCAAATTCCATGTATTCATCATAAATCAAAGAATCGTCTATTTCATTTATCTGTGATGCTTAGGTTTTTAGCAAATACCTATTCTTTGACTGGAGAGTTTGGTTGTGGGTTGTTTTTTTTTAATTTTATTAACTTTTTTTTTAATAAGTGTGAAGTTCATGCTTCTTAATTCTTTCAGAACCATCTTTATCTCACAGGGGCACAGTTAATCGTTAAAATGGCATTCTACTGTTTCTTGAAGTTTTCTAGTGGACTAGCGTGAATTTCACAGAAAAGGAAAACTGTAAAACTTGTCTTTATTATCTTGAGATCTCAGGGGGTCCTAATATGGGAATTTTCACCGATGTTTCTGGTTTTTTGATCCTGACCTTAACATAAAGATGACAGAAAGCACAGTGTAACTTAAAGGAATCAATACATGAAAAGTTTTAAAACAGCAACAAAACAACTTAATTACAGGTTAGAAAACAAACCTAATGAGAGATTTGAGGTTTATAGCTGCTCTGTGATCAAAGAATATGATTCTTGGAAGTTCGGAGAAGTTTACTTTTAAAATTAATTCCAAGCTGCAATGAGTAATGTTGATAGGAAAAGATATATTAAAAAGTAACAGAGATCTAAAATTATATTTCTTAGAAAGCAGAATTAGAACCACTGAAATCCTTAGAAAAGTGTAAATAGTTACTGAATGATACTGTGAAATTCCTTGATGACGGTTAAATACTTTGACTTCAGTTTATAGAAGAGACCATGCAAATTGCAATATTTGCTGATATGTTATTTCTTTTTTTTTTTTTTTTTTTTTTCATCGAGGCATACTATTTTCTACTGATTCTGGTCAAAAATCTTGCAAATCTTAGATTCTTCCCTTCTGGTCTTCCAAATCTTATTTGCTAACAAGATTTGGGGATCTTGTGGGATACATTCACAGAAAGGTAAAGGTCTTTTTTTCACATAATTTCAGTACGTCAACTGAAAAGGGACATACAAATCTATTTGGTTTCTATTTATAAGAATCTCACTCTTTTCCTACTAAACATAGACCTTGCACTCTTGCGTTTTAGGAAAGTGGACCACTTTGATCACAGCTAAATGAGCACATTTGGGCAGCCTCTTCTGTTGAATTTGCAACACCCCAGTTTCTTTTTAATTCAAATTTTACTACATTTAACTACATTGACAGTTAATTTCGGAAAGCTTCTGGGAAGCCTTCCAAACTCTGCACTGTCTCTCTCTCAGATGTGTTGAAGAACTGAAAGTTGACAGAATAATAGTTTATGAGAATTTGATGAAATCCCTGGAGGTGTATAAGGCTAGGCTGGATGGGGCGTGTTGTCAAGCATTGCCCAGACACGTGGTTGAATCACCAGCCCTGCAGGTATTTAAAAGATATGTAGATGTGGTGCTGAAGGGACATGGCTTAGTGGTGGACTTGGCAGTGCTAGGGTAACGGTTGGACTTGATGATCTTAATGGTCTTTTCCAACCTAAACGATTCTATGATTCTTAAGATATGTAGAAGAACAAAGGTCAACATTGAGATCCTTCCTATAGATTCCACCAAGACTGGCTTCCCTTTGTGGTTTCTAATTTTGTTAGCTTTGCCTACACCAAAAATAAGTGTAATGCTTTCCTTATTAATATATGCTGTGCTTTGTCCTGTTAATCTGGCCAAAACCAGTAGTCCAGCCACTACACTAGAAGCTTTGCCCATATGAGGAATTTTGCCCTGTTGGGGAGCGGAAGGAAGGTTTATCTTGTCCTTCACCCCTCCACTCTGCAGCATTTTGTCAGAGAGATTCTGCAAATTCTCTTTGAATCTGTAAGTTGTCCTCCAGGGCAGTTTGTCATGAGAAGTTTGTCACCCAAACAGGAGCCACTTAGTAACTCTTAGCCTTATACTCCCTGCCTGAAAGAGCTTCTTAAATACCCAAATTTCCTTTGGCTTTGCTGAAACATTATATGACAGCTTTGCAAACAGCATGCGTAGCTTTCATTCTCAGGGAAGCAAAAGAAAAGATTCTGTTAAGAAATATCTATTTAAGTGGCTTTGTCTATGAATAAATGATATTTTTCAAAAAAAGGAAAAGAAATATTTAATATTCTGCCTAAGGGAGTCATGTTTCTGTTTGTTGTGTTGCATATTTCTTCTCCAGGTCTGTGCTTGTCATTTTAAAGAGATCTTAAAAGCAGTGATATTAAAACAGAGGAGGTAGTGACCAGTGAGAGATGTTAAGAGGAATAGATGATAACATATTTCGTTACTTATTCACTTCTGGTTTTGCTTTGCATTAATTTCATATTTATTAAAGTTCAAATTTAAGAAACTAAAGATTAATAAGTAAATAATAGTACATACTCTGAGGAGAGACAAGCAAGAGCAATTATAGCAAGACAGCTGGACAAAGAAAGAAAATTCAAAAAGGAGAGGCAAGCCAAGGGGATATGAAAATACAAAGACAAATCTGAATACAGTACAGAATCACCATGCCTTGTAATTACTGTCCCAGTGCAGTGACACTGTATTCCACTTCCTACACCACTTGTTAAAAAGGACACTGTTTTTTACTTTGATTTCTCTGTAAATGAATGATACCTTTTTTCCTGAGCAGTGTATCAGTTTGCTGTCATACTGCCATGACTGCAGAGAGGGCATTACTACGCGTATGAAAGCATGGCTACATCTTGCACTCAGAGTAGGGATGACAGCTGGTTTGTGATCTTAGTCTGTGGGCTCAATCTCATTTTAATCTGTGAAAAGTGAGGGAAGCTTTCATGATGCGCTTGTTCTGAGACAGCAGTCTGACAGAAAATCTGTTTCAGTCAGTCTTTGATTTCAAAATGATTTCATCCTTGTGTAACACAGCCCTTTGCAAAACTGATCTATGTAGACGGAGCCTGACTCACCTGCTTCTGGCAGGTCCCTTATCCCTGAAGGGATACGGACCTACACACTTGCTAAAATATCTTGTTCTGAAACATGGACAGGTAGGCTGTTGCTGAGATATCAGAGCTATCAACAACTTGGTTTCTCTTTGCTCTCTGTGAAATCATCTTTGGAAAGCTTACAGGACATCAGAAGAGGTGACAATATAACTTGAGCTGTGCTGGAAGTGGTTAGGATTTCAACCAGATTTCATTCAAAACCAACTTGGGGTACTAACTCACCCTGAAGAGTCTTGCCACTCAGTTTGTGCACATCTGCCCTCTTGGGGAAGTACTACTGACAAATCTTTTGACTAAGTATCTAGCTGTGTGCATTATGCAAACTGTTCACCTTCTGCAAATACTCCTCCAGAGTCTACCTTATAATTCAAGCCCAGTAATTTTATCATTAACATGTTTCTTACAGTTCTCTAAACAAAATATGTATGCTATGTTCATTGAATATCTTTGCATTCCTTTTTTTCCCCAGATATTTATTCTATACTCATAACGATCAAAGCATCATGTCCCTTTGAAGTAACTATTGTCAAAACTTTGACTATCTTTTTGCTGGTACTGACATTTTGTAGAGTATATGCTTTTAAAAATTCTTAACTCGCATTCTGGAGAGCTTTATACTTAGTGGGCCTTCTACCTGTTCAATAGCTCCACTTGGAGTTTCTTTGGCTCGTTTACTTTTCATAAAAACTGGTGTTAAACAGTTGCTTATACTCAGAGAATATGGTACAGATCATCTTCTTTCAGTGCCTTAATATTCTGGTTAGCACAGGCCAACAGAGGTGTTTTCTGACATTAACATCAGTTTCAAATAACTAATTCCACAGAGTTTTCAGGATGTATACTGTCCTGTGTATTTTGCAGAATAAATGCTGGCTGTATATCTGAAACCTTTTTTTGGGTTTTGGGGGCTTTCTTTTAGAAAGACATTTAGAACAATTTCTGTATTAATGGCCAGGAAAGAAATGGACTGAGACCAGGCATGCAATTAACAGTTTTTATGTGACACCAGAGAAGAAACAAAAACAAAGCTCCTTTTTCTCATCTTCAATAACAAATAAACTTGAACTGGTATCTTAGAAGAAAATGTATGAATCTTCCATACCTATTACCCTTTTCAGCATGTTTCCTGCTAATTAATTGCTGAAGCACTCTTGGGAACTTTGACTATGTAAATAATCATAAAATAACCTGATTTGCTTTCGACAAAAAAAATTCTAATCACATTTGTTATAGTAGCTGAAAAGCTTTTGGGGACTGATAACATAGCTGTAAAAGTTTGAAAGATAAGTTTGTGCATGATGCCAAGCTGAGTGGTGCGGTTGACACACCTGAGGGATGGGATGCCATCCAGAGGGACCTGGACAGGCTTGAGAAGTGGGCCCATGTGAACCTCCTGAGGTTCAACAAGGCCAAGTGCAGGGTCCTGCAACTGGGTTGGGGCAACCCCCGGTATCCATACAGACTGGGGGTAAAGGGATTGAGAGCAGTTCTGCTGAGTAACACTTGGGGGTATTGGTGGCCAAAAAGCTGGACGTGAGTCAACAATGTGTGCTCACAGCCCAGAAAGACAACTGTATCCTGGTCTGCATCAAAAGAAGCATGGCCAGCAAGTCAAGGGAGGGCATTCTGCCCCTCTGCTCTCTTGAGACCCCACCTGGAGTACTGCCTCCAGCTCTGAAGCCCTCAGGAGAGGAAAGACATGGACCTGTTGGAGTGGGTCCAGAGGAGGGCCACGAAGATGATCAGAGGGATGGAGCACCTCTCCTGTGAGGACAGGCTGAGACAGTTGGGGTTGTTCAGCCCGGGCAAAAGAAGGCTCTGGGGAAACCTTATTGCAGCCTTCCAGTAGTTAACGGGGGCCTACAAGAAACATGGGGCTAAATGTTTTGGCAGGGCCTGTTGCAATAGGACAAAGGGTAATGGCTGTAAACTAAAAAAGGGGAAGATTTATACAAGAGGGAAGGAAGAATTTTTTTTAAATGAGGGCAGTGAAACACTGGCCCAGGTTGCCCAGAGAGGTGGTAGATGCCCCATCTCTGGAAACATTCAAGGTCAGGTTGGACGGGGCTCTGAGCAACCTGATCTAGTTGAAGATGTCCCTGCTCATTGTGGGCTAGGTCGGACTAGATGACCTTTAAAGGTCCCTTCCAACCCAAATTATTCTATGTTTCTATGATAAAAGGGTTGTCTCACATTCTATTTAAAGTCATGGATAAAACCCGCATAAAAATAAAATATACAATAGCTGATGAAATGTCTCATAGCCTAAGGTGAAGTTTAATAACCAAATTATAGAAATTGAAACTTCATTCTCCTCTATCTTACTGATGTAAGAATCTATCTATGAACAGTACAGTACAGTCAAATTAAGTATGGGACATTGAGTCTTTTTCTGCAATGTGAATATGTAGTGTGGAATAGTGACCACTGTTTATGCATATCTTAATTATCAGCTTTCAGTATCCCAGCATGCTTTGCTGTCATTCTTTAGGCAAATAATATTAATGAGAGAGGCTTTTAACTTGGATGAGTTATAGTTGTTTCATAGTTGCTTTATTCTTTAATAGAATTACTTGAATATACCAGAGGGTTAGGGGTTTTTTTTAGTTATATTTATGCCACAGGGTACTGGAATTAATATTTGTATCTTGCTGATACAATTACAAAGGATTTTTGTTTATTTATAATTTGAAGATAGTTGTAGTAGCATTATTCAGAAAAAATGAAACATTCTGTAGAATTTGCACTGCTGTTGGCTAGTTACCTTGAAATTAAATGCTACTTCAGTTATAAAATATTACACAGAAAACCAAAGCAGATCACTAGATAATATGTGACTCCTGTGCTTTATGGGAATATTTTAATCACAAAAAGAATTTTATCTATCATATGCTGAACTGTACACCAAGCCTACAGTGTAATCCTGCTGCGTAATTTTGCTTCAGGAGAGATAAGAAGCTTCAAAATTAGCTATATCTCAGGGTTGGGGATCTAAAGAGCAGAAACTGATCTGTTTTCCCATGGAACCTGATCATTCTTTAGCTGAAGTAGGTTTGAAAATTTATTCCATACAGTGTAAGCCTTAGTAACCCTTTAATGAGAGGATTATACAGGTAGATATGAACAGTAGTGATGAGACTCCTTCTAGTAATGCTTTTATAATAGAGAACAAGACATAGGAAACATCAAAGAAGTAGGACGAACAGTTCCGCACATGATTGATCTAGATTTTTTGGATGCAGAAATTGATTTTCATACCTTTTCAAACTATACTAAGAACTCAAGCTCACAGTTTCCCCTCCTCATATGATTAGAAATTGAACTGTTATACATTGTGAATTAAAACAAAACAAAACAAAAACTTAGAGAATTTTTCCATCCTGATATCTTTTTTCTTTTTTTTGGCCAAAAGTTTACCTGGCTTTCTGAAGAGCTAACTCTCAAGACTGTCAGTGTGGTATAAGAGTTTTTATGATATAGTTCAGAGGCCTTGTTTTTTAGTTCTTGCAAATCAGTCTGTGAGCAACAGTGGAGATAAATTAATACAATTGAGTTGAATTCAAGTGGCTTAGCAGAATTATATTTTGAGTGGTTGTCTAATTGTGTGTTTAAGTTTAACATTTCTCTTAAAAATTTAGCTTGGAACAGATCAGTAATTCTGCTTTTACTCATATAATAAGCTGAGTGATTATGAATATTGTTTTCATAGGAAAAAATTCTGCATATTGGTGAATAAAGAGAAGGCAACTAGTACATGGCTAAAATTTGGTCATATTGCCATCCATACGGACATAAATCCATTTGAATGGATTAAATTAAGTTGAGTTAATTTGTATTTATTTCAAACTGCACCCCCTACGTATTTGAAAAAAAAGCAGAGTAGTGAATGGGAATTTTTATTTAGAAATTTAGCTTATAAGAGGTGTAATTAAGTCAAAACTGCAGAGGAGATAAATGAATTTATTTGTGTTGGTGTTCACTGTAGAAGAGACTGGGGAGATATGTGTAAGTCCCTGTTTCCTTAACACCTCGAGGTCTGGAGGTTTGCACGTTGATTAAAAAAAACCCAAGCAAACAAACAAACAAAAAAACCCCGAAACAACCACAAAACAACCAACCTTTACAAAGCCTTTGGGAAGAAGTAGAGGAAGAGTCTAGACAACTACAACTATGTAAGCATATATTTAAAGAAAATCATAAAGGGTGGAATCACTCAATACCTGAACAAGTACAGTTTACTTGGGAAGAGTGACACGGCTTCTAAGAAGTGAAGCCCTGCCTTGCCAGCTGCTTGGAGTTCTTTGAGGGTGTCAGGAAGCACGCAGATAAAGGTGATCAGTTTTCTCTAAATTGCTACCATTTCCAAAAGGATTTTGACAAAATCTATTGCTAAAGTCTTTAAGGAAACAAAAACCCCAATGAAACATGGGAGAATGTCCTGCCATAGATAAGAAGGCTAGAAGGCATCTGGAGTAAATAGCCAGCTTGTACAGTTAAGTGACATCACAAGCACGGATTCATAAGGATCTCTCTCAGGAAATGTGTTGTTTGTGGAATATAAAGTAAACACAGAAAACAAAGGAACTGTGTATTCCACTGAGCTGTGTGTGAAAGCTGCTGCTTGAGTATTTGCGTACAGCAATGTGACTGATGCTTACATGGAGTACACAAACATGTAACACTCTTCATATACTGCATGCAAGATGATATCCAATATCCTGTTTTTTCTAAGAATATATCTTTTCAAATAATGTACATAATGATACATTAAAAATAAAAATATCTATACAATATACATGCACATAATGTACGCAAGCAGTATTTTACAGAAACTTACTGAGTTTGAAGTTTGTGGATTTATGTTTTAGCTTGATGAGGTCATTTAAATAAAAAGTGTATTTTTTATAACTGTTAGGAAAATTTGTTCAATACAAGTATTTTATGTATGTGGGTTGAGTTGGTGTTTTCAATTGCTACTTAAACTTGTTTTTCAAATGTATCCCTGCTACCTACCTGTCAGTTAGGTATCGATATGAGAAGGAAATTCTAAGTGTGCGGCAAAGGATGTATGTAATACATTCTTGATAGCCTCTTTAGGACAAGAAGCAATTGTTTAGTACTGATGAGAAATCCAAATATGGTAGCGAATCTTAAGGAAATGAAATTCCGTGGGATACATTATAGATCTATCAGAGCGCCAAATTTAGAAAAAGATTGTCGCCATTGCTGTATGCTTGTTTGCATAGTTTAATATTGTGACATTACACAGAAACCTCATCAACCGTGACTTTGTTTGAAATACTCCAGCTGTTTAATTGCCTATCACAACACAAAATGAGACCTTAGGAAACACAAAACGGTATCTCATCTACCAAACTATATTAAAAATTGCTGATTTTGTGAACATTATCATATGTTTTTAGAGAAGTGTACTTCTAAGAAGTCAGTGGCGTTACTGTTTTTCTATTTAAATGGAGAGTGAAAACAAAATCTGATGGAGGTAGCAAAATTTTTTGGTAAAATGGACATATTTCGATAGACTTCTCAAATTTTATTTTTATGAAATGGGAGTAGCTGTAATTTAACCCACTTCATTAAAATAGGTGTAGCTCATGAGAAGCCGTGCAGATTAATTTATTTCATGTTTGCAGTTTGCATTGCTGGTTGTAACGGTAGTCCAAGGGCAGAGCTCTTAGAGCAGCTTGGTATTCAGAGCTTCCACCAAAACCAGGTCTTATTTTCCGGATTAGCAATTATGGTATTATCAGCGGGGTTTTTTTGTCTGTACATTTTCTCCTCTGCCATGACTGACAGATTTATAACATTACACACAGAGAAATTAGATTCCAGAAAAACAGTGCTAAAAAACAGGCTACAATAAAATCTAAGGGACTGTTTAATGTTGTTACAAATTTTCTTATGTTAAGTTTTATAAAAGTAATTGTAGGAAGATTTTTTGTAGCAGATGACTGGCCAATATTTTTGAGTGCCTTTAATCTTATACCCTTTATCTTCTAGTTGCATCTTTACACATTCTTTGAAATAAAATGCTGACAATTTGCAGTATTCATATGTTTCAGCCCCTCCTGTGCCCCCCCAAACCCCAATACTCATGTTGTTCTATTAAGTCACATCTGTGTTTTATCCAAGATGTTGATCACCTGTTCTAATACGTAACCTGCTTTGATCCTTAAGATGTCAGGGGAAAGATGTATGTAAAAATTGGGCAAAGAACATTTGTCCAAAGAACAAAAGTCCAAACAGACAACAAATTCACCTGCAAAAGGATATCAGCAGAGCATCCAGAGATCATTTCACTTTTACATAATAAGACCTACTAATAATGAAGAGGAGAATAAACAAGATTATCATCTAACTCCATGATAGGGATTAATCTTTTTGAGGTCATTTGAAAAGTTTCTGCTTTTCATATCTGTGAATTCTAGGCATGATTAATGAATTTGTATTTTACCAGTCTTTTCCCAGTGGCAGAATTTGACTTTTTAATACAGTCGTTTTATAATTTTCTTAAACGGAGCAGAGGTAGGTGGGAGACAGGCAGCAGTTCTTTCTGCTGTAGAAAGTGTGTCCATAATTGCCCCAAAGAAATGTAAGAGAGTCAAAGATGATAGTATATTAAGAAGCATTAATTTCTACCTATTAAAAAATATTTTGAAGCACAGACAAGGATGTAGAGATAGATATTTTTTTTTTTTATTAGAGTCCCTGAGATAACATCTCATTTTTAGTCTAGACAATTTGAATTACCACCTACAGTGTATGGTAAGAAATTACCACAAGAAAAATCTTTTGAATATTCATCTTCCCATCCTTTCATGTTCTACAATAAGAAAAGTCAAAATATAAGAGTAGGACTGCAGATTTTCTTGGAAAATTGCAAAGCTTTTTGAAGGATCTTGGAAAAAAAGACCTTTTTTTTGCTAATAACTAGATTTTTTTTTTTATTCTATCCAACAAATCACTTTAAAGAAAGTGCTAGATCATGTTATATTACCGAACAGGGTCACATATTTGATTTTTACAGTTTAGAATTTATGCATTCACAGACGTGTTACCAGCTAACGATAGAGAAGATAAGGTTATAAGATTCAAAGCTCTGTGACATTGTTTGTGATAAGCATTTACATTTATGAAATTTGTTAAGTTGCTGTTCCCACATGTCATATTATATTCTGAAAACTATTATGTATAACATTAGCATAGAAAAATCCTTTCTAAGCAAAATCAAATTTGCTAGCAAGGTAAAAAGTGACTGTATGGTTTACAAAGAACGTGGCTGAACTGAGGACATGGGAGTACACCCCATAATTTTCTGACATGGTTTTAGAGCATGCGTATGTGTACATATCCTCTGGGAGAAAATCAGGGTACATATGTAGGGACAGAGCTGGACACAGCGTGCAATGGGTGTTGCAATCTGGACAGCAGCTTTCAAAACATGACATTTGGATCAGCTTTTCTTCTCAGGAAACCAGAAACACAGGAACTGCTTGATGGGTGTTTGTCAACTTTGTTTATGGTCCTGAAAGAGGGAAATGCGTTTCACCTGTGGAGAAATAGGAGTATACGTGGCATCTGTAAGAATGCATGAACTAATTACGTAGCAGACTATGTAGTGCTAGTGGAGAGATTTAAGATTCAAATAAGTTACTTATACAAATCTCATTTATTTTTAATGGTGGTTGGGTCTTGTCTATATTTTCCACCCCTCGTACTTTCTCTAATTAAGGGAAATGAGAGTCGAAATTCGGGATCTGTAATTGCTCTTTAGGTAAGGATTATTCATTGTCTTACTGAAGAATGTGATATGGAATGGAGCACTGACATGCCAAGAATGACTCTCCAGCAAAAAACAACTGCATTAAGCATTTCTAAAGACCCTGCACATGATTAATCCATCTCTGAACAGTAATATTCTTCATTTGCAGTATGGTGTTAGTCAGGAATTGTTGCTACTTTTCTTAATGAGGTTTTAATAAAGCTTTTAAGCTGCTAAAATTACCTGAAAGTTCAGCTCTTTGCTGCTCAAAACATATGCGGGGCATTTTACTTCAAAAAAAGTGGGGGATCGTGTGAAAAGTGTGTGTATGTGTATGCATATATCCTCAAGTAAAAAATGAAGAAGTATGTAAAAATAGCATTTTCTCAGTTTAGTTGAGCAGCTTATAGGTAATTAACTTTATAAATAACTTGTAGTGCTGTTAAAAACACATCATTGTTGGATACCACAATTATCCTTTTGTAATATGGAGGGTAAAATGTTATGGAAGGAACAGGATTCAGTGATGTTGTTTATTGCTGACTTTGGAGCAGAACCAGCCTTTTTCAGACACGATGTGTTTGCTTTCTAAAGTTGCTTGCATTGTCTAGGGATGAGGATTAAGGCTTAGACTTTTTATGTTTGGTCTGTCTGTGTCCAGGAGGTATTATTTATATTGCATGGAATTGGGACATGA
>NW_009647735.1:2582913-2583451 GCF_000708025.1 Charadrius vociferus | reverse complement strand
TGAAGAGGCAGACTATAAAATTTTGATACAGTTCTTTTGAAGAAAAAATAAAAGTATATGTTAGAGCTTGTAGTTAGATTTGACGAGCTAATTAAATGCTGTCCAACTCTTAATTACTAGGTCTGTGGTAGAAAAGGAATGTACAAGTATTTTGTAAATCCATATTTGACAAAGCAATTTTATTTTTAAGATAAGACATGTTTATGTCTGAGAAAATCAGAGAGAACACTTCTCCCAATGCCATGTTTTAAAAGACAAGAATTACTAGATTATAATAGGAACCCTGTTATGTAGTTTAATATCTTCTAGGAATAGGGAGTATTGCTTATAAAGAGAAGCATGCCTTACAAATGAATATCCAAAATAGAATTATGCTGATAAAGAAGGTTAATGGGAGATTTTTGGAGCTGCTCCTGGCAGATATTTGTTTTGCATAGAAAGGATTATGGAAGAACTGGAAAGGAAATGTTTATTTAGATTTGTTTTCATTAGCTTGGCATATTTGTTGTCTGTGTGCATACACACAGAACTGCTGAAC
>NW_009647735.1:2570821-2582896 GCF_000708025.1 Charadrius vociferus | reverse complement strand
GCTGAACCAAGAATAATTGAGAATATGTGATTTTTCTTTGATGAATGTATATCTCTACTATAAATGTAATTATTGATTTCTGAATATGATTTTTGGAATATCCAGCAAGATCCACGGGTATCCAAAATGATAAAAGTAAATCTGGTAGTTATTTGGATAGTTTATGTACACATTGCTGAACAATAAAAGCTAGGAAAAGTATTATAAAATAGCAAAGATAATATTGTGTTCGCAGAAGAGAAGAATACTTTGTATTAATGAAATGAAAAGAGGTCAAATGTTTGAAACAAAGTAATGGAATGAAGTATGACTCAGTTGATCTTGATGCTATTAAAAACTTTAAATCTTAGAAAAATTCTGTAAAATGAAATCATAGCCTTGCAGTAACTTTTCTATTTAGTACTATTTCTCATTTACCAGTTTTCAGCTAATGGCCTTCGAGATTTAGAGAAAATAATCTGAATGCTGTGCTTCCAAAGGTACTCAGTTAAGTCTGCCTTTTGGATTACTGTATTGGGGTCTGTATGATTTAAAATGAATAAAACCTGCCTCTATAGTTGTGATAAAGATTATACAGCTAGTGCAGTATCTTTCAACATGCAGCTTTTAGGGGAATCTAAGAGTGCAAATTCCTCCAACATTTGTCATTAAATGAAATAGGGATTTGGATCTGGTCATAATGGAAAAAAATCAGCTTCTATAAAATTTTTAATAAAGAAAAACACTTTAAGCTCTTGTGCATACCCTAAATGAGTTACATTTTATGTTTCTGTCAACATAACGTGCTTACATTTGTTTTAAGAAAATAAAAATATTTATGTGAAAAAAAATACTTCTCATTTTAATTTTCCAAGTGTCATTATATAAAAAGCCCAATGTTTTTCATCTAGCTCCTAAATTACTCTACCAATTAGTGATAATTTTTGGGTTGTAGCATCTTTGGAGACTAGTCTCCTGCTAACTAAGAGCCATGGGAACAGACTGGCCAAGCGATCATGGATTACAGCAGCAACTAAACAGAATGGAAAATGGAATAGTCAATGGAAAATTCACTGTTCTTTAGCGATCAGGTAGATACATAACTTAAATATTTTTTTAAATCTGAATCTTCTTGGAATATGTAACATTTTTATTTGGTGCTACCTCCCTTGTCAACCTTGGCATTGTCTGTCTTGGATGTGGTTCGTGCAATAAGCTGTTCATTTGATGTTCTGTATACAACATGTTTTAGTGATCTATTTCACTGTCAACATTTGCCCATATGTTTAACTGCAACGTGCAGCTTTTAGATGGTGACTGTTGTGAGGATAATGAGTAACGGTGTCAGGAAGATTTGGGGTTTTCCCCATAGGTTGTTCATCAGAGGAAAGTATGAGGTTTGAGCAGTGTAATACTTAGGTATTTTCAAATATTTAACAAGTCACATCTTCCCTGGGCTGAGACAATTCAATATTTTTTTTTTCAGTATATTAAGAGAACTAAAAGCAACGAAATAGAAAATTCAGCAGTAACTTTAATCAATAAGGTTGTTGTACAAGTATGCTTTACAAAGTCATTCCAGTATTTTGGTGTTTACATAAGTGTTTCTATCCACTGTAAGTGTTGTAAACTATTCTCAGTAAATAACATTACTTGTGTTAGGTAACCTAACAGCTTTCTTTTTGAAGTGCTTAGAGTGCTATTGTTTATGATACAAAGTAAACTCTAAATATATTTACAAACCACAAAGCAACTTGAAAGTTTGTTTTGATCTTTTTGAGGCTCTTATTCAAAACTGTGTGAAAATTATCATATATGATGGGTTCTTTGCCTACAATGACAGTACATTATGGAAAAGCTTGAAATGCTATGAAAGGCTGTCTCATCATGTTTTTGTACTACAAAAGGCTCTCATTTCAAGCTTAGTCTCTGAAAGTTTGCCTCATCCTGTGCTTCAACAAATTAAAGCCTACCTTTTTTTCTCCTGCAATTAGTTTATAACTCTTCAGGTATACAGCCTCTTGTGAAAGTATATAATCTAATTTCAAGCCTAGTTTGCTTCTAATTATCTGTTTATCAGCGATTGAGAGGAATTTTTTTTTTCTCTTTACTCACAAATTTTAGGCTTTCAGAAAAAAAGAACATCTGGTATTGAGAACAGAGTGTATTGATTATATTATCTCTAATATAAATATATTTTTGCCTTATTTTAGTAATAGTCAGAAAATAGTTTGTTTTGAGACTGCTGTTCAGTGTTCAATTTTCCTCTTAAAAAGTAGGTTCTGAAATGTGAGGAAGTTGTGTGTGTTTGTTTCTGCATCATAAATCAATTTCTTGACAGAAGCAATGACTAATTCTTTTTTTAGCAAGCCAGTCTTCTTGGTGTTAGTATGAAGGGCTTTGCTTCATCCTTTTGATGGGCTACTTATAGTTACGGTGTTGCTGAATTGAAGAGGTCTGATTTTTTTGTTCCTTGATTGGGGTTCTTCTGTGTGTGATAGGCACCATGTGCATAAAAATACAATAATCCTGTGCAATGTTTTCCAATTTTATTGGAGAGGTGGAGTGCTCTATCCCCCAGTTTTTAGTAAATTTTCCCACTAAAAGTGAGTCATTAGAGTTAAGTGACTGAATTTTATACAAGTCAGTTAAAAATCTCTGAAGTGCCAAATCCAAAAATTGTATCGGCTCTTTCTGACAGATTCCCATTTGAAAAGAAGAAACAGAACCCAAAGGCTAATCTCTGTTGTAACCTTTCCAGTTGCAAGACAAATGTATGAGACTCAGGAAACAAACTGGTGTGCAATGACTTTGGTGAAGAGAATAACTAAGTAGAATTACCCACCTGTGAACAGCTGTGCTATGTAATTTTTTTAAAACAAAAGTCTGTGGAGAAAGAAAAAAAAAACAAAAACCAACAAACAACTTGCTAGACCAAGCAGAGCCTGTTGTTCTGCATCCAAACTGCTGCAATAACTAACAGGATTGTGAGGTGTAGCAGGGAAGGGTATGGAATAATATGCAAGTGGACAATGGAGCCATTTCAGCTGTAAGAAAAATTTCTATACTGTTTCACATGTACCTTAGCAAATACTAAGACAAAAAAAAAAAGACAATTTGGAATTAAGTCCAACTTTCTCTGGAAGACAAAGTAGAATACACGCATTCTTAAAAGTTTTGTTGGTCAAAATAATTTATATGTCCATAGAATGTTTAGTGACTGATTTTCTAATATGAAAATGAAACACTTTTACAATTTCATAGAATAAGGTTTTGCTGATCATTTTGTCTTCCTTTATCTAACACTATAACAAAGTTGTACAATATTTCAAAGACTGTTTTCCAAACAATTTATTGGAGAGTGGCGCATGTATTCTGCGATGCTTTGTGTACTTACAGAGTATGTATATGTCTTTCTTTCTAAGACACCTTATTTGTGAGGAAGAGGGTGAACAGAATTCAGGAGTATTGGTGTCTTTGTATTAAACAATAATTTGGAAAATGGTGAATATTTTTATAGGAAAGACTTCTTAACAATATTAAGGGATGAACTTTGGATAACTCCATAAGTAAAAAGAAGGGTTTGTAAGGGAAACTTTTTGTAAAGATAAAGCGGTTTCTTCTGCCAAAGCTTCATTGTTTGCTCTACTTTGGAAGAAGGGTGAAAAGTCTGTGCTCAAACTTTCCCCACTTTCTTAGCCTTGGCAGCACTAAAGCAAATTAACATTTTTGAGAAATCATACCAACTTCTTAAATAATTTGTGGAAAGTAAATTCAACTCTGCTTTCAAGAAAGGAATGAGAAAAAAAAAGTAAAAAATATGCAAAATACAATAATGAAAATCATATATAGGTAATCAGGTTCTCAAAAAGACTAGCCCCTGTTAAATCAATTGTACTGAATTAAGAAAAACTTGGTTCTAAATTCCCTGAGATTTCAAGTCTTATTGCTTTAATTTAGTTTTTTTTAGTGGCCATATCTAAAATGAAAATATCTTTTCTATTTTAGCATTAAACTCAATTAAATAGAGAGACTTACAGTTCAATAGGCCAATGTTTAAACAAGATTTGAATGTCAATTGAAGTTACAGTCTCATTATCACAGATAGACTTCTTGGATTTTCTGCCATTATTCAATATATATCTTACAATCCATTATACCGAATATTACCACCAAGTTATTATTTTTAATATAACCTAAAATATTAGATTCTTTTTAATTTTAAAGCATTAAAATAATTTAATTCATCTTTAATGGATATACTTGTCATTGTCAAAATCTTGGAGATCTTTTCTCCTCTGCCTTTAAAGCACTCACTGAAAAGCAAAGCACAAAGGCACACAAAACTTACCAGGACAAATAGTTATCACTTTCAGCAACAAATCCTTTCTGAATAGCAGTCTATTGCATGGTCTGCATGAACTGTAATGCCTTCAAGACCTGTTTTGGGGGAGAGGGGAGGATGAAGGCAAGCAGAGTTCAAGCGGAACCTGAGTTAAAACATGTAAGGCAATTGCAGTTTAGTCAGAAATGTCTTATCTGAGGCAGAAATCAGTTAGAAGAAAAACAGAGACTATTGATGTATTAAAATGGATGTGTGGAAAGAGAAGAAAGAAGCAGGAATAGTAGACTGCAGAAGCAAGTGGGTGGCACTAGCTGTGATTTTCTATGCATTACTGAAATCTAATGTGCTGGTTCATATAGATGGAATATTAATGAAAATGAGTAACTCAAGGAGCCATGAAAGGGCGAGATTTGGAGAGGTAGTTTTATGTCAAAGGAATCTTGGTTTCTGGCACACAAAATGAAGCTCCAGGGAACATAGCAGTGAAATCTTCGGGAAGTGGAAAATAATGCACCGAAAAAAAGATGGGTTATCATTTACCTCTGACTGCTAATGCTGAAGGACACAGAAAAAGAAATTAGAGGAGGTATGTGAAAATTTATGAAGTTATGCTTAGAACTGACCTTGTAAAAATAGCTAAGATCAAAGGAGGGAATATACAGGAAAAAAAATTAATACTCATTTCTCAAAGTCCAGATTATGTGCATC
The DNA here is from genome assembly GCF_000708025.1 of Charadrius vociferus. Classification (NCBI taxonomy): domain Eukaryota; kingdom Metazoa; phylum Chordata; class Aves; order Charadriiformes; family Charadriidae; genus Charadrius; species Charadrius vociferus. Next base: position 2,577,864 of record NW_009647735.1, on the reverse strand, counting down.
CTTTGGGCATTGAGGAAATTAGCTAGAAATACCCTGCTGTACAACTGAGAATTTCTTTATGAAAAGTCATGTTTAACTGGGAAGGTAAGCAAATATTAGAACAAAGCAAATGAAGTGACAATTTTCAGAGGACAGAAGAGTGAACCTGGTAATTAAAGATAATTAATTTTGAAAGACCAAGGCTTAGTTCACAAAAGACATTTAACGTATAACTGAGGCAGAATTTGGCATTGTATGTCAAGAAGTTTAATCCTTCCAATTTCTGCCTGAATGTGAAGAGACAACGGTCACCTAGTGCTGCCAAATACTCCAGAAAGATTTATCTAAATTCTGGTCTCTTTTCATATACAGGATTGCTACTATGTCACAGCTCAGCCTCTGTTGCACATCTTGCCCTAGGTGAGGTCTCCTGCCTAGTTATTCCAGATCCCTACTATCTGAAAGGAATGACCAGCTATGGTCAGACCATACCTGATAGCCGGAGTTCCTTGTCCCCAGCGTCATGTGAAATAGATACAGATCTCTGGATGACCATAGTGTCACCACACTTAAAAAAAAAATCAGCATAATCTGGGTAAAGGGGAAAAAAAAAAGTTTACACACAGACAATTGGGTAGAAGATCCTGAGAAACGCATGTCATTATTTTACCCTAGGGAAACTGGTCAGGCTGAAAGGGTTTATATGATTCAGTGGTTTTAAAGTGATTGAGACCAAATAGTGGGATAAGTAAAAGGGCATGGGTTCATTGTGGTAGCCAGACAGTGAAATGAAAGGAAAACCATAATCAGCCAGACAGGGGAAGGCATCCTCAACTAAGTAATCAAACGCAACAGACAGTAAACTGAGTAGGTTATGTTCAGAGTCACAGGCATCTGTTTTGCTTGCTCTACATGCTTCTTAGTAATGATGAATGTGAATGCAAGAATGAAAATTATGCATATGTTCTTGTGCTTTTGACAGCAGCAACTTCTACATTAGCTCTTGACTGAAATGACTGATTTTCCCTGTGAGAAAACTTGCCTATGTGCCCAGTTTTCAGAGCTGTCATGTATGAGACACAGTTAATCCCTTGGCTATTGAAGGGTGAGCAACCAGTAGAGCCAGGATTCCTCACTTCCAAGAGCCTTCTCCACTGATTTCCAGAAAGAATTATCATACTCTGCCTAATCGTGATTTCTGAAATCTTCACTTTCTTGTGTCAAAATCTCAATAGGAAGATTTTTCGGATGGTATAAAGTACTCTCTAGAACAGCTAGAAATCTACATTTAAATCAGATTTGAAACCACCTGCTCTATCTAATGTGTTTCGACTGCAACACTTCCGTATAGAAAGAGAAAATACCATTATCATATCAAGTTTATAAAGTATATTACCATATGCATTCTTGCGAAATAAAGAGATGGGCAATTACTCTGGTGAGGGTTAAATTCTGAATCCTGACAGGAGGCAGAGACTCGTTAAAGGCTTGAGCTTAGTGTGTAAGCCTTAAGAGTATAGACCTGTTTTCCTTCAAAATTCAGGTATAACTATTTTGTTTTTTTCCTAGTCAATACACCAGAAGCAGTTAATGCCATTCTGAGGTATATAACCCCCTAGACATGATATACCAAACATGGTCATTTACATTAAGGATTTGGATTTCCATGAGAAATCTAAAAGCCAAATGTTTTATACCAGTAAAGAAATACCATATGCTAAACTCCAATTGAATTGTGGTTGTGCTCAAAGTCATGATTTCTCTCTGTCACTGTGATTCTGTGGTTAATCTAAGAGTACGTAAGACCTTTAATCATGTGATAACTTTCATTGTAGTAGTACTCTGAATGCAGCTTTCGCTATCACTATCTAACAAATTGTAAACAGCAAATAGTAGCTGTCAAGCAAACACATCAGATAAAAGCAGATGAATCAAGTCTTGAACCAACCTGGAAAGCGATGTCCGAGAGCATGATTTCAATATACCAGATTTGCATACTCAGGACCTAGAATGTCCTGTCTGTATGGATGTCTGATGACAAACTGACAAATGTGCTTAAAATATATTCAAATTTCTGCATTTCAGGAGCAAAAGAACAAATGGGTTACGGTGTATGAACAAGGTTCAGAGCATGGAGATTGAGTGAAATGTCATTGAGGAACTCAGATAAAACTGAGGATATTTATTTTCTGAATTGTAAATGATGGCATGATTTCCTTAAAAAAATTTTCAAGATTTCTTGGAATTACTCGTAAAATGTAGTTCAAATTATGTATCACTCATGTAAATTTTCCAAAATTTATATTCAGGTCATAAACTATAATGCCAGAATAAAATATAATAGCAGTAAATATCAGAGGCATTTGTTAGACCATCTCAATAATTAGAGAATGTATTCCCGTGAGAGTAGAATTACTGTAATGTATGCTAGCAGAATGTTTGAAAACAACCCTCTTAATAACTGGAGTTGACAGAAAATACACTGCAAAAGGATTATTGGCAAAGGCATGTAAAGTAAGAGATTTGGCAGGAACTTTAAGAACCCAAATATGCATCACTCAAGGGAGAAGATTTCTATCCGGGGAACAAGCTGCCTTTGTAAACAGGATTATACCCATAACAAGCATCTAGAAAGCATATATGAATTCCACCAAAGAAAAATTGTATCCAACAGAAATGAGGGATGTAAGAAATACTTCAATGCAAGTTACTTCAGGTAACTCAAATAGTTAAAATTGTAAAATCAGTTTTATTATTTTTTCCATTTAATTGTTTATTTAATTGTTACATTAACCAGTCACTTTGCTTCTCTATCCCCATAACAGATGTTCATTATAAAAACTGAATACATTAAGACGATTACATTATTCAAACTCTTTGATAATTCATTTGTATTAAAATCATAAGACTCTGTTGACATTTCCCTAGGGTACATTTGGTGAGGTTAAGCAGGATAAATGTCACAGTTAGTAATGCTGTTAAGATAAAAACCTTGCAGAGGAACCGCATATTATTTCTCTGCTTTATGGTCCTTATCAGCAACATTTAGAGCTAGATTTCCTTTTTAAATGATGCATTATACCTTGAAAAGTAAAATAAAAAGACCTGAATTTATGATTCTTGCTCATTTCATCAAGAATAAATGAATAGAGGAGGAGAAATCTTAAAAAATTATGCATTATTTTTTTTAAAAAAAGGTTTGAAACAAAAATAATATGCTATATTTAAATATAATGGCCCTGGTGAGATGTGGTATGGAAGAATTTATCTTAAAAAGAATGTAAGATGTGTATTATTTTCAGTGCAAATATTTCAAAATAGGAGGTGAACCACAGAATCGGTAAGATTCAAAGAGGAACCTCAAAAACAGCACAGACTGCAGTATTTCAGAAATATCTGATTGCATAGCATCATGTAGCTGGCAGTAGAGAAAAAATTAGGTTGGGATGGCCTGTAGAGGTCCCTCATTTATATTAGTAACATTTTAAAAGTAAATTCAGGTTGCTCATGGCCTTCTCCAGGCCAGTTTTGAAAAAGTCCGAGAACTGATAATGCACACAGACTTTCAAGGCCAGTGGTCTGATGCTTCCCTTTTCCCTTGTATCCAGCCCAAGTGTCCATTGTTGAGACCTGTGTCAGCTCTTGGTTGGCTCTCCATCAGGTGGCTGGTTGCTGGTGGATCCTCCTGGCTTAGCCTTCCCACCCTGAAATAAACAATTAATGCCCTCAGTCTCACCTCACCGTAGGTCCCCGAGCTGAACCCAGTCTATGCCGCTTTGCTGACTCTTCAGTGTGGGCCATCTCTTTTGTATTGGGGGCCCAGAACAGGACGTGCAGATGACCAAGAAGCATTTGTTTCCTCCAACCTACCAGCTGCTCATGGCAGTGCCTGTCAGTGTTCTCAAATATTAACTTAGTTTATGCCTTTTCATGAATCTAAAGGATGTTGCTTAAAGTTTAGTGTGGTCGTTGTAACAGATAATTGTTTATGTTTCAGATACGGAAAGTTTTTCTTTATTCAAATGCATTAAAAAGGTAACTAATTATATCCTATTAAAGAATAAATTGCAACAACTCCAATTGATAAGATTAGATGGATGTAGAGGAATATAAAGTGTTTTGCTTTTTTAATTCAGCAAAATTAACAAGAAGCTGCTTAATAATGAAAGTTAATTTCATACTGCTCAGGTAGTTACAAGGGGAATTTTGTTTTGGTTTGGGTTTTGTATCTGGATTATACCTAGTATCTGGATAGAACTTTAATTAGAAATATTACTGATTATCAAACAAGTGACAATTTTGCAGTTGTCTGTAATTGCAATATCTTTGACTATACTCAGCTTAAAAAAAAAAGGTCTTGATAAAAATTTTATTATTAATAAAAAATACTCATAATGTGCTATTCTGTGAAAATAAAGCCACAATTTCAGAGGCTAATTAAAATGATCAACCAGCTGAGAACTCAAAAAACCCCAAAACCCAGAGTGGTTGAATATTAGAGGACCTCTGGATAGCTAGCCCAACACCCCTGCTCAAAAAGCAGTCATCTGGAGAAGGTTTTTCAGGGCCATGTCTGGTTGGGTCTTGTAGATTTTCAAGGATGGCGACTCCACAAGCTCTCTGGGCAACCTCTTGCCGTGTTTGACCACTTTCACAGTAAAAAACGAAAACAAAACAAAATTCTGATGTGCAGTTTCCTGTGTTTCAGTTTGTGCCCATTGCCTCTTGTCCTGTCAGTGAATACCACTGAGAAGGATCCGGCTCCATCGTCTTTACTACTCCCATCAGGTGTTTATACACATTCATGCAACCTCCCCTGAGCCTTTGCTCCTTTAGGCTGAACAGTCCCAGCTCTCTTAACCTCTCCTTGTATGAGAGAATGCTCCAGCCCTTAATCACTTCATGGCCCTATGCTGGACTCTCTCCAGTATGTCCATGTCTCTTACTGGGGAGCCCACAACTGCACATGGCACTACAGCAGAGCGTAATATATGGTTAGGCAATTTTCATCCTTTTTTTTCAGAGTTATAATCATACGGTTGAAAGGTACTGATTTGTTTCTGCTTTATAATGCTAAATTGCATTTCCTACACTTTTAAAGCATTGTCAGAAAAGTGATTCTGTGAGATTAATCAAAGTCTTGTGAATAATAAAGTTTAAACTTTGAGTAATACAAAACTGAAGAGGAAACTCCATTTAGAGAGGTGTTGCCAATTATCAACTGTCAAAATGGAACCATAAACTAAATGGGATTACCTTGATCCCCGTTATTCGATATCATCATAGATGACTAGAAGACAGAAAAGGAAGTATATGTACTCATTTTGTGTGTGACATAATGCTGGAAATAAGTCAGGGTTGTAATTCAAAATGAACTTGCTGTAACCTGTTAAAAGTGCTAAGTCTTCCTCTGGGACAAGAATAATTGTCTAGGTAGCAGTTCTTTGGGTGGGAGAGTCTCAGGACTGCTTATGTCTTGAAAACTAAACACAATCAATTATGGCACGTTATTACCAGCAAGGCAGCCTATACTGTGGCACGTAAGCACATGAACTTGTGTTTTGCTGGATGCATGAAGCAAACTTTTTCCGCACCCGACTGTCACAGGGGCTCAACTGGAGGTCTTTGTCCAGATTTTACAGTCATTTAGGAGAGTCAAAAGAAAATAGCAAGAATGGTAGGAAATAAAACAGAAAGATGAAAGGAGCTATGATAATAAGCTATTTCCGGTGCTTATCTTGCATAGATATATAATAATGGGGGTTAATTGTAGTAAGAGACATTCAGATTTGATATGAAGAAAAGTATTTTAGTGGTAAAGATGCTGAGGCATCGGTATAGTTTGCTGACAATTTCTGGCAACTTTTAGAAAAGGTTAGACAAATATATGTAACATAGTTAGAGCTGATCTACAGGAAAGGGACTAGATGACCTTTGAAAGTCCCTTCGAGCTCTATGATTTTGCTCATTTACAGATACCACCATACAGAGTTACAAAGCCAGACAAAGGAAACGGCTGTTAAAAGCAATGGATAAAAGAAAAATAAAGTGTCTATCTCTTTCTTTGCTGTACCCTTCTCTGTTCAAGTCAAGAATATCAGCCAGGGAGTAGTTTTATTTGTATCTTATTTTTATATTTTTAAAGATGGGGAAGTTGACTACGTCAGATTGCTTGATAGAATTCTTTTACTTAGAAGATACCTATTGCGTTTTCCTATCTTCGGTAGCATGTTTTAAACAAAGGGAAACATACTGAACATTGCTATGAAGTAATATAAGGAGTTTTGCACAAATAACTCCTTTAAATAAGGCAGCATTTTGTTGTTTGTGTGTCAGTCTGTGTGTCTTAAGCACCTTGGTTTGAACTTTTTGACCATGTCTCTTCAGGGAAATTATGATTTCGGTCCCCTTAAGTTTCCACATGGCCCTTGAGTACTGGATTACAGCTGGCTGCCTATGAGCTTTGGAAAATGTTATCCTTATTTTATCACTTTCTTTTTTAAATCAGTCTCATCAATAAAAATAGAATAGCACTACTTTCCGGACCGGTAGGGTTTTAACCTGCATATTTTCCTATAAACTCTTGACATTTACAGGAAAAGTACTAGAAGGGATTTATGATGAAGTTGGCTTGATAAGAAATTTCCTGTCTCATCTGACATGGAAGTACTCTGGATGAAAGAAGCTATGATAAATGCATTATCTAAACACATTCGTTCATCAGGAAGAGGTTGAAATAATGACATTGCCAATCTTGCTGATGTAAAAGAGAATGGGAAAGCAAAAGGATGGTTGCATTTAATTAATTTACTGCAGGACACATATAACAGGATTTAACAATCTATTGATATAATAGATTGTTATAATAGAAACAGTAACAGTCTATTTCTATTTTTAATAAGATTGTTGCTATGCTAATACATGGAATCCTAATGTATATATACTGCTGGAAATTATTGTGGGTTCATATACATTCTCTTAAATTAGGACTTTGTACTTTTTAAAATGCTACTTGTAAATTTCAGTTAAAATACACTGGTAATAGAAAACCAAATTGTTTTCTG
>NW_009647735.1:2566011-2570767 GCF_000708025.1 Charadrius vociferus | reverse complement strand
GGAAATGGACTTACCTTTTATGTTTAGAGCGTGCAGATGCTCAGGGATACTGGGCAAACCCAATACAGTGCAAAGTTAGCATAGGAAGAGACCTACAATACAAAAACTGAGATAATCTCTCACATGTATGACTATTTCAAGAATATGGGGAATGTTTTAAGGACTATTTTGAGATTTTGAGATACTTAAATGAAAAATGCTTCACAAATCCTATAGTAACCATGATCAGTCCCAAAGAACTAAATAATTTAGGTCAGAGAAAGTGATCACTGGGAAACAACTGAAGCATCTGTTCTTACACAATTAGCGTATAACATTTCAGATTAGGAGGAACAACTTGATTTCGTTGTGAGAAACTCATTGATATTGGGGGGAAAAAAAGTAGTTCATTGTTTTTCGTTAGTAAAACTCTATCTATAGGAAGTTTTAAAAAGAAGACACTGTTGATGACAATAACTTGTCAAAATAACACGAGTTTGCAGAAAAAGGCAAGAAATTTAAGTCATTACCCTTACATTTGCAAAGCAGTGTCTTAAAATTTCTAAATTATTAATTCAAAATCTGTTCTTTTTTTTCTGTTATGCCAAAGTAGAAGTTGACTGCTTATAAATTGAGAAATTACTTTTAAAATTACTGTTTATTTCATTTTTTTAGATGTCCAAATGTAAGACTTTTAAACTATGAAATTCTATGAAATTTGGTTCTGTATATTAAATATTAAACCCAGCTGTGCAAACACGCATACTGGGATTGGTGTGCTACTAAAATTGATTTATTTTTTTTTTTTCTGAATGAGTTCTGCTTCATATTGTGAAATGAGAGCTGGGATTTACTTTATCTCAGTAAGGCAATAGCTCTGTAAGAGAGATGATTTGCCAGTGGTAGGGCCTGATTTAAGAAATGTTCTGTTCTTCAAAACCAAAGAAGTCAGTGATGTGTTTAAATGGCAGCCAAGAAAATAGCTGTGAAAGCTTTACCATATTTTAATTACACTGAGATACATGATTTTGCCAAAATTTTCCTTTAAAATACTGATATACCATAGAAGGTTGTTTTATAGATATAAAAAAACTCCACGCTTTGAGATATTCCAAGATTTCAGCGCAAACTCTAAATCTCCCTTGAAGGAAATTAGTGTTTGAAGAAAAGAAGATTTGCAGAAGACGTAATGATATTTTAGGAGTTAAATCTACGTTGTAAATCCAGGCATGTTGTCATCTGGGGGGGTATTTAATCCATGAAGGTTTTTAAAGTTCAATGAGTTGCACAACAATAAATTCCAGAGGAGACTATTTTCCTATTCTGCTCAATCTTTTGTTTCACCAAATAGAGAAATACTTGGGAAGGAAGAAAGGGAGAAGGTCATATCTGCCTAGTCAGTGAAGCCTGGAAGTCAAGTATGGATTTTCACTCCAGCTAAAAAACAGTTTATTGCAAAGAGATTTCTTCACATAAAGATATTTGTCTGTAATGGTGGCAAAGCAGGTACAGGGTATATACAAAGGCTTAGAGTATAGGGGTTTATTGTTTGTGTCGAGTACACAAACTGTTCTGATTGTCTGATTTCATTGGAGTTGTGTAATCATTAATATGATTACATTATCAGCTTGTTTAAGTAACTGTTGTGGAAATGTTGAAAGGAGAGCATGTTACAGACCATTTTAAAAACCATAGCAACTTGCAGAAAATCTTCCATATAAAGAGTTTCCTTTCAAGTGATAAACTACTCATGCAATTCTACTACTTTTCTTCCACTTTACAGCAAATTTTCGGAAAGTTAACAGGAAGTCTGTAAAAACACCTCAAGCATCATGAATCTAGTAAATTTTCAGTTCCATCTAAGACTCACAAAAATATGGAGAGGGAATGAGTAGATGTACACTATAGAAAACTGCTCATGAAAACATAGGACTCCTAGAGCATCTGAGGTGACATGGTAATGTGTTAACTCAGTCTCCCTCCACAGGTTTCCATTCTGGAATAAAGTAACATTGGCCTGTAGAGTGTGCAGATGTGAGAGCTTCTCTTTTTGTCCTGCACAGGTCTGTGTGCCAGATCCAGAGCCTGTGTTCCTGTTCTGCATGGAGACGTGGATCCTCCCTTTCATTGCCCTTTTCTATTGCATGCTACCTGTGGAAGTTGAGTCAGTTACTTCATTGTGGTTGCACTCCACATGCCAAAAATTAGCAGTATTAATGATCCATGCCAGGTCCCTAATGTCCTGGTTCAAGTTCATGCTGCTGTACAGGGTGCTTTATTCTAAAGTTAGGTTGGAGATCAGTAGTAGATACCTTACTGTCAAGTAGGAAGTTTTGAAGATTGTTTTAATTACAGAATGAGCTGTCATAGTAAGTGAAATGAACGTTGCCTTTTAAATATACTTATGCTTGGTTGCTGTTAATAATGACTGTGGATGGAGGTTTATATCCCAAAGAAAAACTATTTCATAATGTGCACTATACAGCTTGCTACCAAAACCCTGCAGCAAAGAGGCAAACCAGTCCAGTGCAATCTTTAGTATGTAGTTTGGATGGCACAGTAGTTTAGAGCTGAGGAAAAAAATGCAATGCTAGCTACCCAACACCCCCAACCCTGCACGTGTCTGGTGTTTTGAAGGTTGTTTAATTTTCAGTCTTCTTTCTGTGTGAGAGCTACAGGTTTTTCACTAACTTCTGCCTCTCTTAATTGTTCCTCTGCAATCCAGTTGTATAAGTTTAATTAGCTGCTTCTGTTTTAGTTTTCTCACGTCATGTTGTCTTTTTCATTAGATTTCTCTTCTTCATTTGTGTTAGATGTTTGCACGTTTCCTAGCTTTAAGCAATGTGGGCTCGAATTGCTATCTAAAGTTGGAACGTGTCTTCAGTTACCTTTTTGTTAATTCCTTTTATTTTTCTGTCAAAACCGTATGTTATCATGTGTTGCCAATGAAGTGAAAGAGAACTGAAAGGTAATCCACATCAGCTTTTTTGCTTCTAGCAAAGGTTTGTGTCTTTAGACTTGTTTTCTTTTATAAATGTTCTATGAAACTATCCATACTATTCTCATTTTCTGTTTTCACAGAGGCTATGCATAAGCATGTTAGAGAATGCTGAAGGCTTTTAAGCTTGTAAAAACAAATGTATCAATGATGTAGTTTTCTCGAATTCTCAGCAACTCTTTTATGGCTTTTTTTCCTGTCACATAAAAGTTTAATTTTTTTTGTAATATTAAGATGGGATTGAATTAGTGTGAACAACTGAGTAAAAACTCTGCGAATGTTGTTAAGTTAAAAGGGGGAAAAGGAGAAAACAGAAGGCAGAATTAGCATTCTAGAAGCTGGAGAACATGATCAAAACCAGGAAGGACAGTCCCAGCACACTGATAGGTTATGAGATGTGTGGAATGGGCTTTGTTTTTACATACAATATTTAGAACGACTGTGGGGATAGATCATGTGTTGGTTTTGGATAGTGATATTTTGGGGTGAAAAGATGTGAAGGCAGCAGTCGTCTGCAAAGCTCTGGTCTTCAGATGCTGAAATTCTGGAAGATTTAAATAAAAGTAGTAATAGAGAACACACTGCTGTTGCATAACTTACGGGCAAAATAACATTCTACTTTGAAATTTTTGGTTTCATCTTTTCAGGTAAGATTTCTACTCCTGTAAGGTATTTTCACGTTGAACGTAACGATGGGGGATTATTCTGCCCACCTAAAAATCAAGCAATTTGCAGAAGTAAATTAGAAAAATTTTAATAACTTTGTTGCTCATCCATTCTTCATACTTTAAAAGAAATGTCTATAAAAAAATTCTCTGTAAACCATCTGATATCTTCAGGATTTGGATACAGTTCTGACATATTAAAAATTATTTGGCTTCCAAAAATCTTCATTTTCATTGTGCAAATATGTGTGTTTTCAGCATAATAGAAGGCAGATTTTGGATGTGTAGTGCCATGGATTGACCCCGGTATAGTGGCCTTGATTTGTTTACTGCTTGCTTACTAAGTTCAAACATGATTCATTGGACTGTATAACAGCTTATAACTGTGATAAAGCCGCTGAAGTTAACTTCCCTAAAGATAACTGCACTGTGAATTATGAAATTCTATTTCTCTGACTACTTCTGCTGCTCATCACATTTTTTAAACATTAATTTACTTATTTTTATGTGCTGTAGACTGTAATTAAATCAAATCCACAATTCAAGACATGGAAAGATTAATGAACATTTCTGCTGCTGTCACGTTGGATGACATGTCCTTGAATTTGAGGACTGAAAATGAAATGGCTTTGATAATGGAAGAAATGTTTTCAGTTTTGTGAAGGGTTGAATAGATCTTCTGACATAGGAAATTAACAACCAGCTAATCCTCTGGAGTGTTTCTTAAAAGGGCTGTGTTTGATTTTGAAAAAGTGATTTTATTTTTTTTTTTGTTTGCTTGTAACAGCCATTAAAATGAAAATAATTGCAATGAAATGCTTGCCATTGGATGGGAACAGAATCTCAGCAAACGTCTGAGAATTCATTTCAAGTTGAAAAGAAACTCAGCGATCAATAGAAAGTCCGGCTTTCTAGTGTCTGTTTGTGCAGTCATGATCCCAAGTAAGTACTTACCCATATTAACCAAAGTTTATTACAATGATAACTCTCTTTCTATGGTTTCCAACTCTAACTTCTTCCAAGGCTACAACAATTCTTATGTTATGTTTGGTTATAATTCTTCTCAACAACAACTCAGTCTTGCCATATTGTGATCACCCTGAAGAGTCAGTGC
>NW_009647735.1:2502719-2565961 GCF_000708025.1 Charadrius vociferus | reverse complement strand
TTCTGCACATAGTTCCTTTACCCTTTTTCATAATCGATGTATTTGTGAACTAGAATTAACATAGGTAGTTTCACTACCAGGTTCTGCTACCAAACTGTGGATTTGCAAAAGGCTCGATTTCTGGGTTAAAAAAACGACCAACCATCCAAACAAACAAAACCAAACAACACCACCACCACCCCAAACAAACAAACAAACAAACAAAACCCTACTCAAATTAAGAATATGGGAAAGATTTATAGGTTAAAGAGATTGTGCAGGGTGGGATAAACTGATTACAGTTGAATTGACTGTTCCATTCTAAGATATTTATAGATCAATTCCATGAAGTAAGTCTTTGATTCAGTATTAAAATGCAAAAAGATAAAATGGGCTGAAACTCATATATTTTAATCTGTGATATGCATACTAAAATCTCTTGATAAAAACAGTTTATGTGAGGTGTACAGTAACCTATCCTGAAGCCGGCATTGAAGTCCAAGATATAAAAATCTTACTACAGAACTAGAACAGAATGCCAGTAAATAATTCTTCGCTTTTTTTTTTTCCAAATTTTGTCAGCTGCTGTCCAGATTCTCCAACAGTAAACAAATTATTACCCTATTAATACGCTTTAAATAACATCATCAAACAAGCCATATATGTAGCAAATTAAAGATGAGATTTTAATTATAAAGAAGAATTAATGTGTTGTTCAGTCAAATAAAGAAACTAGAAAAACAGCACAAATTTATGGTGAATACAAATGCAAAGAAGATATGAGAAATAAAGAAGACTTATTCTGTCTTTGTTATATATTAAAGCAGAATACCATATTGAATAAAGAAGTTGATTTTTTTCACTTTTGAAAGCAGAAACTTTAAAAAAATAAAATAGGTGGAGGAAAAGATGGGGTTTTGAAACAGATAATTAATATTACAGTTAAAATGAGGCTTAAACCACATGCAGTGGTTTGGCAGTTTGGAGGATTGGTTTTCCTTTTTGCTAATGAACCGTACAAAACAGATAATTGCATTTAAATTATACTTTTTCAAGTTTCTCATGTATATGCATATCTACACAAGAAAGTACCTCAGATATAACTATGGAACATCTGAGAGTGATGTGGTATGATGTGCAGAGACATCCCCTACTACATAAAGCGTTAGGTCAGTTTGTATCATGAGAGGACGCTTGTACAAGTCCTTTGAATGTTTCAAATTTAAACATTTGTTTGGCAATATTTTTACTAATATTACAAACACGAATGGAACAAGACCATATGAAAGCTATACTAAATGTTATATATACAGCCAGAGCTCAAGTTTCACTGACTGAAGTTCCAGAATATGTGTTCCTATTCCTGTGCAGAAATATCTGAATCAAAACAGGTTTTGGTTGTTTTTTTTTTTTTATGTCAAGTCATCTTGGTTTAAAAAAATCATTTGGGAAATAATAGAAATATTGTTTAAGAACCATCATGACTGGAATAGAGAAATTCACAAGTATTTGCTTTTCAAAAAGTTGGGTTCAAAACAAAGAAAAAGAGGCAATGGCACAGTGCAGTAGCACGTTTCAGAAGAAACACAGTGCAATAGAGGTAAGAATCAGAAAATCACTACGGGAAAGATTGTGAAAAAGCATTCTCTAAGTCAGTGTTTTGTTCTGCTCCAGTTTCCATGGACAGATTTAAATAGATGCAGAGATTGTTAATGTTATGGAGAGAGGAATTCTACCAAGATCTGTGTCATTATGGTAGACATTACATTTGCACATATCGACTGGAGCAAGTGCTGCCAATAATGACAGAAACTTCTTACTGTTGGATGCATCAGTCATTAAATTTCTTCAGTCTGGATAGTCAGTGAACCAACAGGAGGGTATACTATTAGCTGGTCAAAGAGCTATAATAACCTTGGAATAAATAAGCATAGATTGATACGTTTTCAATTAAATACAAGCATAAACAAAACCAGGTTGGTTCTAATTCCAAAAGAGCAGACTGAGAAATTACGGAAACTAATTAGTGAAGTCAACAAGATTGAAGTGACAAGGGACTTAATGTGAGGGAGCTTTGGAATCTCTGAAGTCAAGGCTTCAAAATCTATCGGAACTGCAATACAAACAAAGAAGCAGCAATTTACAGAAAGTGGAAAGGTCTCTTCAATATTTGTTTAAAAAACAAATTATCTAGAAGGTAGCAGACATCAAAAATGTAAAATGAAATTAATTTTCAAAGACAGCTCTTTCCTGAAGGTAGAATGGTATAGGGATAGTAGTGCTACCCCAAATCAGGCCAAATTCTGCCTTACAGAATTGGCTAGTGGATATTAGCCATAAAAATAAATAGCATAGGAAAAGCAATTAGTACTTAGTTTGACGAAGCAGACATACGTATTAATAAACAAGATATTCAAAATACAGGCCCCAAATTAGTTATGTTTTGAGCCTAATTTCAGTGACAATAATGTTATCTAAACACAGACAGGTTAATGGCAGGTTTTAGCAATCCATGCTTTGTTGACCTCAGAACAGCCTTTAAAGTCTGTCTTTCTAGTCTTCCATAAATGTATAGCTGTAACAGTCCCAAAAATAAAATCCGAGGTAGTAAAAACAAATTCAGATATTTTCACAGATTATTTTTACAGTAAAAGAACAGCTGTTGGAGAGATTTGTGATATGCTTCATAGATTCTGATGATTAGATAATGTTTTGTCTTTGTCAGTAATATAAATATTTTTGTAATTTGAATGCATGTAGTTTAACAAGTACTGCTTTTAGAGGTTCTTATTTCTATAATATGGAACAGAGTTTTACTCTTTTTTTTTTTTTTTTATCTCTCTGCTTTGGGCATAAGTATAAAGCTTGATGGATTTCAAAGTTACCATGCTAGAAATAAGGCAGCTTAACTATAAATACTGTATTGTAATGTAAGATGTGAATTCATAACCTACTTACCTTGTCTTTACAACATGTAATGAGTAATATATATTTTGACATACATATCTTAATGGTAAAAGTAAGCTTTTAGCATCTATTTTAGTATCTTTCAACAATTTTGTGGATTTTCCCTTATGTAGCCAGCTGTTTTTTGGGGTACGTTTTCTCCAGATTTACAACCAATTCAGTAAAGTTGTTTGGATCAGCAATTCTGAAACAGCTGTCATTACCAATGTAATGGAAATTGCTGAAACATCCTCATATATCAGGTATAAGAAGAATCTTTCATAATTTGAAATTTTAATATTTTAAAGCGGTATATTAGGTCACATGTTATTTAAAGCACTCAAATTTATTACATTCATGCATTTTTTTCCACTGCTATTGAGTTCCCAAATAGTATAGCTTCTGCTTGTGAACCATATTCAGCAGAGCAAAACCCTTCTTGCTCTACAGCATCCTGAACTTGGCCGCTTCACCTGAGTTCAGAGGTCACCAAAAGCCTTTATTCCTTGCAATGAAATGTCAAAATTTCCATATAAAGGAAAAAAACCAAACCACAACAGCGATTGATTGCAGAAACTATAATCTGGTTAAATAAAAAAAAAAAGTCTCCAGCAAAAGAAAAGAAGAGAGTGATGTTAAAATTTAGATTTGCGTATAACTATTCTATTCCTGATTCTGCCACAGATGCACTTTCTGACCTTACTTAAAGATGCTTATTAGCATATTCTGGCAGTATTTATTATCTTGTTGTGCTTTGACCTGTGATGATTTTCCACGATTAACACAGCCCGAAATATTTGGAAGGTATTATTTATCATTAAAAACCAAAACAAAACTGAAGTACAAGGGGCACCTATAACTCAGTTTTCCACAGTGGAAATGATGATTAAATTAGTTTCTGATACTGAAACCTTGTAACAATGTATTAACTCCATAAAAGGCTTGGTTTACTTCAAGCTGTCTCATCTATGTTCAGATCTCAGTGTTCCACAGAAGTCTTTTAAAGCCTGAGACCTTATCTTGACTTCTTCCATGGTCTCAAGTTTTCCAGGCTCCAGATAATTGTGGAGAAATCCTGCTTTGCTTGTTTGCTTTCCCACTCCTCAAGAATAAAGAAAATAAAATCACTGGCTTTTTGGTCCCCCAAAGGAATTTTGAAGAAATTTAAATACTGTCATGCTTGATTTTTCTCAATTATCTCAAAGATATTTCTGCTAGCCGCTTATGATAATACTGGTACTGAAGATGGACATGTGAATTTAAGAAATGCCCTAATGATACAGATAAGAATTAAAATTTAATATTTTAATGCATGCTATGAAGTAATAGGTTACGCTAATTGAGGGCTTTCAAGAGATTAGAAGGAAAATTCCATTTGTACCGTAAAAAGTTTTTAAAGCAGCTTATACACAGGAATATATCTTTTCCAATCTAGGAGATTCTGTGATTAAGGCACACCTTTGAGTAGGAAACAACTGATTAAACTCACCAAAGTATTCAGCAAAATCAATACCATTTAAATGAAATATCAATTGCATTGCAACGATAAGCTGAAAATTAGTAAACAGTCCCTGACATTTTGGGAGCTGCTTTGAGTTGATGAGATAAAGACAATTAAAGATCTTCCACCTATGTTAGCAGTACTCTTTTTCACTACTTTTTCATGTTATTTGAAAAGCATGTTCTGTAGATCCATTCAAGAAGCAAGGCAATGCACGCATTTTAGTCCAGCTACAACCATTGTGCCTGTTGTGATGAATGCAAAGTCCAAGTATATGTTCAACTGTGGACAAATTAGGCATAGATCCTAAGAATGAAGGGGTTTTTATTTTTCTTGTTTCCTACTCATAATGTAAGAATTCTTCTGAAAGAAGTTGATGTTCTGTCTAGATAATGACCTTGAGCCCTCACACAAGCCAACAGCCCACTGTCTCCAAATGCACTTTCCTTGTTAACGGAGAGTGATGAGATACATCACATCCTACTGCTATTTTAGTCACTGGTTCTTGGCTATTGCACTACTGTGGATATCCACACAGTTTCACAGGATTTGATCCAAAATTAGACTCCCAATTAAGTGTATATGTTTCCAGACAAGTGAATACTTTTCTTAGAATATTGATTGAACTATTCTTCTTGATTGATTTCTCAAGACTTATCTGTCTTCTGAGATTTCTTAGAGTGGCCACATAAAATTTAGAAAATAGGATATATTTGATCATGTTTGCAGTATAATAGTCACATATATTTAGCTGATTTTCTATCTCTCTGTCTAACAAAAAAACCCTTTAATTAATATAGGATTAATATTTGAAAAAGTATTGGGCTATAAGAAAAAAAATCAAGATTGGACAGTGGTTTTGGCCTTTATTAATCAAATTATTATTTATTACTTTAATTAGGAGAGAATAGAAAGGCACAGAACTGTAGTTTTTAAATTGCTAATGTTATTATTCTTATACTTCCTGCTGGGGCAGCAGTTAAATATCCTTGGACTGTAGTATTGCTCCTATTCTGACTGTAGTTTTTGTCTTAATGGTAGTACTGAATGCTTTATGGGCTGCAATGCAATCTTTCTCTGAATAATAAATCACTGTTCTTCCAGTGCCAGCTCTGACCTTTTCTGATTGAAATTGTAACACATCATCATAAAATAATGTCAATGTGTTAGAGAATCATCCGCCCCACAAAGAGTGATTCCACATATGGATCCTTAAAGATCTGGCTCTGATCATAATCACTGTTCAGTTACAAAAGGGTGACACTAACCTGACAAACCGTCTTGAAAAAACAGCAGTACACTGCCCCAGAAAAAATATGTTTTTTCAAGAGTTCTGCTTCTGGGAACATCTCAAGATACAAAGGAGGCAAGCACACACAGTGATGAGCGTTCTCAAAGATAAACCCAGGAGCTTCTCTTCAAAGAGATACTGCTATTGATATTAGTCAGTATGAGTATTAAAATGAGGTCTTTCTTTAAAGATATTGGTGTTTTTCAAAACAAACTGCTCTACTCACATCAGGTTTTTTATATATAACAAAATTTATTCTGGGCAAAATGCTTGACTTCATTTTTCCCTCATATCTCTCTGGAAAATTATTAGATTTTTCATATAATTTCTATTCACTTTGAAAAGAGACTGTGTATGAATTTCTTTGGATTGGCTTTCTTGCTGGTTTTTGTGTAGTCCTTTAGTGTATAGCTTTTCTACAAGGTAGTGACTCTGTAGATGTTTTATTAATTAATAATTCAGATAATGAAAGTAGTTGTCTTGGAAGAAAAAATGCAAATTAGTACATATCTGTGTTGGACTCCACAAAGTTGTACTACAGTATTTCCATTTGCCATTCCACTCGTGTGTATACATATATATATATTTAAAAATATTGTATATAGTATGGAAAGAGAAAGAAAGAGAATACAAATCTTTGAGAGGTATATGGACCTCAAGGAAGCTGGAGTTGTATTTTCTCAAGCAGAAATAACTTTAACATCTAATTTTAAAACATATTTCTACCTTTCTTCCCTGTGTGTTTGTTTATTAGTAATTTCTGACATTTAAAACAGTCAATTGATTCTCTGTGCAACATCATAGCACTCTATTGCACAGCGCTTATATATATGATCTATATAAATAACCTATGACTTATAGAACTTGTATGTACGAGTTATGAAAAGAAGCACAGTGAAATTTTTCCGTTCCTTTTTTCCCTGCTCTATCATGTCATGCTTGCACTTAACCTTTACTTACTTAATCCCACTTTAGTCATAATTGCATGCTCTCTGCTCCATTCACTTGGCATCATTCAATTCTTGTGTGATCTTCATATTTTGCAGTATTGGAAAGTAATCTTACAAAAGTTTCAAATGTTTCATCTACTTGCAGTATGACACAAGAGTAAAAAATATCACCAAGGAAACGGTAGACTTCAGAGACAATTTATTCTTTTAACTCAGACCAAAGTTTAATTTAGATGAAAATCCTGGAAGACATAATTCCTCACAAAGTCAGTAATGTTCTTCTCATTACCTGGTAATGATAGTCTAATTCTATCAAAAGGAATTTTTAATAATATAGCTGCATGTCTGAAACTTAACAATATAGAATGAAGATGACACTATCCAAAAGCTTAAGAAAACACATTAACTGAAGCCAGAATAAATCACCAACAAAGAACATTGTCATTTTCTCAGCTAATATTTCACCTTCTAGCCTCATCCCAATATAGCTTTTACATTTTTAGGTAGTGGCATATAAGTGATCAGGATGTCCAGTCCCACAGAAAGGGCAGAAGAGGTCACATTTAAAAGTTTGCTTTAACTTCTAGCATTCTTCCTTGTTTCCTTTGTATCTGTCAGGTATCATTCTGCTTTTCTGTGTCGCTTTACCAAATTAAACTCAGTGTTACTAAGGATGAGACAAGAATTGCTAATTCCTGGAGATGGAGCACAGTCCGCCATGCAGCATTTGTATATTATCCATCACAGGGTTACTGCAATTGGTTGGTGACTGCTGATTAAACTACGTAAATATGATTACAGTTCACCTCTTAATGCAGAGTAGTCATCAGTGGCAGCAATTTAAAAGAGCTTTACTCTGCATTCAGATTTAGAATATATACTGAATGAGAGGAGAGGCAGCTGACTATCTTTACAGGTTTTGCTGTATTGTCTTGCCAATTACAAAGATATCAAAAGTCAGATGTGATAGAAACTTACAGTACTGCAGTGATGAAATATGATTAATTTCTACAGTGAACACTGTTCAAATCGACATTTTTAGGCAACTAAAGGAGGATATGAAACTGCTGCATTATAACAACAACATAAAAGAACATATCCTATCGAATAACTGTAGTGCCAAAACATACAGAACTGTAACCTTTCTATAGGATAATGTATGCAAACCCCACCATATTTCTAAAAACAGCCTTTGGAAAACATGCTAAAAGGACTGTGCTTCTTTTTTTTTTGTTCATTGAAATATGGGAATACTTAAAAATGGAACCCAAAAGTTAGTTTTGTGAATTCATTTGCAGCTCAGACATGACTGGATTTCAAAATGTTTGGCTTGTATTTCAGATTATTAATTTATATTCTTAACTGCATTCATGGGGTACAAAATTTCAGGCTGAGTTATAAAAAATTTGTTACTCTGCTTTAAATGCTAGACCACGCTTCGAAAAACAGGGAAACCTATTAAACCTTTCATCTTCAGACTATTAAAGTAGTATTTGTTTTTTAACATTTCCCCTTTATTATTATTTCTCCTTTCTTAAAAGCAAAATATGGCAAGGAAGTTCCAGTTCTTATATGCTTTTTGATTATTCTTCCATACACTGAGTTAATATGAAAAAGGCTGAAAGTTAACATTTCATTTTACATTCTTTTAATAAAGAAAATAAATTTAGTGATTCATTTTATGAGCCTTTAATAGTGCTACGCATATTGGCTACAGCTCAGAGTCAGAGCTGAATTTTCTTTAGAATCACAGGAATTTAACCTTAGAATTTAACCCATTACAAGCAGATCCTAACAAGTTTTCATCTTAAGTTCATATGATTCCTTGCCAGCAAAATTAAGTGTAAAATCCTGCCAAATCATTTTACTCTTTTTTTTTACCCGGTTATTCTGACCATGTTAATCTAAACTTTTTGTTTGCCATTCATGTAGTCTTTATCCATCCCCGGAATGATTTAAATAAGACACAGACATGTTTTCACAAAGTGTCAGCATCCTCTTGCAAATGGAATACTCAGACTACAGAGAATGTCTGTCCTTTCACTTCAAAACAGAATAATCAGTAGTAATAGTAACAAAGAAGGAAGGATCTATTGCAATAATGACAGCACTTCGTGGTAAGTATTTTGTAGATTTGTAAATTTTTGTGACAGTGATAGTTCTTCTTATATTCATGTCTCAAGAAGTCTTTGCTTGATCACAGAATAATTCATTCATGAGACAGTAATTATATATCTCTGAAAGGCTGCAGCCTAAACATCTGCTGAAACCTATAAATTTAAGTAAGACCTGCAGGACTGATGCTGCAATTGTTTCCCTTTGTAAATTCTTACTTTCTATGTGTTTCTAGGCTATGACTGAAACCGTGGTCGTGTAATTATATTAAAAATATCATGGACGTATGGCAGGTTTCCAAGTGGTTTATGAGAGAGTACTGCTTAGAGGAAGGTGTAAAAAATCCTATGGACTATGGATCCTATGGACTGATGGTTGCATGCAGTTTATGTATAAACATTTAGGAGGTGAAATTTTAAAACTAATATAGTATGGTGAAACGTGACCTATCTGTGTTTTGACTGCAGTGTTATTTCACTTACAGTTTTTTGAAACAATTAGCAATGACTACATATTTGTAGAACATTCGTAAGAAAAAAACCTCCTGAAATTTAGTCTTGGAAATTCAAACATGGTATAATTTTTGTTTTGTTTTTGTTCCACACTGTTCATCCTAATGTTGAGTAGTGTATTCTAGTTATCCCTTGGAAACAAAGAGTCATAGAATCATAGTGACAGTGAGTTAGGTTTGTCAATTAGTGTATTTTGTTCTTTTCAACAGGGAAGTTGTGTGTTTGTAGGTTGGGCTTGATTATGTGATCTGGAGTTCCTCATGAGTTCATTCCACTGTCTTAAATCAGCTCCTAAGAGAGATGCCTTGATGAAGACGCTTTTACAGGTACTACACAGGAGACCTGCTCCTTCACAAACGAAAACAAATGCCATGTAATTTGGACAGTGCTTGTTGACATACACAGTGTAAGGTTCTGTTGTGCTATAAAATATTCATTCTGGTTAACTTTTAACAAAAATAATTTACAGCCTAAAATATCAAGGTATGGAAATAATTCAGTGGATAATCATGAGAAGTGAGAAATAAATTAAGCTAATTCAAACAGTGACCTGGAAAGAGGCTTGGTTCTTATGCTCACTGTCCTTTCCTTTGCTTGAACAAAACCGATACTAACTTGAAAACTATCGCTTATTTAAACTGTAAAAGTAAAATTAAGATTGTGTTAATTTTTTCTGGCAAAACCGGGCCATATTTTTTTCTGCAACATTATAGATATCTGAGACAGTTGAAATAAACAGTTATCTGAGGGGATAGTAGAGATGATGATCATGGGGAAAGCAATCAGAGTGATTTCCAAACGTCCTTGATTAGTAGAGGGCAAATACATTTTAAAGGCCATAAATCTAAGAGGAAGTTGTTGTGAAATGGAAAACTGCCATAGTAGCAATAGGTTTGGAAAATCAACTTTGGATTTATTATAGTTAAAAACCCTAAGGCTCTCTGCCTAACACACATATGATATGGAGAAACTTAACAGATGCTTTACTAAGGGACTTGAATATAAATCAGTTTAGGAGCATTAATCTGTGCAGAGCTGAGTCTAGTTTTTTTTTTTCTAAGAAAAAACTTCTAAATTAGAGGAGTTAAACAAGTGTGATTTTTCCACTCATCCCACTGTGAATTGCATAAGGTTTTATAATATAAACAGTTTAGTGAGCAAGCTATCTTCAGTAACACTAAATCTGTGTGTGGATAACATTGATTCAGCACATTCCTACTGGATAAAACTGCATTTTTGTAAACATCTCTTCTACTTTCTCCATGATTTGTTTAGTCAGCTAATCTTTTCCTTTTCTGTGAATGAAAAAATAGAAATATATCATTTTAATGTGATGATTAATATCAGTAGCGGTTACCCTTCAATGCCTACTAAGCCATTGTGTTCACAGGGCCACAAGCGAAATTTGGCATGTTTGCAATTAAATATTAACTGTCCTAAACACCACATTTCATGGTTTAGGTAAAATTATCTCAAGTGTTACATTCTGAAAGTAATATAAAAAAAGAAACAACATGTTTTTATTCTCTCACTTTTCACCCATATTAGAAATCCTACCTGTTGCCTTCTTTCTCTCCAATTCATTTTCCAATTAATGATTTTCAACAAAATGACTACAGGAATCACTCTGTCCTCAGCACTTAGAATCCAGAAGTGTTACAAGAATTTTCAGTTGCATTTGGTATATTTTGTGGCCTGGTATTGCTTTTGGTACCATCTCCAAGCAACTTCACTGTCTCTTTTTGCCGGTAAATTTCTCAGCATCATCA
Source organism: Charadrius vociferus (assembly GCF_000708025.1). Lineage (NCBI taxonomy): Eukaryota > Metazoa > Chordata > Aves > Charadriiformes > Charadriidae > Charadrius > Charadrius vociferus. The sequence continues at coordinate 2,554,898 of NW_009647735.1, read as the reverse complement.
GTACAATGTCTCTTTCTTTTAATTCAAGTTAGCTTATCTTTCTTAGGCTAGTCTTGTAAATTAATTTATAAACAGCAATGTGTGTGTTTTTATCGTGCTTTCAGAAACGTAAGTTAATTCCAGAATGGGGATAGGTTTTGTAGAATCATAAAATGTGTGGGGTTTTTTTTATGTTATTCATATATTTAGAAAACAGTGGGATGATAAACCTTAGCTATTTCTGGGGTTTAGGCTTTTTCATTTTTTATTTGATTGCTTTGAATTGCTTGTTGAGCGTAGTGTTATGTTGGACAAAATATTTAAGAATTATCCACAGCGAACCCTTTTGAGGTACAGTAACATTAGAAATGGGAGATTAATGGGTAAAATAATATACATTATACACTCTTACTTAAGGGTGCAATGACATGAAGAAAGGTTAAGATTGAAGAATCGAAATGAAAATGCATGACTTCTGCAGCTTCCTGGAGAAGAATGCCAACAGAATACTAAAAGCTTTCTTCTTTCTGGAAGGATCCTGTGTATTTCTATCCCCACTAAAAATGTGTCATTCGATTTTATTGCAATACTTTAAAATTAGGAAAAGCCTTTATAAAAATCCTGATTTTTTTTTTCTTGCTTCAGATTAGAATTGGAATCTTTTGCTATGACCATTTTAAAAATGTTTTTCTCTATGTTTATGTTTAGATTTAATATTCTCTGGAGCAAGAACTAAAATATATCCATCACAAATCCATAGCTGGTTAGCAGTTCTTGTCTTTGTCATATCTTATCAGCAGACTGAGCCTATAAATGTGTTTTACTAATGATTGAATTGTTTTCATTTGTTCAATTCGTAGCAAGGAAGTTTCTTTTTATAACAAAGTTATTAACGCGATAAATGGTTATGAAATGAAGTATAAATTTCAGATAAGATTTTAAGTTTTTAAAAAGGCTGTGTAGGAAGAAATGTCATAGCAGCATAGCAGACATTTTTAGAATCATAGAAAAATGTAGGTTGGGAGGCATCTCTGGAGACCATCTGGTCCAACCTTCTGTTGAAAGGTTATCCCTGTCAAGCTGAGGCTAGAATATTTCCAGCAAGGGAGATTCCACCACTTCTCTGTAACTTATTCCAATGTTGGTTTTTTTTCTTGTGATGAATTGTTCTCTTATTTCCAGACCATTTTTTTCCCTGGAGCTGCTTAAGCCCATCACCTCTTGTCCTGTCAGAATACATCCTTGTGAAGAGAGTGCCTTCGTCATTTCTATAATTACCTTTTAGATACTGGAAGTTTGTGATTGTTTATGACCTGACCCTTCTCTTCTCTTGGATGAACAAAACAAATTCTTTTATTCGTTCTTCACATGCCAAGTTCTCCCACCATCTGATTATCTTGGTGGCTCTTTTCCATCTTTATTGTCTCTTTGAAACTGGGGGATCAAAACTGGACAAAGTATTCCAGGTGTGGCCTGACAGGTGTTGAATGGAGTGGAATGATCACATCCCCTGATCTTTCTGGCTAATGTAGCCCAAAATGCTGTTGACAGTCTTGGCTGCCAGAGCGTATTTCTGGTTTGTTCTCAGCTTGCTGTTCACCAGGACTCCCAGGTCATTTTCAGCAGGGTGAGTCCTTAGCCTGTACTGTTACTTGCGATTATTCCATCCCAGGTGTAGGACTTCACACCTATCTTTATTGAACCTCATGCAATTCTGGCTGGCCTGATCTTCTAGCCTACTGAGGGTTTTTTCTCCCAGTCTAGTAATATCTGCAACCTCGGTGAGATTGCATTCAGTCCCATCATGCAGTTCGTTCATAAGGATATTGACTGCTATTTGGTATTGACGCCTGATGAATTCCACTGGCTAGGACTTTCTTCTTGGACATATAAATACTTCTTAGATCCAAGTATGAATACGGACTGTGCTAACTCCTTTTTGAGTTGAATCCCCTGCCAACATCCTTGCCTATGTGGGACATGGAGGCACATAACCAACACAGGAGTAAAAGAGGGAGGTCTGGGTGTGAAAGCAGATGGTTTTCTGGCATCAGCACCGTAAAGACTATAATCAGATTCAGATTCTATACAGATTTGCAATAATACCATTTAGTTCAAGTATTCGTAATAAACTCAGAAGTTTATTATATTATTAGTAGTATACCCTACATCTCGTTTGTTGGGACACTTATCCAAGATTTGCGAGAACCTCTTCCCAGTGAGATATGAGTCTCCCTATTGACATACGGATTTACACAGCAGTTCTCAATTCTAGACAGACAAGGGTAAGAAGGTTCTCTCAGATCTGGCAGCTGATATTATTTGGCCATATTTAAATAGCCTAGAAGCACAAAACCTAGCCACGCCAGGATCAGTTGACTGTGATGAATGTCACTCTTCTGCTTATGCAGTTCTACTTTGTATGGATAGTCATCTGGCCTAAAAAAAATACTCAAAGATACTGGGTTAGGTCATCACATGGAATAGAGTATATCCAGGTGGCAGAGCACATTTAGATAAATGCATAACTTGAAAGGAAATCCTCTGGAGATGTTGAGGAGCTTCATGCAGAAAAATGAACCCCATCATTGTTGGGAAGCACAGGGAGGCGCTGCAGCTGTGTCAGTTAAAAAATGTTTCCTTCCTCGCGTCTCTGAAAGAAGTCTCAGTATTTTTCACTGTCAGAAAAATATAGCAATTTAAACTCAAATTGTGTCAGCCATCCTATTGTTCATCCAAAAGAAGCCTAAATTTTAAAGCTAGATTCCCAAGACCTCTTATGTTATCATATCCTAAGAGGTGCCTTCAGGCCTGCCTTTGGAGACATAAAAACTGCCTCTCTGTGGAAAAAAAAAAAAGTTTATATTTGTAAACACATCTGAAGGCTTTTATTGAAATAACCCATTCATTTCATAATACATTATTTATATACTTGCTTTACTTGGACTTGTTAATTAATACAAGACGCCATTGGACTCTTTGTAATGATTTTAAATCTCTTTTCGTAGTTGGTCAAAGAAAATGAAGATTTATTTATATACTCTATTTACCCCCTATTGTATGTAACCTTCACACAATAATCAATTCTGCTAGGACTATGGATCCTGAGTCTACCACTCAAAGGTCAAAAGTGAGAAAAATTGATTATCTGTTGTATACCTGTATATCAAGATACATAGTCTTTGTTCAACATGCCTCTCATTAACAGTCTTCAGTCATTAACTAGAATAACAGTCTTTTAATAGTTTTGTCAGCTGAAGTCTGACATCATTTTTCACCAGTATTATACCAGAATTTTAAAAGTACAGTTGGAAATTACAAGCTATTTTTACTATGAGAGGAACCTGTTAGTTACAGAAAGAGAAATCAAGCATTATGTCATTTAGAAGTTTTTACAATTAAAAGTTTTATTCCTAGAGGAACTGAAAGACAATTAAATGAAATGCTAACAACAAATTAAATGCTTTATAGGTCAGTCATCCCATTAGGTCTCTTTAGGGAAGCTGTTCTCATATAAAGCATGCCATAACCTATTTGCATAATGATTCTATCTTAACTGTGCCTTCTGCTCTTTTATGGTGTGTTGTTTATCCTAGTGCATGGCTGATATAGTAGAATTGCAAAGAAAGTAAAAGCTGCTATTTATGGCAGACAAAACATTGCGCCATTCAAATATATTATGCAGGACAGTACCCAAACTGCAAATATGATTTAACACACAGAGACATTATACTACCCCCATTGCAGTAGCTTAATTGTTTGAATTATATACACTGTTACTATCATTGTTTTTATAAGATTATACACACAAAAGCAGTTGCAGCTAGAGCATGTGGTAGCCTGTGAAAGAAAATATAAGATTTCTAAAGACAGTGCTAATGGTCTGAGCTTGTTTGAAATGGTAAAAACCTTTCCGTAGGGGGGGAAAAACCTACTTCTGAGAAATGCTCATCTCTGATACACACTGACACAAACATTCTTTCAAATTTTTTGAGGGAAAGAAATTTCATAAAATGAGTCTTGATTTCTGGCTTTGGCCTATAGCCTAGTTATGTACAAGATTGGCTTTGTCTCCATGGGCAGAAAGTGAATAGCTAGAAATCTTGGCACGCAGTCAGAAACCTCTGTGTTGTTTTTTTTTTTATTACTATGGGGTTTTTGTAAATGATATTGTTTTCAAAAGGTAGGGAAGAAATGTAAAAAAGTTTCTATTATTAGCATTTGAACTCACAACAGTGTCAAACTACTTGTCCAGCTGTAGGGACTTCCTAAAGCTTATTTTACTGGAAACCTAATTTAGTCACTTTGGTTTGTGTATAACCTCAGAAAATTAATGAGTCCAGAAGTACAAGTGTCTTTCGTCCAATGTCTAAACAGAACTTTTTGGAATTTAATGATATCAGTTGCATATGCAAGGTATTGGATGCGTATTTTGCAGGCTGTATCAGGACTTGCTGTGATAAAGCCATGGGATCAGAAGCCCTTACAGCCCGAACAACAGTTTCTTGCAGTTTACCATCTTTAACCAGTTAACTACAATCAGTCAATTTTCAGTTCCAACACAAGGGAAGAGAATTCAAGAACAGCGCTGAACCTCCTATTTCAGTGGTAGATATCCATTAGACAGGTATATTTGACCATCAAGCCATACATCACTTCTTAATGTTTGAAGCATCACATTGTGCGTAGCTTTTCTGCTCATATGTTTATGCAGCAATGAGATCTAGACTGTCTTGAACTATGGTAATTGCAAACACAGTTTTAAAATATATTCTGACATATGCTGCAAACTTTTGCCTCAAGTGTCTTGGTCCTGTAGTTGGTAATACTCAGATATGCCACTTTTTGTTTGCCCTGGATTCTGTGCCTGGACTGCTGCTGATCACATGATTAAACTGGTCCTATTGTTTTTACTAATGAGGAATCTGGATGTTGCTTTGTAGGGCAGTCCCTTCATGGATGTGAACCTCTCCTGCTAGTGGCATGAAGTTTTATTTCTCTTTTCTAGGCCTTCTTGAAAGCATGTCATCCACACTACAGCCAAGCATAAGTCAGTATCAATTCCAGTTGGAAAACTTCAAGACTGGATGCAGAAGTATCAGACACAGCCAATATCTTTGCTGCCATTAGCCAAAACACAGATCTCACTATACGTATTTTGCCTGAATATCAGCAGGGTTTGGACTTCTTTCTGCACAAAAATGCTGGAAGTTGAGAATTACCGTATAACCTTTACTTTAATGACTTATTCCCTTCCAACTAAATGTGTATTTCTCAGCATGACTATGACACTAAATGTCATGCAAATGAATTAAGCAATTTCCTCCAGAGACCTGAAATAACTTCCTTCTGTTACTAAGGAATTTCAAGGAACATCCTCTGGTGGACCTTAGCAAATTAAATAGATCACTTTTGCTGCCCTGGTGTCTCAGACCTTCTTCCTCTCAACTTATATACTGTATGTACCTTTCCTCTTCATAGTGTGCAAATGTTTGCCACAATTTTAACTCCAAAAGAAAATAAATCACTACTCATTGTAGAATTAAAGACATGATCTCTGGATGAGGTTAATGTATATATTTAATGTGAAATGAGTAGTGATTCAATCTCTTACAGACAATGAACTTCTCTGACCAGATGTGTTTTATATACTTCTGGCCTGACATTGTACTTGACTGCTCCACCTTTGGAAAAGGCAGCACTACTTAAACGTGTGCTTTTAAATGCTTAAGTTTCTATGTCGAACCATTTCATACTTTGAAGCATGATACCACTACTGTTTACTGTGAGAATGTTATTTTAAGACTTTCATCTGCGAGTGCTTTCCCTGTGTGGAAAAGGAAGGTTGTATATAAATTGTTTCCAGGATTATTTTTGGAATAAATACATACCCAGGGGAAATTTCTAGTTATGGCTGTAGCTACTGCAGAGTTCAACTTTCTTTTTCTTAGTTTCTCTTCAAGTTGAGTGCACCAAAAAAAGGCTTCCCTTATTTCTTTAGCTTATGTACGGCTAGGATATTTGTAGCATACCTGAAATGGGTCTTGTTGATTTATAGGTACCTTCCTGCTGTAGTCCAAACTGTTAAGTAATGAATAGATTATCTAACTTGCTTTTAAATGTCTGCAATGATGGAAAGTCCTGTAACCCTTCCATCTGTAAGGAATGAGGTAGGTAGTATCCTCCCAATTTTGTCTAGGATGCTAGACTGTGACCCTATATGTTCTATTTTCTGGGTGATGCCGAGTATAAAGATGTTTAAATATTTTTATAAACTAGTTCTAGGGCATATTCAACGTTTAATTTGTTCCACTTTCTGTCAGAGGATTTAATGTGTTGTTGCTTATGAATGGAAAACGTGGGTGTCTCACAAGATCAGAAGGTAAAGATGCATATGTTAAAGTGGCCTGTTTCATCATGCTCCTATGCCAATAAGCTTTAAGCTTATAATGTAACACTTCCTATCTGCACATCATGTGAAGTTGTGGAGGAAACTCTCTTTTTAGTCCAAGAACTTATGAACAGTGAAGGAGGAGTGCTCTCTGTGGTCACTTACCATGCTATTTAAGATAGACAGAAAATATGGAATAGAAAATATGAAGAAGTAAATTAGCAGCATAGTTTCAAAAAGCCTCTTTTACTTTCCTAATATCTAATTGTTCAGCATACCTTTGTTTTCCCATAAATCCATCATCCTTTATGCTACTGAATTTTTGCTTATTTATTGCACTTTTGATATTTTTTTTTTTATTTGAGTTCTCATGCAGAACATACTTGCTGTTACTGCCATAAGAAATAAAGGGCAAAACAGGAAAACAAATTTACAAAGTACAGGCTGAGACACATTCTGCTGGATTATGCATCTTCAAAGACTTTCTCTGGAAGTATATTATAATCAAGACTTCTTCCAGGTTAAGGTGATCAAAATTACTATGTACATAAATTTTCCCAACTAATTTAAAACCAAGGATGCCTGCTGAAGCTGTATTTTGTCTACAATACACTGCATATTTTAGACAATTCTTGTTATGGAAAGCATATCATAATTAATATGATCAGTCACTGGCTTTAAAAATGGATTGCCTAGCAATCAATTATTTCCAGGCTATGTCTGTAACAGTACATGATACCAAGTACAGTTTATGCGTGAGATATCATTCTAGAAGTATGTCCAAATGCTTGTATTTACTTAATTTGAAGACAGAAATTTGTGTCGACACCCTGAAAGATTGCAATGTTATGGCTGGTATTACAAAAGGAACATTCTGCCAGGTTTTGATTCATCATTATTAACACTTAGCATTCAACGCAGCACATAAAAATACCAGGCCAAATGTTCCAGAATCTCAACATTTTCCTCTGTTGATATCGGCAATGTCTTACCAGTTTTAACACACTTCATTAATGAACACCTCATGCCAGATGTGCCCCTGTTTAAATGCCTAAAAATAACTCTTAAGTTGTTCCCTAGCAAATGCTAAGCTGACATAAAGATGAGCTTATGGCAATAATTATATTGCTGCCTTTAAGGTTTATGTTGCACTTGCAGTTGAACACACAGTTTAGGATTTTTACACTGGAAAGGTCTTGAGGCTACTACCTAGCAGTATTCGAAAAAAGTTATGTTGTAAAGACAGAAAGGCATATAATTAATTTTGTCTGAGTTATACTTAAAGTAGTGAACAGACGGACAGTTTTTAAATCTGAAAATCCTATCACTTGCCAGCTGTAGTATATTACACATAGCATGTGTAGCTCAAATACAGAAGAACCCTACTTGAAAAGTTAGTAGGTATCAGGAATATTTTGCCAGTTCTTTCTACTGTTGCAGAAAGAGTTCTGTTGTTCTTTCTAAGAAAATACTATGCAGGGCGAGTGAGAAGCTGATACTTAGTCTTTGTTCAGGGGAGGGAGGGAGAGAAGCACGACAAGGAATAAAATAAAGCCTTACTGAAACTTCCTCCTGATGATTCGTTTAACACATGAAAGGACTAACTTATTTTGAAGTACGTATATTCATTTAACCAGTTCCATTCTCCTACGTACTCTTGAAATATTTCTTGAAATTTAGGCCCATTTTCCCCATGTGCTTTTCAACCTGTAGATGGTGTCCATAGAGATTCTCTCAGGAATGACAGGTGTTACCCCACCATAAAATAATATATATTCTGGGTAGTATCATCTGTATTTGTAATAACACTATTTTGCGATGTTTCTGATGATGACATCCAATGTATAATGCACCTTGCCAAAGATGGTTTGCACTGTTGCTCTTCTGGATTGCTCTGTTGACATCCTGTTGCAAGCAAAATACTAATTTTCTCAGTTTTATATATTGGCTGTGGACTTTAGGTTCCTCTCTTTACACAATATTTATTTGGGGAATATTTTTTATGATTCATTAAACTTGGTGTTCCATGGTAAATGTCCAAAGTATATGTGGCACAGTCAACTTCTTTAAAATATCTAAATGGGAACTAAAGATGTAGAAACTATTAATATATTAACAGGGAATATTACAACTGAAGTAAAGGTAAGGAAACAAACTTTAAATGATTACTCTGTGGACCGTCAAAATTTCCACTCGCCATTCAAAGTTTGTAGCTGGAAAGATTATTTTTGAATGAGCAGAGGAAAGATTATCAACAGAAAAGTAACAGTAGAAAGCGGGAAGTGACATGTTTGGCCAATTGCCCCGTCTTTTCTACTTCTATCCCAAATGTATTAGGAGATCATGTCTAGGTAGGAGAGTGATCTTCTGTCCCTGCTGTGACTGTAACAGGGTCTCTGAGGCTGTCAGAGAGCAAAATACCGTTAAGATTTTAATCCTCTTTGCAATACTCTTCTTTAAAATGACATCGTGATAATGCAAGGAAGACATGCCAAAAATCCGCTTTCCTACAGCTGAGAGTCACTAAACATGTTCTGCCTTGCAGAAGTAGAGCAAGAGAGACATCCATAGGGGTTAACAATGTAAACGGTGTCAGTACATCTGCAGGCACAACACTGTTCTACTGCTGGATAGTCCAGGTTATGTGTAGCAGTGCTGGGGTAAACTGGTGCTGACAGCTTTGGGATTTTTCCTGTTGGTTTTATTCCTGTCTCTGTCTACAGCGTGCTATGGAGCAGCCCCTCTTTGCATGGCACTGCTGCACTGCTGGTCACAAGATCCCCCAGGAGAGCTGCTGAGGTGACATTGTTTGAGCTTGTCATGTAACCTATTGGTCACACAAGGCTGTCCCCATTGACAGCTTCACTTATAAATTCATCCTTAATGAGTAGTGAGGCCCTTCAAAATGTTTGTCTGTAGTGTCTTCTTTTAAAAATAATGTTTCTTGTTAAGTACCAGAAGAAGAAAAAAAGAAATCCAGAAAAAAAAATGTGGAAAAAGAGAAAAAGCATATTCTTCTATAGTACTGGAGTCATGATGGTGAAGGTCATTCATTTGACAGAAGAAGATAAAGTAGTTTATAATTACTATTCAAATATGCCTCTGTAAAGATTGGGAGTAAGCTAGAAAGTTTTGTCTTGACTAATTAAATGTCATACTAATAGTATTTTATCTACCAAAGACTTTGCAGAGGTTAGATGTGTGACGATGTTAAGAATAACTTCTAAAGAATATGATCATGGTCACGAGCATTAATGTGTGAAAAGACAGGTCTTGTTATACAGAAATGGGATTGGAAAGAGGATACTGTATGTATCCTATCTAAATTTCATATGTTGAGGAAAGAAACGTGGGGTGGGAGGTGTGTCAAAGAGGCCTTTTGCAACAGCTTAGATACAGTAAACAGGAGACTTGTTTCTCTTTTTTTATGGTTATTCCCAGTCTTTCCACAAGTCTGGGAGGGAAGAGTAGCTGGAATGTCCACTACTTTTTAAATTAATATGAAAAGCCCTAAGATTATTTTTCTGTAAATGTCATTTTTAATAACTGAAAGTACCAGTGGCAGCATTAAAACCATACGGTATCTAATAGATAATAAACAAACATTTAAATGTTTACAGAAACCACTTTATTTTCACAACACAGTTCCAATGCCTAAACTTTAATAACAAGCAAACAAAAAAGTTTAGACATAGGAACATTTCTGCAAATTAATCTGTTGTATTTTAGTTGCAGTTTAAAATTGGTGGTCAAGGACAAAAGGATTAATTCAGGAGGGAGGTTGCAACTTAATCTGTGTTCAAGCCAAGATGAAATTTTATCACATGCAGAGAGTCTAGCTGTCCTGCTTTAGGCTGATTTAGACTTATCGTATCCCTTTCTGTGTAGCCAAGGAAGTATATTTTGAGAACATTTACTCCTTAAAATGATTTAAGATGAAAATATACTTCTGAATTACATCTTGCAACTCTACTACTGGTATTTGTAGTGGTTAAAGTGAGCTACTTCTAAAGCCTATAATTCATATCAATAGAAGTTTTTCCAGTTATTTTATGTGGTCTGTTGCCCAAATCCTATCCTTGCACGTGCTCCCTCTTAGCTTTCATCGAAGAGAATGTCAATCTGTTGGCTTATTCTCTGAAGAAAATATTACTCTAAGTGCAAGTGATCTTCAATCTTGTCAAGAACAATTCCCAAGATTTATTATGACAAAGCATAATTGTAGTTACAGATAATCCAGTCTGTTGTCTTTTTGAAATAAGAATGAGAAAGCAATGACTATAAAAGAAAAAAGTATTCTCCATGTCTTTTGGTATGTGAAGAAATGAGGAAAAAACATCTGGAGTTATTTGTAAATTCAAAGGTGGTACCTGAAAATTCCTCTGTTGGCTCATCGTACCCGTTATCTGTCTTCATTTCCTGCCCTTTTTCAACTGAATCATATATGATTTCCTTCTGGACTGTGGTTATTCTCTGCTTCATTAGCTGCTAATGAGTTGAGATACAGAACAGCATGTCTTCTTTCTTTATTCTTTCCTAGCATTTACTGAGGTGCTGGGGCCTTTTTTTTTTTCCTTTAGGTAGAGGGCTGGTGGTTTGAGTGGGAGCATGAGACAGAACAAGATAGTTGATATCCAGCTCAATATTCACAGATTTACTAATTCTGCTTAAATGTCAATTTTTGATGAAAATTATCCTGATTCTTTTAATCATAGAGATCTACTTGCTTTCCTCCTCAATAAATCTTTTTTTATTCAGAGCGGTAGTATGTATAGTCTCATAATTTAAGAATGATAATGAAGGTAAATTGAACTATTCATTTTTAATCCCTATTCTGATCTTGACTAGCACTGGGAATGATGATTCACACCAACTCTTCATTCTGTTTATAGACTGATATTTTAGTTGTTTATAAAAAACGTATTTTGGAAAGGATTCTATGATAAGCAAGTATAGGTTTTAAGGATTGGTTGTTTGAGGTTTTTTTCTTTGGTTTTTGTTTTTCTTTTTTTTTCAAATTTGATTCTCAAGGCAGGAAAAAAGAAGAAAGCTTTGAAGTGCATACTGTCTTCTAGTCTCTCCAAAATGAAAATGTCAGTAAGGAAATAAACCCTTTATAAGTTTTGTGACTTCTACAGAAAAAGTAATGGACTCCTTGTAGTTGCATAGGCAGGTTCTACCAAAATGGCTTTTTTAACTGGAGGTCATGGTAATTCTGCAGCACTGGAAAAAATTAAAAATTAAAAAAAAAAAAAAGTGGAGTAGACCTCAGAATTGGAGAGGAACTTTAGGAAACTTCTGCTTTCCCAAGCAATAGCAAAATATCTTTTATGAAAGACAAAAGAAATGGGCCAAAGAAATCACTAACTAGATCAGATTTGGCAGAGGTGTGAAAAGGAGTTAAAATAAATTGAATAAAATCTGAACATGAATACTAAGAACTAGGAGTTGTCTGGAAAAAATATGAAAGGCTAGGTTCAAAAAAATGTTTCAGAGGTAAAATTTGAACTAATCATATTAAACCAAAATGAAAATGGCTTTAAATCTCTCTAAATAAAATGTATTTGCCAAAAGTACGTGGAACAGTGAACCATGAGTCCATGGGCTTATTGAAATCTGGTATGTGAATTCTTACTTTAGAATTGTGCGCTGTTTAAATCTTCACTTTTTGTATTTCATCAGGTTACCAAGAATACAAACAAATAAATCCATATGCTTCTTAAAATAAAAATAAAATAATCAGAATGTCCAAAGAGCACTGATTTGCCATTAATTCATAATGACTCTATAGAATGTAGTACAGGATTCTACCAGTTACATGTCCTGCAAAAATGGTTAGGTCTATATGCCTCACAGAAGAAGAAAACAATGAAAGTAATTGCCTTGAGGAAACTATTCCTATATTCTCTGCTCACATAAGCTCATTTTTAGGATTCTGCACAGTGCTATTGACTGAAGACTAATAGTGGTGCATGTTTTTGAATGTTCAGCTGTTTCTAGAAAAATAAAAAAGATAAATAAGAGGGTGAAAAAAAATCTCTTTTTCACCATCCTTTAAGTACAACTGATGTTTTATTTTACTTTAATCATTTAAATTGCAATTTGTAATCAATCTGTGACTACACTGGCAGGTCAGGGATGAATACTTTCTACAGTGCAGATAGAAGGAAGTATAGAATATGCTACAGCTAAAACAAAAAAAAAATACTCTTTAGGTCAGTTTTGAGATAAGTTTCAAAAAGATCTAAAAGAAACTTTAGGCAACCGGTAAAATGCTGTTATTTGTTTCCCAGCTACAGACAGCACTAAGCTTAAAATATTACAGTTGGATATTAAAACTTGCCCTTAAAAGTATTGGGATAATACAATGTGATAATTTTCCATCCCATTTACCACCAACTCTTCTCTATTTATAATTCTGGTACGTGTTTAGGATCTAAGAGCTGGCTATTTCTCTAAGAGGCCATCTAACAAGTCTTGACACATAGTCTTTCAGTGCCTACTGATGATAGTGAAAATTCAAGTGATTTTATATGAAAGGTTTACTTTTAGTTTATGCGATATAGTACCTATACAAAAGTAGCTACAAATGTCTTTGCCTGTCAATATCTGTGAATTGAAATGGGGACTCATTTCCATGAAATTTAAAAAAGATACATCCAGTATCCTTTTTTCCTGTAGGAAAGACATTAAAAAAGAAGGCATGATCCTGATAAGCAGTTCAGAGAAGAGTGTATAAAAAACTTATAAAACTACCTTAATAAAGTAGTTTTAGTTAATTTGTTGTGTGAAAAGATGAGTGGAAGAAATATTTTTAATATAGGGATCATTGCTCCTGTGTTATATAGGGCTCCTCAGAAGTAAGGCACACGGCGTTTAAGGATGTATCTCAGTTCATCTGTGTCTCGGTATCCCACCTACTGGGTGATGGGATGTAGCACCAAAATCCCACCAAAATTTGATTATAAGAAAGAAATAAAGCCAAAAGAGTTAATGACGGGTGGTTGGGAGAGTGGCGGTTAACTTCATACATTGCCGCAGAAACAACTTCTGTTGCAGACACACCAAGTTCAAGACATTTAAAATTTAAATTTTTAAAAGACTTATTTGGAAAGCAAATGTTCAGTTGGAGTTACAGTCTCCTATAAATATATATAACAATGCTTGGTATAGGTTTTCAACTCTTCTAATATTAAGGACAACTATGAATTAAGTTTTGGGTTGGGGTTGGTTTTTTTATTTCTTTGTTTGTTTGTTTGTTGTTTTATTTTTATATATACAACTCTATGCATGTGAGAGGCAATTTGTTTTGTGCTGGTAGAGATACTTAGAACAAAAGTTGAAAGAGCCAGCTACTACCAGCGTGTCATAAGTATCTTATTTACCACAAGGAGCTTTTGTGCAATATAACCACTCTTCTGATGCACCGTTTAAAACCATGGCGGCACTCTTTCTGTGTTGAAAGATACATATATCTCGCATAGCCCTAAGAATAATTTTGTTTCTGCAAATTCAAGATGACACTTCCTGTGCAATAATTACAAAATCTACTCCCTGTCACATTGCATCCCCTCTACATGCAGTCATTGCAAGCAAACAAACAGCTTTCAGGAGATGAAGATGAGAGGAGGGAATGTGTTTAATGTTATTTCAAAGCAGCACAGATTACTGTTTAGATGGGTGAGTTTCAGTTCTACTTTCTGTCCTTGATAAGAAAGTGAATACATGTAGATCTTTGCTACCATAAAAGTTTAATTAAAAAAAACCCTCAGTGTGAAAGCAGAAGTTTTTACATAAAGTTGCTTGCGCTCTCCAGTGCTGTTTTTGTGGCCATGGCAGATAAGTCATTACATAAGATCGACTTCACCGTCATGGTTCTGCTTATGAAGATAAAATTAAAAGTCCAATTAAACACAGCTAGAAGGTGTGAAAGAAGAGAAATAATTGTCTTAAACTTCCAGTGCTTTCTAACTGAAAAAAGAATGCATTGAGATTATCAATAATCTACCTAAACTAAATATAATAACAAAAGGAAATAGATATAACCCCTTAGAAAACAAACCCACAGAAAAAAAATCATAGGATCATAGAAAGGCATTAATGTGAAGTTTTTATACAGAGAAAAAAACCCACAGTTTAACTTCTCTGCATGCTATTTTATCTCTCAGTCAAAGAACAGGTAATTAATTCAATGTCTTCCACTCTGTTCAGATTTTCTTTAGCAATGTCTGCTAACTGTTTTAAAACCAGTGCTTTTCCTTGGCTGACTTGGCAATTAAGTAGTTAGTTTCAAACTTAAAGAATAGTGGAATATGAAATCATAAGCAAAAATTATTGTTATATTTTAACCTGTCTTACCAGTATATTTCAAAAGATTCATTTCAAGAAATGGGAAAGGTATATAATACACTCAGAAAGAGAGAACTTAAGATAATAAAAGTTAATAAATCACAAATACAATAGTTGTCAAAAAAAAAAAAAAATCCTGATCATATTATCACTGCTTGCCGAACAGATAACTTCTTTAAAGGTGGTTGTATATTTTCAACAAATTAATTGTCTTTGATTTTTCATTAAGTCAAAAGAAATTTCATATGTTTTATTTTTCTGGCTATGTATAAAGCAACTTTCTTCAAAAACATGTCTTAATCTTAAAGCCGGCTATGTATAAAACAATTTTCTTCAAAAACATGTCTTAATCTAAGCTTTCGTGATTTTTTTGAATGCTATACACTGCTATTAAGTCTAGAGAAATTAAATAAATAAGAATTTTATTTGATTTCCATGTAAACTTGCTTTTGAATGGAAGCAGACATGTTTTCATGTTTTGTACGTGTAATTCTCCATCTTAACTAGATCTTTGAAACGATTGTTAGTACACACAAGAGTATACTTAAAAACATTCAAACTGTTCTAAAGTCCACCTTAAAAATTTAATATATTTTAGAAACACAGCATTTTGCAAAATGGTGAAATAACACTGTAGGGAGGCAGACAAACACTTAAACATTAAAGATAAGAAAGCAGTGTACTTTAATCACGATGAAAGAAAAAATGGAGCTAAGAGAAGTTTAAATTTTTAAGGTCTCTCCATTCAGATTTAAAATAAATGAATTGCTACATGGAAAGCTAGATGTATTTCCTAGTCTACTACTTATTGCCTAATTTCCTTGTAAGAAACAATAACTTTTTTTTCAGACTATTCTATTAAAAATTGGATGGTCTTTTGGAAGCTCAATCTCATAAAGTAATGTTTCCTTTTTTATTTTAAAAAAGAAGAAAATTTTGTCATTCAATTTCATTTAGCAGAAGTTGTTTATTTTGTCCTTGTTTCTGCCAGTTAAGTGTATGATCTATGAGCTGTTTCAAATACCTGTGGAAATACTCTTATTGTGTTTTTCACATTATCTCTGTATTTTATTATCGCTGAACATCAGCATAATCATGTCTGTATCATTTAAAGGCCTATATGCAGTGACTTACAAGTCAGGTATGTGACCCACCCCTGGATCTTACTGCTTTCCATGGAGTTGTCAGCATGAAGCTCATATTAATTTTCACAGATTTACTCACTGTTAATTAACTCTGAAATTCAGAGCACTGAAGCCTTTTATTTTCATATGCAAAAGTGAAATGGTCCCGTCAGTATTTATCCTGGAAAATGAACAACTCTGAAAAAGAGCTTAAGCAGCCAAAAATACGCTATATAAAATATGCATTGAGTCAGAAGAGGGAAGAAAATCAATAGAGTTCTTAAAAATTCCGTTAGCCCAAGGGCATCAGTGACTTGCAATATAAGCCAACATATTAAGTACTTTGTTTTGACAATTTACTTACAAATAAATGTATACTTTCTCAGCCCAGCAATGGAGCACTAAAAACTCCAGCTTTGGCATGTGTATCTCCCCTTTAACCTCTACCAGTTGTAGATACGCTAACTTGTTGCTGTTCTATAGATGGCATCCTGTCCTGTAAGCTTTTCAGCAGCTCTGATTTAGTAAAAACATGAAAATACACATATACAGATGATATCAAAATTGGGATAAATTGAGGCATAAGAAACAGAATAGAAAATAATTAACTATAGTATGTATTCCTGGCTGGCATGCTGCAGCACGGTCACTCAGCGAGCAGGTCCTGATAGAACCACTGCTTGAACTGTGTTTTGAGAGCAATTATTTCAACGTTCTATTTGATGTC
This sequence comes from Charadrius vociferus, assembly GCF_000708025.1. Lineage (NCBI taxonomy): Eukaryota > Metazoa > Chordata > Aves > Charadriiformes > Charadriidae > Charadrius > Charadrius vociferus. The sequence goes on along the minus strand of NW_009647735.1, from coordinate 2,538,328 downwards.
TACAAAAAGCTGTGGAATTGATGGATTTTCATCAAGCTCCAGGAAATATGTATGTTTTTTCAAGAAATGTATAGTTATGCCTTTCAAATCAGAATAATTTTTCTCTCCTCTGGTCCCAGTTATCTGTCTGTTAGCCATAGCTTATAAATTGTAGCTTTCCCAAACAAGGAAGAAAATTATGTTTGCTTATAGTTGCAGACAATTTTCAAAGCAGCCACAGCTTCAGCTTTTCATATGGATTGGATGTACTTCAGAGGAATAAAATAAAAATGAACACATATAAAAAGAAAATAGACAAAGTGGGTCTGCCGGTGTTATTATTCTGATAGCTTTTTGATAGTCCTGTTTCCTGACCAGTCAGTCCCTGCCTTTGGTGAGGTAATGACTATACATGTTTCTCCCTGCGCCTTAAGCACAAATAGCTCATTGCAGATGGTCTGACTTGGTCAGGATACCAGAAATACTTTAATTGTAAAATAATGTACAGTGTCAGCCTGTCAGTGTCATCTATGTCACCACCACCACTTTCCCGAGGTTTGCCGGCAGCAGCAGGCCTGCTGTTGTGCCTGTTTATCTCGGTGGCCTTCAGTCCTACGGAGGAAGAGTTAAAAAAGATGCTATTCAGAGCAGACTTTATTACACCCCCGCACCCCTGACTGAACAGTTCACAATGGCCCTTTCTAGTCTGAAGCTGGCTTCAAATCTGCCGGGAGAAAGTGCTAATAATTTCATCCACCTGGGAATATTTTTCAGTCAGGAATTCTGTGACTTTCTTGCAAAAATTATTTCTTAAAATCCAGAAACAGGCACATTAGAGGAGGTATTACTTATTCTTAATTTTATCTTAAAATTAAATATATGGTCCCTAGATAACATTGATATTACTAAATTTTCGCTGTTAATACTAAAGGTGAACATATGCATCACTACCAGACTGTTCTGGTTATCCCAAGACAATATAAAAAACCTCAATTTGTACTTCTTAAAGAGTTTTTGTTCACCAATTTGTACAAGTAATTGTCATTGAGATTACTGTCCTGTGCTACTTGTATTTTTCTACTGAGTTCTTGCCTTTATCAATAATGTTTGTTTATTTTTGGTACTGTTGAGAGGTAGAGGGTTTGGGTGGGTTTTGTTTGTTGTTTTTGTTTTCCATTCCAAAACCAGCATTTTTTGTCTGAAGATCTGACATTACAACTTTGAAAGTAACTTTTTTCTTGGAAAATTTTTCCTCTGATTTAAATTTCAGAGTCAAGCCATTAACTTGACTCTCTTTTCCTGCCCTTCTCCAGGTAAAGAAATAATAGGTAGACAAATTTTGGCCTCAGTTTTGTAATCTTAAATGGGGTAAGATATTTAGCACAGTTACCTCATCTTTAGAAGGACTGCTGTTCTATGAAGTATAATCTCAGGGAACAGTGTCTAGGATGTAAATATTTTTATTATTCAAAAATAAGGATGGGAAAAGTGAAACAGAATTACTGAAAATAAAATAAAAGAAGATTTGCCTCATAAAAATGATTATATCACAACTATAATGAAGCGTTTGGCTATCAGTTTTTGACGTGATCAGGTTTGGTAGAGGTTCAAATAAGTTAAAACAATGTGAAAAACTGGTAAAGTGCAACCTAGTGGGTTAGTAGCTAACAAAGTTTTGAGGCTGTCCCAAAGTACAAGAACCAATGATATAAAAGATCCTTACTGAAAGCTGAGATCACATAATTATAAATTTAATGCAAAAGGAATCCAATCTGCTAAAATGCAAATGGTAATTTCAGGTTGGTAATGGCATGGCCTCTTCAAATAAAACTACTGATTTTTAAAGCATTGTTTATATTTAAACATGTTAAGGTTTAAACTAATATTTAAATATGCTAAATATATTTGAAACATATTTGCATATAAATGTGATGCCTTTAATTCTTAAAGAATGTGCCGTTTTTGCAATGTTGTATTTTAACATGTCCTGCTTCCACCAATAAAATAATGAACAAAGTTCAGGATAACTTAGAATTTCACGACTGAGATAGGTGTCCTTGAGTCAAAGTCAGTTGGACTAGTTCAGCAGTTATAAACTATGCCATTTGTTTACATTATGGGCATTACAAGTTCTTCTACTCACAGTGTTCAATGAGTCTTTCAGCAGACTTACATTCAGGTTTTCTTCGGGTGTCAAAAGCCAGTGCTTTATTGATCACTGTGACTTAACTTCTCTCAACTATTCAGATTTGGCTCCTTTTTACTCTTTCTCATGTTAGTTATAATGTTCAAAGCCATTGCTTGTAGATCTACAATCAAGAAATATATAGGGGAACAATACAGCAATAATGGCTGTGGAGATACCTGAGGATTTTGTGATTGAGTTTACTTACATGGGCTTGCCTTATTTCTTGACAAATTCGAGACGTGATGCTCTTTGACTAATTTAAACAATGATCAATATTTTATATATTTATTTTCCTTACTTCACATTTAAGAAGTTTATTGGTACAAGAAATCTCCTACATTTCACCCAGAGGTGGCTGCTCTTCAGTAACTTAGATGTGATGCCGTGCTACAATTTGGAGGTTTTTTTACTCTGGTCGAACACTTGCATGCTAATAGCATTCTTTTATCTGCAGTTTGGATCTAGACAAAAGCATAATGGAAGATGTAATTGTGTTTCTTATTTAACCTTTTCTTAGGAAACATCTTACTTTGCTTACCTTTCTTCTTTTTTAGGAACAACTCTGGAGTTCTTTAAGGTTGATGCACGGGTGGGATTTAATAACAAAAGAACGTGATTTGTTTGCTGCTTAGAGCTATAATATTTTCAAACAGCAGCAGCATTGAAATGACAAGTAAATGTACAATTTAGTCTTGTCAAACAGTGTGGGTGTATTTGAAGTTGACATGGCATAAACTGTGAAGCTTTAACCCTTTTAACCAATATAGCACTAATGTATATTGATATAATACAGAGGGATAATACAGTCTTTCATGAATTGAAACTGCAAGAATTATATAGAACTTTTGGAAGTTAATTCTACTCTTCTGGTACAAAATACACTAGATTATTTTACTTTAATGTCAAGAGAGTTTGAACTAAACTTTTTTGGAGAAAAGGTTATAAAGACTAATAAGGAAAAAAAGAATTTAAAAATTGTACTCTTAAGTATTGTTATATTCATAGCTGTCATTGTATTAGTATTCAGCATGTGGAACAGAAAATAAATTCATTCAAAATGCTCTTAGGTTGAGACTGACAGAAAAGCCATAGGAAGTTGGGAACGTATATCCCATTAAAATATATACGCTTTCAAATTCTATAAAGGCAAAGCCCCTAGATATAAAGACATGTGAAGATGATCAAAGGTGAGATATTTACTGAGGATTAATTAATAAACCTTTAATTCTGAAATAATGGATAAAATTTAAGAGAGATGATTGGACTAAGAGCACTGGCTCTTGACTTTTAAAGAAATCAGAAATTTCCTTTTCCTACATTGATATATTGGTTACCTTTGTTAAATCTTTTCTAGCAACAAGTTGGTGAGTTTTGGTTTGTTTTTTTTTTTTTTTATCTAGGCCTCCATAAATAATATAAACTCATAGCTCTTGTTTTACATCCTCAATAACTTCCGTGACTTAATGTTAAACTATCCTTGAAATCATAACCAGCTATATAATATTTTGGAGAAAACAATTCAATTGTTTCTCCAGTGTGATGAAGTAGTAACTGTGGGTAATCTACAGAAGTATGCTGTGGGAAATATTTTCAATTTGCAATTATTTTTTAAAGAGTTTCATATGTTATTTACTATGGAAATTAAAAAAGGGACTAAACATATAAGATTCATCAAAATTTAAGCTATTTACAAACAAGTAAATATTTACCTAAGGAAATTGTCTCTTATATGTATTATATGCATTGGAATAGAACAGTTGTGGGGTTTTATTACTTATAGAGAACAGTAGGAGGTGTTAAAAATAATTAGGAAAATAGTAACCAACTTTGAGTATTTGTCCCTAACTTCTTTTACTGCAGCACACATTTCAAACTTAGCTGCCAAACTTAATGGCCAAGCATACAGGTTTTAATCACAAATTAAATTCTGACTTATTAGAGTTCTTCCAGTTGCACACAATAATCTTGAATCATTAAAATTTAGTTCACTGCTTTCTGTTAACACAAGTTTGTTTTCAGTACATAATCAGCATTTTCTCGATGTGAATATGTAGAAATTAATTTCTTTTACAGGAATGTGTCTTAGCAACCATGTCCTCTTGATTCCTTTGGGTATACAGGGGAAAGAAATTAAACTTTCTTTTCTGATTAACATAATGCAGTTAGTCCAGATTGACGAAGGGGTGGCTGTACATCTGTGACTGAGGGAATAAACCAAATATGTCAATTTGTATAAAAAAAGTAAACATTCCACGTTCAGGACAGATTTTCATATTAATTGTCAGCACAATAATTATGTAAGTGTAATTAATGTTTAGGCTCTGAAGTCACTTGAGTAACAAGAATGCCCAAATACAAATCTGTAGTGTTGTCAACATTTATGCAAGTACAGGAATTTTAAGGGTGCTGTTACATATAATTAAGTCAGCAAGCTGCCTGCTTATCAGCTAAATAAAATGATTAATGGTCATGACCCTGATAAATTTTTGACAGTTATCTCTCGTGAGTGTAACTAGGCTGTTTTATGGAATGGAGGATTTTGATTGCATGTTGTCGTGTTAGTTGTGTCTTTGCTTTCACCTTGCTATCCAGGCATCTTCTCCATCTCTGGTTTACAACTTAAACTAAAAAGGCAGTTTTTAAAATTTTCATCATTAGATTTGTTCTTATTGTAATTACTGAATATATGTTTGAATATATGAAAATACTGAATATATGTTTCAGTGCAAGCTGTAATTTTTAATATTATTGTTTATTATCATTATTTTTATATTTATTATTATGAATGATTATGTTTTAATGTTATGTTTCCTTCAGTTTGAATTTGTATACTTGAGCTGCAGTTGAAGGGCTCACAGAAGAATTTCAGCCCCAAGTATTATTTCCATGGATCGTTAAAGAATACCAAAGGCATTATTTCATTTCTGTTGAAATACTTTTTAAGTTTGGGACAGAGGATATATACTTAACTTGTTCATAAGTCACATTTTGTTAGTGGTGGCTGTGGGAGAAGCAAAAAGAGAGGAAGTGGATGAAGATTACAATTTGTAGGAGTACAGTGGAGGAGCATAACAGAGGGTGCTCAGCTGAAAGGCATTTCTGAAGAAGAGTAAGGCAGACTGAAAGAAATGAAAGAGACTGAATCATGAAGGCACACTCATATGACTCAAGAGGAACATGGAGTATTTTTTGGTTTTTGTGAGTACAGCAAACAGGGAATAAAAGTTTAGAAGAGCAGAAATCTTGAGAGAAAGAAATTATGCTGAATACTAGATGCTGTTTGAAATACAGCTTGCGTTTATCTTTAGAGATGACAAGATTTTTTTTTAAAAAAAAAATTAGTGTTATAGAGATGAAAGCTGAAGACTGAGAAATATAAAAATGTGAAATAAATTACACTAATTGAATATTATTTTTCCTTTCAGGGACTGCCTTTAGTCCACATGCCAACCACAATTAGGTCCTCTAGAATCCAAGGACTTGCTTCTGAGGACACTAAACTTTGATCAGCTTGTAGCCAAGTGCCTTACTGGATGTAAATGACTTCCAACTGGTGTGGAAAGTCAACCTCACTTTGCAGTTGTCAAAGGCAGCCCAGACAGTGCAGCAAATCTTAATGTATTTGAAACTGCATGCATTTATTTCACTGGCCGCAACACAATGTATGGCTGATCAGTCAGTGTGTTTTGCCGTGTAGAAGGATGCCAGGTTACATTTAACGTAGTGTCCAACTTGTCAAATTTCAATTTTTACTCTGAAATTTGGTCTTAGGTTAGCACAACTGTTTTATATTTTCACATTCTGATTTTTCTTTATCTTTAAGTATTCAACAATTACCATTTATACAGTTTTACAGTCATTTTCCAATAATGGAAAGAATATACAAATGTATCATTCTTATTTGTTGGAAAGTGATGTTGAGTCTATTCTGTTTCAATTACAACTCAATTGAATTAAGAGCATCAGCTGAAATAAAGATACTTCTAACAATTTTAAATACATAATCTTTCACACTAACAAGAAAATTGGGTAGCAATGTCATAGTCAAACTGCAGAAAAATAAATCTCTGACTAGATGCATGTCAAATATTATGTATAGGTCAGTGAAGCAAATTAAGACAAATGTAGTTCAGTTGTCTTGGCTTTCTACTGAGATTTTGCTGTCCATGTGTTGTCTCTATTTTATTATGGTGAAGAATTACAGCACTTCTGCAAATTCATCCTATATATCTAGGCATGTTTTTCATGGCCTTTTCAATGTTTCTGACTTTCCCTTCTGAATATGTATATTCTCTGAAATGCTTTTGAAATTGCATGGTACTAAGCCATCACACGTAGTTTCCTTGTACTGTCACTTATATTTCCATTATAGTCTGGTGAAAATAGTTAATATAAGGGAAATGCAGAATAAAACTGCCATTTTGCATGAGCTGTTTGTATGGTTCAACGCAGTAGAGATAATTCAGGGAACTGTCAGTCATACGATGCAACTGCTGTATGCAGAACCTCTCTTCCTAGCCCTAATTGCAAGCTTCTCCACTGGTCACCTGTGGTGCAAGACTTTTGCGTGTGCTGTTATAAGGCTCAATATGGGGGATTCAGTTTTCTGTGAATCAGCATCACGTGTTTTGTGGAGATGTAAGAGATCTAATATACTATGCACCTCTTTCTTCCAGCCTAGTTCTTGTTTGAGATTCTTCCCTTCTTAGCCCATGGGTTTTTTTTTTTTCTCCCCCACTGTATATGTGGATTGAAGGATATTCTTATTTATGTGTTGTTGCTGTGTATGTCTTCCCCATAAATCTCACAATGTCTTTGGATTATTGAACTTTGTCTTAGTGTTTGAAATTTGATATATTGGCAGATGTTGCATTAGTTTGTACACTACTATTTCATGACAGTGGGATTAAAATATTATTAGCTTGTGAGAGCTTTCGTTAGGGTGTTGAGGTTGCTTTTTTATTGCCTAGGACATTCTCTCCACTTCCATAATGACCTTTTCTGCTGGTCCTTTGTAGGGAAGGGCACTTAAACGAGGAGCCCCAGCTATCTGTCTTGCCAGAGACTTTCTTTCCTAAGATGTCCCTCCGAAGGACACCATGTGGAGGCGAAGATGCCCAGGTGCTGCTGGGAATGCCTCCATCACAGCTAGGAAGAAGGTTTGGAGGTCCGCTCTGATTTTCGTTAAATGTGGTGCAGAAAGCACAACTTCGGGGAAGAGGAAAAAAAGCACAGGTATCAATAAGAAGAAATTATATTGTATTCTTTCCTTTCAGTTGTAAACTGTGTTTCTTTAGTCGTTATTAAAATATTTGCATGACAGCAATAGGTAACATTAAACTAGAATTAGGCAATATTTTATTGTCTCCAAAAAGAGCTCAGTTAGTGACGTCCTTCTCAGTGTGAAGAAACAGAGAAATTCCATCTGTGAATCATCTCAAGCAATTCTTTCATTCATGTTTATGAATCTGACTGATTTCTCCTTGTGTTTCAGATTTGAAATGTGAACTGAAATGTGTTGCTGCAGATAATAAACAATAGCAAGAACACTATAAATAATTTAGATGGTAGTCCAACAGATTTGTTCATGGAAGCAAAAGTGATATGACAGTTCAGATAAGCTATATGATCACCCTTAGCTGGTTGACCTAACTTCATAATATTGCCAAGAATAATTCTGGAAATGCTTTGTCACTTCCAAAGGAACACTCCATTCCTCACTGCACAGGCAATTGTACAAATGCATTTAATTAATAAAGGTGGCTGATTGTCAGTTGTGCCTTAGTTCTCTTTCAGATTCCTAAGAAACTTAGGACATTCTACTCTGTCATTTACATGTTCCTTTAGCCCTGCATTACTCTAAATATGTTCTCTTTTTTTTCTTTTTTTTTTTTTCCCTAACAGTATTTCTTATAAGATATTTCTATCTCCCTATTTATTACTTACTTAAAATGCAATTATGTCCATATAGAAATGGTGCTAAATTTCTACCCATTAATATATACAGATATACATTGCTTCTTGGAATGTGTTCTCAGAAAGATGCCTTCTATCCTAGTTGTCTAATTGTCCACAAAATACAATTGGGTATACAAAGAATAGACCAGATAAACATTAATCTAAATGCTGAGATATATCTACAAGACAGTTTGGCAAACTTTATTCTTGTTAAGTTTTATATTGTATGCCAGGCATATACAGTGAATGGATAAATGTTTTTTTTAAAACTGTATGGATAGAAAAAAAATCATGCTAGTCTTATTTCACTTCTTTGCACATATACAGGGCTATGTATTATTATATTGTCTTCTACTTTTAAATGTTAACGGGCTATTCAAGTAACAGTTCACTGTTGCATAGCACAAAATTCTGCAAAGATATTAATAAATTAGCACTAAATATTTAAGGATATTATCAATTGACTTCCAAATAACATACATGATGACATGGAATTGAATTATTTTATTAACAAATACAATATTAAAACCATCAAGGACCAGGACAGAGCGATGTTTTCTGAAGATGATGCCAGTCATCTGGTACAACTACAATGTGATGACCAAATTGGTCTCTCCCTCCATCTGTGTTTGTCTTCAGAAGAAAATAATCATGTTATTAACAATTAATACTTGCACTGCAGACAATCTGTTAACAGAGATGATCAAAGCCAGGCAATACGTGAGAAATTCTTTATATGTCATAACCAGAAAGAATCTGAAACGCATAGAAAACGTAGAACTAACCCAAAGAAGTTTACCTATGACTTAAAATGTCATTTAATGGTCTCTCCACAGAACGTGGGGGAGTCTCTGCTCGGGGCCAGGAGCGCTCTTCCCCGGCCTTGCTGCTCCCAGGGCCATTCCTCACAATTTTCACCTCACTCCAGCAGCCTTTTGCCCTTCCTCAGAGGTGCTTTCCCAGCGGCACCACCAACTCCACTGACGGGCTCAGCTGTGGCCTGTGGAGGGACTAGCTGCGACCTCTCCTCACAGAGGCTGCCCCTGCAGCCCTCCCCCTGCCACAACCTTGCTTTGTGTACCTAATAAAAGTATTTAAGTGGTTATCCCACACGTGTAGGTGATCTTGGCCTGCCCACCCTGAGATTGCTGGTTGCCTTGGACGTGAAGGAGCATGAACTGATCTTCCGGGAGGCACTGACACCGAGGAAGCCGTATGCAGGTCCCTGGGGTACCTGCTCCGCGGGAGGGCCGCTGGCACTACCAGGATGACGTGCCTTTCCACAAGCAGGGTAAGTCCTGTCGTCTTCTTCCTTGGATTTCCCAAATACTGCTGGTTTCTCTGAATGTTTGACTATGAGAACCTCCAAAGAGTTTACTTAGAGCTAGATAATGGGAGAGCAAATGGTGCTGAATGCTTTTCCGCCTTTTGTAGTTCTGCCTGTGTAGAACCAGGATACTTCACCTTCCAGCCCTCAAGTCCGCTCTCTGCTGCGCTTCTCTGGCAAGAGCAAGGGCTGGTTTTCTAAATTATGGTAGTTACAGCAGATTGATAATAACCAAAGGACAAAGAGATAAAAAGTGATAAAGAAGTAGAATCAAGGCCTTTGTATTTGTACCTCATAGCACTTCCAAACTGGAAAGGAAAAATGAGATTTTTCTTTTTCTAAAAAAAGTAAGAAGTGCTTAAGAGAAAATACAAAATAAAAGTTTGAATAAAAAAATCTCCAGATGGTCATTAAATATGTTAAATGGCAGTCTGCTTTCAGCCCACCAGGCACCAATTTTATTATTCTAATAACATCTGAAAATGAAAAAGATAAAGTCTTATAAAAAGAGGCTATTAACTTTGATGGTGCTTAATCCAGATAACTTTTAGAATACCCATTAATGTGCAAAGATACAAAAATATATTCAGCAACAAAAATAATTCTCTCCTGAAAGGCCCTCATAAAGACATTTCCAGATTTTTTTCTGTTCTCTTTTGCATGCAGATGCTTAAAACCAGAAATCTTTAAAGGAATAAACAAACACTGTGTTTTAAAACAAAAGAGTGATTTATAGAACAATCAAAATTATGAATATGGAAAAGTCAGAAGAGTGAGAGAACTAGAATTTGGAAAGCTAGTTCCGTTTGCAGTCTAAGCTTTGCCATACATTGCATATTACTGCATACATGTTACTAATATTTGATACGTATTTCATGTACATATTAATAATATTTGCTCATGCAATAAAGTAAATCCTTCTCAACTAATATGCCTTATTTTTACAATAATTTACAAAGGCATTCTGGTTATCTGTAGTGGCCTTGGATTTCTTTATTCATTTTAGTTCAATATTATGTGAATAAATATTGACAATATTACCTTAGGTTTTCAAAAACTGAAAACTGAATGCTGTGATCTCTGTCCATTTACTTTTTTCACATCCAGATATCTCAAATAGTTTGAGATCCTGGAATGGAAAAGCTCCTTTTCTAAAAGTCCCCAATTATTTACAGTATACTTTCAACTGAAGCCTCATTTTCTGTGAAGGAGTTTTAGGATATTCTGTTTATAGGGAATTCTAATTCCAATGCTGAGGCAACATAACCTTCCAGATTTAGATATTTTATAAGATTTTTATATTGTTTCAAGAGTAACTTTTATGGAGTAGCCAAAGAAGTTTTGCACCTTTCTGTGATTTCAGATGCTAGATATGATTTTAAATTTTTCATACAGTCTTTACAGAAAAATTATATTTTTCTGGTTTTATGCAGTGATGTAGTTCTAAAATGTTGAGAAAAGTATTTAATACTTCAGTGACATTGGACTATACAGTTTCTATAAGCATCTGTTAGTTATTTCTGACAATACTTTCTCCTAAATACTCTTTTCCAAGCTTTTGTATAGGCAGTTCAGCCTTGTTTGTGAAAACAGTGTATAGGCTTAGGTATTAACCAAACCAAAAGTGTGCACGTGTATCTGCCCTTTCCCAGACATATTAACACAGCTGGAAGTCAGTTTGTAATGTGCAGTAGTAATCTAAGGAGGTACTGAGGCCTAAAACATTCAGTAATGATCAGCGTGACAAACCCACACCTGTAGAAGATAGCCTTTGATTTATTGTGTACATGTGTATCAACTTCTACTAATACAAATCAGGAAAATTATTGAATAATATTGAGGAAACAAACCTGATCAATTTCTTTCAACGATTACTCCAATCCAGTGTCCACATTCTTTGTTTTCCATCCTTGTTTTATTCATGTCACACCACCCAACTGAGTAAGCTTCTTGGTCTAAGTGATCATCATGCAATTATTAATTATAATTAGTTCTTTTGCACTGATTTTCAAAACTAAGTTAGAACAACAAAGAAAACTGGTGACAAAATGAACTACTTCCCTTAAGTGTGGAAAGACAATTTTTATATCCCTTATGCAAAATAGCCTTAAAAAGTCATAAGTAATCACTTGTGTTCTATGAACTAGAAGAATAAAATGCTATTACAAGCTAATTCTTTATGAACATGAGTTGAAGGGATTGAAATATACTGCTGATATTAAAGATAATGCAGAAAAATCTTTTTTCTTTAGATGCAGGCAGGTCTTTTTATGCCTGAAGGATTTTCTGTAGTGGAATCCTGGGGAAAGGAAAAGGGAAAAATTTAAAAGGTGTGTCTATTTGTACCTGTTCTTTAGAAATAGGCTATCATTCCTCCCCAACCCTTTTGCCAAAGTCATTCATGTTATTCAGACTTGAACATCTTCAATTACTCTGTGTCTGGAAAGTGTACCTGTATCAGTAAGAAAACAAGTTATTAAGCAGCTGAAGCTAATAACAGAAATTGGCTTCTGGGAGTGAAATAAATCAAAGATAGTGGAAATAGGCTGAGATCCTTATTCAAGAAAATGCTCAGGTTTGGGTTTTTGTTTTTCATGGTGGAAGGACAGGTAAGTGGTGCACTGGTGATATTCTCTTCTGGGGAAAGAAGAGATGCTTATTACTAAAGCATTCTAAAAGCATACGTGGGATGTTAATGGCATAGGGACTTTTTCTTAAGTGTTCAAGACTTTGAGAAACCTGTTTTGCTGGTGGTCTGAAAGGAAGATTCCACAAAAAATAGCTGAAAAAATCGATTCAGTTTCTTCTTGAATTCACAAATGTTTTGTCAACTGGATTAATGAGCATGAAAACTTCACATATTCCACGATTTTACACATGTGATTTTATTTGTTTTGAGATGCAGTTCTAGACCAAAGAATTGAAAAATAAAATGGCAAGAAACTTTTCGTTCCACTTAGAAATAGCACATTTCTCAAAATACAGCAGCTTCCACACTGAAAACGTATTCTCAGTAAGTATTGGTTCATTTTTTAAGGAAACAACTGAATACCTTGAAAAAGTGTGTGAGAGTGGATATTTGAACATATCTATACATGTATGGTAGCTGGCTTCAGTAATAACTTTTAAAATGGATCAGCAGATGCCTTTACATCTAAGCTGGATTGCTGCCAAGGTTCGTGAAAAGAACTATATTCCTCCAAATGTATTCTGTGTAAGGAGATGACTGGCGACTACTCCAGCCAGAACTATGATACACAGCTAAAGTAAACTGGAATGAACCTGAAAGAAGTTTATCCATAGCCTCTAAACATCAGTAAATGGATTTACCTTCTTCTGTAAGTACATACAATAAAGGAACAACCACTCTCATTGCTAATTAGGAGTTCAAGCAGTTAATGTAATCTTTGGTCTTTCTGTTCAATTAAAAAAAGTACAGGTTTTTTTTTCCGTTCAGACTTCTCTTTTTCTGTCATTGATAAAATCTTTTTCTTTCTGAGCATGGTTCCTTATATCACAACAAATGGGAGGAATACATGAAATATATTAAAAATCATCTTTTCATATCTGTTTCCAGCCATTATTCTCTTGAGATTATTGGCTCTCAGAAAATGGAGAATAAAAATAGAAGGCTGTTTAAGAAAGAAAAGAACAAGGTGGGGTGCCTTTGCAATACATTTTTAATCATAGATTCCCAGACCTTACAGCAGAAGGTATCAAATTTCATCTTTCAAACTAGCTAAATAAGCTGATACCATTCACAATATATGAGAAAAAATAGCTTTCTGTAAAGGGACATATGTACTGCATGTTTATGGATTGAAACAGGAGTTTGGGAAGTGTTAATTGAATTTCATAAGGCTTTTTCTCTTTTCCTATAGAACATTAAAACAAGCCCCAGGGCATCTCCAAAAGTCTTAGAAAGACAGAGCGATTTTTTTTTAGTTCCTGCCTATGCAAAGTTATTGCGGATATAATTACTTGTTGTGGCACACAAATATGGTTAAATCTTTTCCTATAAACATGGAAGTACATCTTACCAATAGATGAACTCCCAAAAGGGTTGCTGTGCTTGTAGAAGCCTGCAAGACATACAATTTGCAGTTTGAAAAATATTCAGAAAAAGTGTAACTGTATATGGGGTAAATCAGGTGGTCTGTTCGCCTTTTGAATATATCGGGCTGTGAGAGAAGAACATCAGAGAATGAGCAAAGGAATCTGCCTGACACTTTTGCCTACGGATTGAAGTGCAGGGGGTATTATAGCTAGTTAGCTGCTTCTCACTGGGAGCATGTGTTTGCTTGTTGAATTGTGGCAGCCTAAAATCACATACATTCACAGAAAGAATGAGAGCAGCAGCAGAAGCAGGATGAATCTCGGGATTTCCAACTTCACTGCAGTAACTGCACAGGCTGTCACTATTCAAACCGTGTAAAGCATTGAGTAATTTTCCATGAGAGCACCTAAACAAAGTGGATGGCACCTCTTTGTGAATCCTTAATGATAATCTTTTTGAGATTTCCCTTACTTTCCCTTTATTTCTATAAATGTGGACACACACGGTTCTCATCTTTGTAGATTAATAGAACTGGGGGTTCTAGACAGAAGCTAGGCTGCAGATACAGCAGTAGAGAATCATGCATAGACTTATTATGAAACATATATATGAATTTTGATTATAGTTAATGAAAACACCAAGGAAGCTCTATATAGCAGTGTCCAGTGCAGTGCAGAAATGGACATAGGCTAGCAAATAAATTTGAAGTAGTTTGAGATGAATGAAGATCAACAATGGATAAATAATCCAGCAATATTTATGTTAGGGAAATGATTTCTTCTTGCTTTTAAAATAGAGTATTTTGTGAGGACTTCCTTTTATTGTTTTTTCTATGATTTTCAGTAGGAACTATTGAATTGAAAGTAGAAACTGATGTGATTATTGGAGAATATGATTCTGAAGCACAGTGTGGCAGTTCTTAAAAACCTGCTCTTCTAAAATCTCAGATTTACTAGTTGAGAGGTCTTAATAACAATACCGATATTAAAATGTATATGAAACTGCACAGTTGCATGTTTTGACAAACTTTTAAATGGATTAATAGTTTTCATTACATTCATGAGTGCAGATACTGGTTTTGTTATAAATTTTCTTAACAAATGAAAATTTAAATTATTTGATATAAAATTAAAATGCAAGAATACAAAATGGCAATTTTGGTATTATTTAGTGTTACCTAAAACCTTATAAAATATTAAATACATGTCCTCAAAGCAAATTCTGATTTCTTTCTTCCACTTCCGTGTTCAGCTTCATTGCAAGTACAATCTTTCATATTTATCGGTTCTGATGAACGTTATGTCAGGTCACAGCCTTGGGGTGACAGAAGGTGAAGGCAGGCATGAACTTGTTACCAAAGTTAGCATACAAGTTGAAAGGTTTTCTTTTATTAAAAAAGTTTATGTTTTTCAGTTGTTATAGACTTGATTTTCATTTTCAAGTAGGAAATGTGTGATATACAGCCTTTTTTTTTTTTTAATTCACTAGAGCTTAGATGAAGCTTAATTTATTTCAGTAGCTGAAACTTGTCCTCTTAGTCAAGTTTCATCATTTTCAAATAATGAAATCTTGCAGCAGTCCAGTATTAGAATGGGAAGCAAAGTGTCTTGTAGCTTAACTTCCAGGGTTGTGTAACATTGTTATCACCCCCAAAAGGGAGCAAATTTTGCTTATCTAAACTGGTCACATGTATAGATTCAAATAGAAAAATCACAGCGGAATGTGGTTTCAAACCATAAGGGTATTATGGAAATAGCAAACAATGCCTTCATATCCTGTGCTGTCACCAAGTAAGTCTACCTTCTTAGCCCTTTGAAAGGGAGTGCAGAACTTGAAATTTATGTTTAAATAAATATTTAAGGCATCATTCAAAATCTGCCAAGGCTAATGCATTGGGAAGCGTCCAGACTCTAATCCTACTAAGGGAGCCAGGCAAGCCAGGCTGCTGCTTTTCTTACAGTAACATGCAGAAGCCTCCAATACACTGTTCTCTGGTCGATCTCCGACTCATTGCTAGACTCTCCTATTGTTACAAAATTGAATTAGTCCTTCATTATGAAGGAAATAGGTGCAGATAAATGTTTGATATTCTGCCTCCGGCAGTGGCTAATACTATATGCTTCAGAGAATAAGCAGAAGTATCCCATAATACCACTAAGACCAATCTGCAATGCTGGATGTAAGATAATATGCCTTCCTGATGCCTGTAGGGCTGAATTATGCCCTGTTGCATGAGACTAAATTAATCTTTTCCGAAGCAGTGTTATTTCAGATATTGCTATTGGTCAATTACGCAGCCCCTCTTAAAATTCCATGCTCAGCTGTTGTACTGCATAAATGATTATTTCCTATTGGGTATTATATGTCTACTAACTATAAATCTTAGTGAATAACCACTTGTTTTTCTGTTCTGACAGATGCTCCCAGGGAATGCTTGTTAAAAGGAAGAAGTACTTCAGTCTGCATCTGGTGAAGTCAGCCCCTAAGCAGATGAAATACTAAACGACACTGGCCAGAGATTATGCATCCTGATGCTCACAGGTAATCTTTCCCTTTGTAATGGCAGATGCTTGGAAAAGCACTATTTGAATCTATCATGCTCCCAATCCTTAAGGATTCTAGTGCTTATTTACTACAGATCACGTTGATTTAGAACTATGCTGTGTCATTAATTTCCTCAGTAATTATAAAGGAAAAAATAATAGTTCCAGGACTTGTTCTTCATAATGTGAGCCTGCCAGTGGTAAACATTTGATGTGATAATGAAGCATAGAAGATTCCGTCATTCTGTGTCCTCCCTCTTACTAGGTTTATTACAATTGAGAATAAAAAGCATGGTATAGGATGTGGAAGACATTTCCACTCTAATCTGAATAATTTTAATATCTTAATCTCACCCTTTGTAGGTCTCCCCATCTTCTGATAGATATGCCTTCTATATACCGGTGGCTCAGTGTCCCCCTTCAGTTTCTCACAGGACGTTAATTTTCATTAAGCAAAGGGTATGCCAAAGAACAATAATTATTAAAAAAAAAAAAAAAGTAATTTAGCTGGCCTTCAGTCAGCTTAGAACTGGTCTCACATCAGGTTCCAGGCAAAGACGTACCTTTATTAGAATATGTGAGAAACAATAAAACAATGATAATTATTTATCTGTTAGAATTTATAGATGATGGGAACGTATTGGGCTGTGTTAAAGAAATAATTCATCTTATAAATAATCCTGCCAGCTCTCTGACAATTTGCTTTTTCAGTTTTCTTTTTCTTTTGGTCAAGGCCAGAAAAGAACTTATTAAAAGGAAAGCGCAGCCTTCTGATTCTAGTAGACTCTGCCTGGTGAAGAGCTGACTGAATAGAAAAAGGACTTCTTAACTTAAAAAACCACACAACCAAAAAACCCTTGACAGCTGCTACTCTTTTCCTAGTGCTAGACAATTCTTCATAACACTCACATATAGGTTGATATGCCACAGGCCTGACCGCTGGGTGACCGCTACTCATTGGGGTGAGCAGGCGATGGCCAGAATTTTCTATCTGCTGGTGCTCATGTGCCCCCACACCATTATGCCTTGTTGTTCTTTACTTAGACCAGCTGCAAGGGAAAATGCTCCTTACCCTTGAGCCCAAACCATTTTTATTTACAGTTAGCTTTGCAGTCACAGCAGTGTATACAACCATGTGATAGACTACATGCTGTTTCGCAGGAGATTTGCACCCACTGGCAAGGTGCAGCGTTCATTTTCAGTACCTCCAGAGCTGAAGAACTGGGACACACTGGGGAACACCATTTGCAATGCAGGTGCTCCTGATGGTCTGGGAGGAGAGGCGGGGTCAATAGCGCTCCTGTTTGAAAAACCCAGAGAAATTACCTCAAGCTAGACTTGGTCTTAACTGATCTTTCATGGCAGAGAGCTTAAGGAGGTATCAATCACAAAGAATCTCAAAGGAAGATGGGACTACTTAGGATCCATAATGCACAGCATACATACAGCTAAATCAGCCCTAGCCTTCTCTGTAATTTCCTATGTCTTCACGCTATTTTTTTCATACCTATTATTCTTATCCTATTTAGTCTGGGTTGTTTTCTTTCTTTTTATTTTTTTTTAAGGTTTGTTTGTTTCTCCCTGCTGTTCCTTGATGTCTCAAACACCGTATCTCTGCCAGTCTAGTGAAGCTGGTTTCTAAACAGAAATGTCAGAAATTCAGTATGTAAATTTTGTTATCATTTCAGAGAAACTACTTTTATTTCATTTCATCAGCCTTAGGGTCTTCAGTTGTGGGTTTCTTTAAATAAGGTCAGTTTTCCTCTAAAAAGTAACAGTTGAAAGCAAGATACTATATTTTACCATAAAGTAAAACTACTTTACCTGTGAAGGGAATGAAACTGAGCGATCATATTAAGAGCTGAAGAAAAATGCTTTAATAATAAGGAATGGACTTTAAGGGTAAATACTGCCCTGTGCATTGATATCATGGTTTTGGATCACACAGGTGGGATGGTGAGAAGCTGCCTGTAAACTGTGTGTTTTGATCAGTGTTTGAAGAACTTTTTCAGATGTGCACTGCGGGAGTGCTTCTATCAATGCATAGCTCCTGACAAGTGATCTAGAGGGAAGAGAGTAATTGAATGCTAGCTTGGAGATGCAGATCATCAGCTGATTTGCCCTCTGAGATTTAGACATGGATGACAGAACAGGAAAATAGAAAGGGAAGTTAGGGTATTTTGAATATATTGAAGTTTAATGTATCTTCTTAAAAGTAGGACATATATGAAAAGCAGGAAAAGTGCCTCACACTTGCGTATTTGGACTTTACTAAGTAGCTACTCAGCTCTGTTTCTTTGCTACAATTTGAAAACTGATGTTTTAATAATCAGTGAATTCTTATGAGTTAATTAATTAGTTAATGTTTTTTTCACTTTTGATGCCACCTAAGTAGATAGCAAGATATTACAGTTGCACGCAAATTCTTTTAATCCTGAATAAATGTTATGAAACCATGTTGATCCATAACAATGTACAAACCATATTTTGCTCACTTGCTTTAACTATAATTTGGCATCTAATAAAATTATTATCCTTCATTTAAGTTCTGGAAATTCCCAGTCAGCAACCAGCTCAGAGGAAGGTACTCTGCAGAGAATCCTGTCCTATTCTGAAATTCCTCATCTTAGTCATGACAGTCCAAATCTCCCTGCCCCCCCCCCTTTTTTTTTTTTCTTTCCAATTACAAAACTGTCTCCATTTTCAAAATATGTGCATATGAAAGGTGAATCTATGAACTGTAATTTTCACCAGGGATCTCACGGCTTTTTTTTCCCAAGAATCCTTGAAGAGCAAACCTACTTGATGGTCATTCGGCTGACACCTAGAACAGGCTTCATGATGAAAATTTTTGACCCCAGGATTAGTCATTTTAGGGCCTATTGTATAATAGGATGACTCCATTTCCATCATCAAAAAATAGATTTTTAGCAATGATCTCATATTTATGCTGTCATGGGGTGGGAAAAGCTATTGCTTGTTGAGCTATGGAAAAGGAGCAGGCAGGAGTGAAGTTGTAAGGAAGATATTGCACCTGCAAAGGGCAGAAGGAAGGTAAATCCACTTGTGCTGTGCGTATATTCTGACTCTAAGCCAAATTATGCAGACATCATCATCTTAGAGTGTCAAAAACTGGGGGGGGGAGAACACTAGCTTCTTCATGTGAGAAAAGAAAATGAAAGAAAAAAATTACTTACATGCGTCCTTAATAATTTTCCTCTAGTAGGAAGAGTTAAAAACCCTATCTCCTCTAGTTTGTTTTTACATGATTTGTTATTCAGATTTTGCTCATTAGTCTATGATGGTTAATCTAGTTTATGTACTATGATATAGTTAGTCATTTCTTACATTGAGAGGCTGAGTCTGTCCTTTATGTTGTTTACTCTTCTGCAAAATACCAAAAATTCTAGCAGCAAATGGATTGTCTCATTGTTGCAGAGAAAATGCAGTGCTAAATACTGTAATACAATGAAGATGAAATTTGGCATTCTTTGCTTTTACTAATCTGCAGTCTATCATTTCAGTATATGAGAACAAACATTTATTTCTTTACTATTTAATCAAGTATCTAAAGATCTTAAAACTAGAATAAGTTAAGGGCTTTTAATGGACTCTGAAAATTCAGCAATTTCAAGATGGTCCACATTAATTATTCTTTAATTAAATGCAGTATGTTAAGCCTACAGAAGTGCAGAGATTTGGTTTGAAAAAAGGGGGTAGGGTTCTATAGAAATAAAATCTTTTAATAAAGCTTAATTTGTAATATGGAGAGGGGAAAGAAGAGGTGACCAAACGTGTCATTCTTGAAGCACAGAGGAAAGCAAACTATGTGAGTAAGAATAGGAATAGAAAAACAACAAATTTCTGATTTAGGGAAGGGCTACAGAGTGAGCTGACTATGCCAGATTTAGATATTTGGACACATCTAAAAAATTAAAAGAAAAAAGTCAAATCAGTTTGTAAAGACAGTCGTGATCTTGGTTTTTTAGGTTTCATTCAACAGAAAAGATTATGTTTCATAAAACCTTTAAAAGTATAAAACAATGTGTATGAAGACTTACCTTGTGGAGACTAAATCCTTTTGCATTACAAGGTTTATACAGCGGTGTCACAACCTTGCTCTGAACATCTGAGCATTGCATTATAATATACAGCATCCGATCATATAGGTGAATATGAGTAATAAAACCTAGGGCTCATAAACTCTCAGACTATGTACCTGTACTGCATTTTAATACCATCTCTCCACTTTCCGTATCATTAAATCTGACACACCAAATTTTATTCCCTTTAGTAGTGTTGTTAGGTTGACTGCCTACTAAATATGAACCCTAAGTGAAGATGACTTCACCTTGGTACTGAGCTTCCTTTGCTTCAATTAACTTTAGTACTTACCTTGCTTCAATTAACTTTGCAGGATCTGTGAAAAGGTCTCCTTATTATTGTGAGATATTTTTCTAAGGAAGGAAAAATATATTTGAGAGTACACAGTAATACAGAAATGAATTAAAAGAAATGGCATCTTTTGGCAAGTAGAAGGTGCTAAAGGCCATATTTAAGTAATAATAATTGTTATAACCTATTTTTAGTCCCTCTTTAAAACCTAATTCTCTTGCTTAACCATCTACAGACTGTCTAAGTACCGAAGAAGCATTTTTGCCTGTCTTGTTCCTATGCTCCTTGTTTATTTGAATTTTACTTCAAACTTCTCAGGGCAGTATGGATGTCTTACGTATTTCAACAGTAAAAATACTGTGAGATTTCTACTCCAGGCATCTTGTATATGACAGAGGGATAGGTATTTGAATATTGCCTTCTAGCAGCTCTTACATCAGACAGAAGGAAGGAATTAGACATGGAATAGGGATAGTACAGTTTTTAAGTACTAACATAGCTGAACCTGCAAGTGAACCAAGCAAAAGAAGACTGAAGGAAATTAACAGTTAACTTGTTTGTTTACTGTTGAGGTATTATAGTAATGGGCACAACGTGATTTCTGAATCTTTAAAAAAAAAAAAAAAGAAAAGGATTCTACCATTTTTTATTTATTTTAAACCTTTTTGGTCTCCAGACTTGGCTAACTTGCTGCTGTAAGTCTGAGCGGGAATTTTGATCACAAATGTGAATTACTGAGATGTGAAAGCCAGTAATGGGGGAATTTGGAAAGTACAATTAAGCCAAAATTATTTTTAAGCTGGCATCCAAAAGCTGATTTAGAAGGCATACATTCCTTGAGATTTGGACATTTTTTTTCCAATGGGAAAATACAAGATTGGGCTTACACAGCATGTGAATGAGTTAGAATGAGCTAGTAAGTAGAAAAACGAAATACCCATGATCGAACTTCAGCCTTTGATTCTTACCCTAAGCAAATATTCAGTGGAACTGGCACATCTAAGAGGACAGTTTGTTAGAAATAGGGACAAAGACTAGGACAGATATTTGAAATACCTAATAAAGGTGTTGATTTGCAGTTTAAAGGAAAAGCTGCCTTATTTTAAAAATTTCTCATCCTTACAAAGTTTAAGAACTTCTGTTCATTTATCTCTAGCTATGTCTTTTTAATCAACAGATTATCTAAATAAAGATGTTTCTTGTTTTCTAGTATGAATATTTTCTATATATCTTACGAATTCACAAGTCCCTTGCTAATAATTAAACCATGAGTGACATTGGTAATTTCTGTCTTTAATAACCCTTGTCTTTTCCTGATATTCTATATGGGACTAAGAGGCTTAAATTAACCTGAATGTAGCTATTCCTCAGGTAAGATATGTTTTGTATTAAATGTACTGTACAGTATCAGAACAAGTTTCTCATTATTTTTCAGTATGCATTTCTGTCATTTTTCATTGTTTTCAGGAGGTCATTGACAACTCCTTACAAAATACCTATATGCTTTGCCTTATTCTTGCCCTTTTTTATTGATACCTTTTGTACATAATCTTAGGACTCCGCGTCTTCAGATGTTCTTGCTAATAAACCTTATCCCATATAATGAAGACTCCTAAACTCAGACAACTTTTCACACTCAGGAGTATGGGGAATATATACCTTTTTCTTTCTTTTTCTTTTTTTTTTTTTTTTTAAGGGCTTCTACAAAGTTTTTTCATGTTGGTATTATTTTATGGACTTTGAATATCTAGCTGTGAATATCTATCTTTCAGAGCCTTGTTTTCTTGCTACACTTTTTGCTTTTATCTTTTTTGCCAAGCTCATTCCTGCCTAAGTTATCTGCATGTTCAGTGTTCAGTTTTATTCAGCGGGGAATTCGTCTAAAATATACCTGGGCATTTTTCATGAGCTAGTGTTGCATTTTATTTCACTATATTTTGCATTCCCTGTTTCAAGAAAGTAGCAGTGGAATATTCTGAATCGAGAAATATCTATTTGTTCCTTACATATTCAGTTAATTTTCCTTGTATTCACCTGTCTGTATAGCCATCAGGGTAGAACTTCGAAATTAATCCAGTTGCAATGAAGGCATGTTGGTGCTTTTAGATTAGTTGCTAATATACCATTTTGCCTTTTTTTTTTTCCCCTCAAGTTAGCCTGCACACAAAAGATATCAAGCAAAAATACCTTAGTCTTGCAGACTTTGGCATGCCTTTTCCTTTCTAGATCTGCAGAATTTTGGTAGTCATTCAGTTGCTGAGTAGGCTCTTGTTCTGTCCATATTCTGAGTTTTAACAATTTGTTTAAGAGCTTCAGTTAATCAGGAATGAATTTGCAAAGAATTTTCTCCTCAGTCTTACAGCTCTGTGTTTCTCTTTGGTACTTCTGATCAAATACTCTTTTTTATAAAGTAGAAAGCTACTGCTTTTACCACTGAAGTCTGTGCGTTTGTTCTCTGTGGTAAATAATCAGTTGGCCTGTGTGCTTTGGAGCTTTGCTACGTTTCTGTTGTTACAGCACATAAAACTTACAAAAAGAAAGTTGATGAATGGATCGGAATGTATGGCCCAGAATTTCCTCCTGCAATATCACACACAAAAAAGGGGTTCACTCTGCTGGAAATCAAAGAGAGGGAAGAAGTTATTCTTCCGTGGCGTATGACAAGGTTCATTCAGTGGTTGATATGTGCTAACTTGGGTTTGAACCTAATTGAAAATCGACTATTCCTCTTTAGTTTGTTAGATTTTCATGTAATTTAGCCAACAAATGCTTTGAGGGTAGATATTTCCTTAGAGAGTCAATAAGCAAATACATGATAGGTGTTTGCTACCATCAGTGGGATATTTAGATTCATGAGCAGCCTGTGGGAAGCTATCTGAGCATAACACCACACCATTGATGGCCCTGGTGGGACCAGGTCACTTGCTGCTGACCAGAGTCTATAATTAAGCCATTCTGTCCTCTATGTAAAAAAACACTGGAAACATGATATTTGAAAGAGAAATTCATTGTACGTTCCTTCAGACAAAAAGGTAGTTTTTAGGATCAAAACTGCCATATTCAGTAGTATAAACTGTCTCTACGACCAAGCTTAGACTCATGTAAACCTCTTCCAGCCAATCTACCTTATACCTTAAAAGATTTTCCCTTTTGTTTTTGTTTTTTTCTTTTCTTCATCAAAGTAAACTGAAGAATAACACGGAATAGGGGCTTGGTAAATGTAGCATTTTCCATTGTATGTTTTAAAGGTTAAATAGCTAGGCTATTACACTGTGTTCTATGTGTCTGTAAAGACTCCAAAATTCAGCAGCTAACCCAGGTGCTCGTGATGGAAAATGTGTTTAAAAAGTAATTTGTTTTCTTTTCTTAGAATTTTTTTTTTTTTAAATTTCACAGCTGAGGAGAGCTGCTGTTGTGTTAAATTCTTTCCTTGCATCTAGGTTCCTACCTGTCTGGAATTCTAATATAAATAAAAGAAAAGGAAATATCAGTAAAAATGATAATTCATGACAGTTATACTGAATAGGAAGGTTATAACCAAGGTATAACAAAGAGGGCAATCTCTTAAACTGTGCAGTATAACTTAAATAAGTGTGTATATATGCGTAATATATAAGTATATGCATATAATATAGATAACTTATACTTTTTGTCCCATTGGGCACAAAATCATGAACTGAAAAGAGTAGATTTATTTTATTGCTCTACAGTCTGTGGTACTGTTTATGCAGTGTTTGAATCGAAGTATTGATTGCAGTAATTTTTGTGATTTTGGTGAGAGGTAGCTGTAGATGTATGAGAGAAATGTGTCTACAGCACAAGTGTGTAGACACGTTTTGGGGCAACAAGGGAGAAATATGCGAGATGTAATTTGGAAATTATTACAGTGAATTCAAGAAGATTGACTATTACTATCTTCAAATAAAAGTCATCAAGTGGCAGAATAGTTCAT
Organism: Charadrius vociferus; assembly: GCF_000708025.1. Taxonomy (NCBI): domain Eukaryota; kingdom Metazoa; phylum Chordata; class Aves; order Charadriiformes; family Charadriidae; genus Charadrius; species Charadrius vociferus. The sequence goes on along the minus strand of NW_009647735.1, from coordinate 2,513,929 downwards.
GAAATTATAGTTAAAAAAAGACAAATTTGTCATATTTTCATACTTTATCCTTTTATCAGTATTCTTCTACTTCTGTACTGTTGCCATATTTTACAAGATCTGTGGGGTTTGGTTTTTGTTTTTCTCAAGGTGAGCTTTATGCTTTTACATAGTTCAAATATATATCCATGAAACAATGTTCAAGTCAGTTGGTTGCATATAAACAACTGGTATTCAAAGGGATGACACCTGCTATAAGTTCCAAGATTTGCGATTGTTTTTTTCAAAGTTAGTGTTCCCGAACTCTCTAAAGAACAATGTTTGGGAATTTGCTTTGTAGGTTGTTTTGCACATTGCTTGCAGTTTTCCTCATAGATCTAAATAGTCTACTAATGATTTGTGTGTCTTGTAATTGGTTCTATATTTTATAGAAGGATTTATTGCTGTTACAGTGTAATGCAGTTATTAACTGTTATGTTTGCTAATCTTTGTCAGTCTTGCATTTAGTTGCCTTCATATTTCTGAAATAATTTCTTTTGCAGAACATATACATATTTGAAAATATGACTTCTCAAGCAGAGTTGGCTTCCCCTTTCACTATAATTAACATTCAGTGATACATTCCTGAATGGACAGTGTACAAGGTATACTCTGTTTTCCCTCCTGTGCTCAGAAAGATCAACTCTGTAATTAATGTGCTCAAGTGGCTGTCGTCTAAGATAAGAAAAGTCAATCCAAACATGTGTTAATAGCTTCAACTTCAATTAATTTTCATCAGGACTGTCATATACCCCCCAGTGACCCAAATACTATTGGAAGATGTCTGCCTGTGTATTTTTTTTAATGAATTGACCAGATTGAGAAATAAATAGGAAGAGTAACATACAGAAATCTCTATAAAAATGTGATCAGACTGTTTTCCCTATGCTATATCTGATCATTTTGTACTTAGTATAGATGTCAGCCACTGCTCAAAATGACAACAAAAAGTCTGAAGGTAATAATATTCAGTTTTATTTGTACTATAGATTTTTTGGCAAATTATTTTCCTGGCAGTCTGTTGGCAAGCAGTATATCAGATTTGTTGGGTACTTTTGCTCAGAAAGTGTAGACTGTGTTAGCACTTGATATACTATGTATCGTTGAGAAATAAGTGACTTGCTTGTAGTGGAAACAAAAAATTATAGGGCAAGCAAAGTCAAATTTTTTATTGCTTTCTACTTAACTCCCTCAGAAAGGCAGATGCCTTTTCTTGGAGAAAAGAGTTTTCTGTCTTTATCTGTTGAGGTTCATTGTGGTCTTTGGACTTCTTCATTGTTGAACTGCAACTACTTCTGCATAGTATGGGAAGTCAAATTTAGCCAATATAAAACCTAATGTATGATGTTTACTAACTTTTCTTTCCTAGCAGCAATTAGCCATATGTTTGAACCTGATCTTCCCCATTCTCTGAACATCTCTCTCCTTAATTTGACTGCTTACCAGCTGGGAGGCATGTGAGATACCTTGCCATCCTGCTGATGTGCCTCTCTGACTCCAGAGAGAGGTCTGAGATGTGAGGATGGAAAACTATACTTTACTTGTTGTAGGCTGTACAACTCAAAACAGAATAAATTAGTTTTGGTATGAGTATTTCATGACAGTCTAATCAAAAGAAAAACAGCGATGTTGCCAAGGGAAATAATCTGCCATGTACCATCAAAACCATGGCATACATGATCTTACTTTGTGCTCCTTATTTTTACTCATATTGAGCACCACTGATTCCAGAGAAAATCTGGGATCCGGTAAGTGTATTGTTCTGCAACTTCATACAAGGACAATCCTATTGAACAAAGTATGTTTATTGATTTCTGCTATTTAAAGCATAAATGTCTGAAGGATTGGAATGTTTTAAAAAATTTGGCTGCATCGGCACGGGCATTTTTGTTCACACGGCAATGCATTTTGAAGCAAATCTCCCAGTTGCTTGATTTACTGCACATTGTTTTGACTCATAATACTGAAGATTCAGACTCATGAAGTTCAAAGCCAGCACTAGTGTTGAGAAACTTGTTGAAAGAACTTAGTTGGAAAAAGATCTAATTACAGTGTACCATAACATTATGGTTATGGTATATCACTCTTCAAATATATATATATCTTTAAACCACAGAGATTTTAGGGCTGCCATATTGAAGTACTGCTTCTCACTCTTCCAACGCAAAGGCTTGAATGTGAGCTTCTCCAAGAGCTCTTTGAATGGAAGGGGTTTGGTAGAAGGAAAAAAGATGAAGCAATGTTTAAGGGACAAGTCTAAATTAGAAATAAATGTTTCATTATTCTAAAAGAAATCAGTATTCTTATGATTGAGACTAATTAAAGGTACTCTGCAGTATCGAGGCTTCTGTAGTAAGTTACCAGATCCAGAACGTACTTTCAACACAAAAGAAAAGTCTCTCAAAAAACATTAAGCTGTAGCTAAGATGAAGCAAAAGAGTAAAGATGGGATATTTATGTGAAAGGTTGGCACACATTCTCTACTACTTAGCCCTGTGTGTTTGCAGCTGCCAAATGGCTTATGAAGAATAGTAAATAATGGGTATCATTTCAGTCTTTTCTTTTCTTGCATCAGAGGTACAGACTTCCAGTATAAAAGGTGTTGGTTTGTGTTGAGGCACTTGTCTACGTCTCCTTCTTCTTCCCAGCCCTGAACTGGTTACCACTGCTCCAATTCAGACCTGGCTGGGAGGACTGGGAAGTGTGGTGAAAAATGTTCGCTCAGTAGTAGGACATCCCCAGAGCACAGCTCTCTGCTGTAACACAGACTGGAAACTTTTTCCTTCTTCTTCTGCCAGAGCAGTTAGTCAAGGTTACTGTGTTTAAAAGCAGGTTATAGATGATATGCAATAGTCTTTCAATTTCAGAGCTATCAGCCAGGGAGACATGCTTCATTAGTCTCAATAATTATCAGAAATAATGATGAAAAATAATCAGAAAGGCGAGGGGAAAGGCACCCATCCTGCCTCCAACCTTGCTGTCAGTGGTCATTAGAGGGTCCTCCCACAAAGAAAAGCTTAATTCTTGGTTTATGTCTCAGCTTAATGCTTTGTTGTCCCAGTATATCCAAATGCTTAAAGGAAAGGAAATAAGCAAGAGTAAGAGAAAAGTTATTTTTATATAAGCATGATTTTTCTTCACTAGTGCCAGATGGAGTATCTTAATAATGTGATAAACCAATAGAGCTGAATTACTGCACTGGATTTTCATGACACAGAGCCCACTTATGTTAAATCACATGTGGGCTCAAACACAGGGAGCTTTAAGCTAAATGAATGAATCCTTTTGCTGCAAATAGTGGAAGTAACTTGTTCTAGCTCACTAATTAAGATATCTTTTACCAACTTTTGATATTTAAAAACTATAACATAATAAAACAACATAATAAAACCTACAAGGGATATGTATGCTTTCCACTTGTTCCTTAATGTATTTCCGTCAATCTCTGTTGATCTTTCTATTGTTATCAGTACACGCATGATATACTTACGTAACAGATCTCATCCAGTCTGTCAGGTGGGAGAAAAACTTGTTTTATCCTAGACATAAATTTGAAATGATTTAAAAGTCTCGAGTCCGTGCTCTGCTAATGTCAGCATACTCAATCCATGAAGGCAGTTTGATGTAAAGTCATAGAATGTAGGATTATTTAATGTTTTTTTCTTGCCTCTTTTTTTTTTGTTTTGTTTTCTTGTGTGTGTGCCATTCCATATTACGAATTGCTACATTCAGCAGGGGCATCTTTCAGAAGTCTTGTTATGGAAGAAATAGGTTATTTGCCTCATAACCTTTCTGGTTTTGTAGTAGTTCTAAATTAGGTTCCTTGGATCACTCTTCAAGGTCAGTGGCTTTTTCATTAAGTGCAGAGAGCCTTAGCTGCTTCTGAGTTACTTAAATTCCCCATGCTCTGGGCCACTGGTTTTAGTCTTAGTTCACTTTCATTTTTGGATTTGGCCAAAGTTAATATAACAAGCTGTATGTGTTATCAGCTTTTTCATTTCCCTCCTCCCTTTCTTTTTTAATATGAGAGCTCATCCTTTCAGTCTGACTGATCACCTGCATGATTGCTGGCGTATTAAGTCCAAACTCTGTCATTAGCTTTCAGTAGGTCAAGAACATGGGTTGCACGGCAGGCAGAGTGCAGAGACTGCAAAGTATGATTTTTTTTTTGTCATTCTTTTTGATATTGCCATTTATATCTGTTAATACAAAAAGGACAGGCCTCTGACATTACTCTTCAGAATACAGCTGACACCATTAAAAATCTCTAAGCTCTAACCATTTGTTTGGTAACTTGATAAGAAAAGCGTATCAACAAAAGAACATGGCTGAAGTGTTGTGTGTGTATAAACTAAGTTTATAGAAAACATAATTTCTAGCTTTCTGCCAACCATATGCCAAGTAAGGAACTTCTGTAATTCTGGAAAATGGTATCTGCTGCAAATTGTCATAATAAATACTTAAGCTTTCTCAGCATCTCTTATCTCAGCATTTTTTTAAAGTTTGAATTGTGTCCTTCAGTTCCCCTGCATGGTAGGTCACAGTTATCATTTCTTTTAAAACGAGTAAGAAGCTTAAGAAAACACACATTATTTTCCTCAATAGTATGTGATGAATAAATGACAGAAGCAGAAATAACGTCCTGCTGTTCTAACTGTTATGCTGTTATATTTCATGGCTTGTAATACAGTTGGAAGGAAGATCAACGCTTTGTCAGAGTGACTAAGCAGTTGGAGGTGCTGTGTTAATGTTGAAATCTCTCACAGGATTTGGTTTCACTTGATGATTACATTCAATTAGAAAACACCCCTAAGTGACTTCTCAAGGTTGTGGCTTAACTTGCTGTGATTTCCAAGTGAAAAAAAAACAACTGGAGAAGATAATATTAATTGTACTCTTCACAGCATTTCGTAAGGAGCAGCCAAGTTCAGTGCCGTTTTCCCAGGCACTCTGCAGATGAGTGACCAGGAACTTTTTCAGTTCAAATAGCTTAGGTTCTAAATAGATAAGTGAAAAAAATCACTGCGGCAAATGTAATTTTATTGAGGGAAGGACAGAGTGAAAGAGGAGATTCTCTAAAGAGGTGATGCCAAGAACAAAGTTTTTGGGCAAAGCACCTGGGTGAAGCTCTGATTGTTCTTCCTTTTCATGTCACAATTCTTGTTTTGATGGAAGTGTCGATGTGCAATGGTCCCTTAAACTCTGTCTGGTCTTTTTGTTTTGGACTCTCTAGCCTCCTTGTACTTGTTTTTTGAAAACTAAAGGCTTTGCTGGTAATGTGACAGAAAGCATTTCAAAGCACCAGATGTTCACAGAAAGACCTACTGCAATGTCCTAGCATGGGTCCATGTTGCTTAGCTTTACTATTTTTTTCCTTTTATTAAGATCAGGTTGCAGAGACATAAGCTTAAATGTGAATGATAAAGAGCTAAATAAAATTGTGAGAGAAACATCACCTTAAGATAGTGTACCTCTACCTTGTTGCTTGCCAATATTCTGTAGTGTCTTAAATCTAATTTTCAAAGCCTCTTATTCTAACAGGAAGGAAAGAAGATGCTGCTTAGTTCTATAAGTCCTCTTCAGATCTGGCAGATATTTAAGGATGCTTTTCATAGAGTGCAAGAACTCTTGATCCCCAGGTGTAAGAAATCAGAAAAAAAGAGCAAGACACCAGCATGGCTGAGTCAAGACTTGCTGGTTAAACTAAAGGGCAAGAAAGAGATGCACAGGTGGTGGAAGAAGGGAGAGGCATCCTGGGAAGAGTACAGGGATGCTGCTGGTTGTGTAGGGATGGGGTCAGGAAGGCCAAGGCACAGCTGGAGCTGAACTTGGCAAGGGATGGAAAGAATAAGAAGGGCTTCTACAGGTGTGTCAGCCAGACAAGGAAGGTCAAAGAAAGCGTATCCCCTGGGATGAGCAAGACTGGCAAACTGGTAACAACAGATGAGGAGAAGGCTGAGGTACTCAACAACTTTTTCACCTCAGTCTTCACTGGCGGCCTCTCTCCCCACACCTTTCGAGTAGATGGACCGCAAGGCAGGGACTGGAGGAGCAAAGTCCCTCTGACTGTAAGAGAAGATCAGGTTTGTGACCACCTGAGGAACCTGAACATACAGAAGCCTATGGGACCTGATGAGATGCATGCCAGTGTCCTGAGGGAATTGGCTGATGTAGTTGCTGAGCCACTCTCCATGACATTTGAAAAGTCACGGCAGGCAGGTGACGTCCCCAGTGACTGGAAAGAGGGAAACCTTGCACCCATTTGTATCAGGGGTAGAAAGGAGGACCCTGGGAAGTACAGACCTGTCAGCCTCACCTCTGTGCCTGGGAAGATCGAGGAACAGATCCTCCGAGAAGCTATGCTAAGGCACGTGGAGGACAGGGAGTTGATTTGAGACAGCCAGCATGACTTCACCAAAGGGAAGTCCTGCCTGACCAACCCAGTGGCCTTCTGTGATAAAGCGACTACATCAGTGGACAAGGGAAGAGCTACAGATGTTGTCTGTCTGGAGTTTTGTAAGCCCTTTGACATGGTCCCCCATGACATCCTTCTCTCTAAATTGGAGAGAGATGGATTTGCTGGGTGGACTATTCTGTGGATGAGGAAGTGGCTGGATGGTCACATCCAGAGGGTAGTGGTCAACAGCTCAATGTCCAGATGGAGATCGGTGACAAGTGGTGTCCCTCAGGGGTCCATATGGGGACCATTATTATTCAGTATCTTCATTAATGACATAGGCAGTGGGGTTGAGTGCACCCTCAGCAAGTTTGTGCATGACACCAAGCTGAGTGGTGCGGTTGACACACCTGAGGGACGCTAAGCCATCCAGAGGGACCTGGACAGGCTTGAGAAGTGGGCCCATGTGAACCTCCTGAGGTTCAACAAGACCAAGTGCAGAGTCCTGCACCTGGGTTGGGGCAACCCCTGGTATCAATACAGGCTGGAGATGAAGGGATTGAGAGCAGTTCTGCCTAGTGGGACTTGGGGCTACTGGGGGCTGAAAAGCTGGACATGCATGAGCCAACAATGTGCGCTTGAAGCCAAGAAAGCCAACCGCATCCTGGGCTGCATGAAAAGAAGCATGGCCAGCAGGTCAAGGGAGGTGATTCTGCCCCTGTACTCCTCTCTGGTGAGACCCCACCTGGAGTGCTCCAGGGTCCTCAGCACAGGAAAGACATGGACTTGTTGGATTGGGTCCAGAGGAGGACCACGAAGATGATCAGAGGGATGGAGCACCTCTCCTGTGAGTACAGGTGGAGGGAGTTGGGGTTGTTCAGCCTGGAGAAGAGAAGGCTCTAGGGACACCTTATTGCAGCCTTCCAGTACTTAATGGAGGCCTACAGGAAAGATAGGGCCAAACTTTTTTAGCAGGGCCTCTTGTGACAGGACAAGGGGTAATGGCTGTAAACTGAAAGAGGGAAGATGGAGACTAGATAGAAGGAAGTAATTGTTTACAATAAGGGCAGCAAAACACTGGCCCAGGTTGCCTAGAGAGGTGGTAGATGCCCTATCCCTGGAAACATTCAAGTTCAGATTTGATGGGGCTCTAAGCAACCTGATCTAGTTGAAGGTGTCCAGATGAGCCATGGAAAGAACCAGACTATATTTGCTTTGTTCTTATGCTTCTTTCACTAAGTGCCCACTTACCACTCTCGGAGGCAAGAGTCTCTTAAACATATCTTCCGTCTGGTCTTATATTATCTGAACGAACATCAGGAAGATGTTCGTTCACCACCAATGATATCAGACAGTTAATGTGAATACTAAGGGTAATTGGACTGTAGGTGTCTGGGATTGAACTCAAAGACGGTGCTTTAATTCAGCAAGGAAGTTGAAAGTGTTTCAAGTGCTTGGTTAGAAGACAAAATTATAAATATCCATCCTACAGTGGTTGATCAAGTTCCCCTTTCTTTATTGAAATCTGCTATGAAAAATAGTCATGCTTAAAAGTCAGTCAAATAGCAAAGAAAAATGGTTGGAAATAAAATTTTACATTTTTCCTACGTATTCATGTAGAATATCAGTTGAGAACATCTGGAGATACAGTAAGAGTGTATTTTCAACTTAAGAGAGTCAAATGTGAATTTCTAACATAAGAATAATTAATATTCAGATTTATGTGATAATGGAAATTTTCCTAGTTATTTTCCCCAGTATGCCCTCTAAAATGCTTAGCTCTTTGCGTGTTTAGTGTAACTGTATGACCTTGCCCTGGCAGTCCATGTGTTCAGTTCACTGGTAATATGCAACTATTAATAGGTATAACTATAATATATCCAATAATTGGAAAAAATTGTACTGTATGAAGTTATGCACATTATCGCAGGTTTAGGTAGAATAGACCTGATAGTTTTATTTAATTTTTCAGAAACAAAACTCAGTCCCGTATTATTGAGACTATATTTCAGAACGTGCTTCAGTACATGCTTAGTTAAGTAGTTCAAGGTGAAAGCTCTGCCTTAACAGAATGCAAAATAATTTATTTATTAAAAATTATCATATTTTAAACGATCAACAATTTTGGGTTTCCACACAGATTAAATTTATTTTTGTAATTAAGTGTTTTTCTTAGATAAAAATGGCCTAACAGCACCATCTTCTGACAAACTGTAATTTCTGCAGTAACCTTGAAAAGCACTTTTAATCCCTTGCATATGTGTTTTTGTTGCTGTCACAAATAAAATAGAGATTATAGGGGAAGTAAATGTACGTGTAATCCCATGTATTCTAACAGAAAACATTAGCTGTGAGTCCTGAGCAGCCACTTACTTTCCAATTTCCTCTTTTCACTTAAAACAGTAAGAGAATTCCATTCAACTGTAATTGTGCCTCAAATTGTTGTTGAAGGGTTTGCTGCAAAAACATTTCAAAGGTATATTTCTGTCAAATATTTGGAACGAGGTAATTTATATGTCATTTGAACAGTAGACAGTTCTAGCAACAGATGTCTTGTAACATTACGGTGAGAGTAGAAATATATATTTCCCGTTCTCTTACCCAGTGTTGATGTATTTGTACAACCAAAATTGCTGTCACTGTTGTAGTCAAGTGCACAAAAGAAATGAATATTGATCATTTTAACAGATTTGTGATCCATTTAGGGCAACAATGGTATTAGGTGATTTAATTTTGGCAATAGCGCTTTTACTCATGTTTGCCTTATGTTATCTATGAGCTCATGCACTTGATCACCATGAAATCACAGGTGACCACACAGAAGCAGTGCTGAGGTGACTGCGTGTCTCCAGCCATCAAAAAACACAAGGTGGCTTAGCTTACCCCACAAGAAACAGGTTTCAAAAAATTACCTTACATTTGCCACGAGATAAGAGGATATATATGGACTGCAGTATGGATTAGCTTATCCACAGTAGTTATGTCATGGAATGCTGGTTTCAGGTTTGATATATCACAGATATTCTTCAATACACAACACAGTCAAACATTAGGATATGGAGCATTAGAGATACTGTACTGATTTGTGCTGGTAGTGAGATCACTTACGTCACTGCTGTTTCCATCTGAAGGCTGAGCTTCATTGGAGTTGCTAACAGAAATCTGAGCCTGTGCTCTTGGGACAGAGCAAGTTCAGAGCAAGAGGCAGAAATCAAAGGGAGATGAAAGATTCAATTCCTTTTTTTTTAAAAAAAAAAAAAACAACACCAAAACAAACCAAGAAAAACTTATTGTTCTTGCTTATACGCTCATTCCAGGCTTATGACTGGAATTTACAAAAGTACCAGGTTCCTAAAAAAACAAACAAGCCCCCAAAACCAACAAAACCACCTCAAACAAAAAACAGGTTCCCAAAAATTATCAGGTTCCTAATCCTCCATTTTGTCGTAACTCATAGTTTCTTGTCTCTAGTTCTCAGAACAGATTTGTTGCTCCTACAAAACAGTGCAAGTTTTTTTCATAGAGAGGAGCTTACTGAGCTCCTCTGTCGGCTTGTTCCTCACAGTAGAGACTATGAAGATGTATGGACTTCTGACTGCTCCCTTCTTTTACTTTGACGTTGATATACCAATGGTTCTCCTTATTTAACTCCCAAAATGACAACTGACCTTTCTTGATATTTCTGCTTCTTGGGTTTGGTTCACCTTAAATTCAGTTCCAGTCTTATTTCTTGAAACTCGATTGCGGTTTGGGCTTATTCTTTCTGTCAGATCTCATATTTCCCAGTCAAAATTGACTCATAATGTATAATCTAAATCATCATTTATGCATATGGTTACAGATGTTACCAAATTCATATTTTTCAAGTTTAAGTTAAATTTTAATTGTAGTAAGCAGTAGTATTCTATGGAAGCTGCTTTACAGATGTTAAAAGGTAAGGGATTTAGACTTTGGAAAGTTTGTTTACCTGCTTTGCTAAAACAAGGAAGCTTAGTTTGACTTAGTAAACTCCTGGAATATAAATGTCATTTAGAAATATTATATACACACTTTCACTGGTGGTAATAGATGCAACTATAATGAATGTTTGACAAGTTATAGAGAATCATCCAACGTCCTCAAAAAAGTGATAATAAACATAGTACTGAAACAATTTATGGAACAGTAACTTTGCATCTCAAGTGAACAAACTATATTTCGTATTATTTCAAGTAATTTGTGAAAATGCACATTTCTATTATAAACCTGCCAGGTATCTTTTTAGGTAATGACTGTTTTCATATGTATTCATGAGTTTTTATCTAGATAACTAATCCCTGTACATATTCACACATTTAAATGTTAGTTGTATCACCACTGTCTTAATGAGGAAATATATGCCCTACACAGCAGTAGTGCCTAGAAACTTGTAGCAGGAATAACTGAAAATATTCAAAGTCTGTCATGGTGAAATGAGTGTGTTACTTAGGGATTGTGTTCAAATAATCTTACATGTTAATAAGAGAAGTAGTAAAATTTCCAGTCTTAAATTAGTAATTGAAGCATTTTCAGACTAAAAGGTAACAAACACTGTTGGAGGAAAGTGGAAATGGAAGTTTGTTGTCATTACTGTTTTGGTGATTGTCCTCCAACGTGACCAGATCTCTGAGGTCTGACATGCTGGAGCAGGGCTTACATACATAGACCCTTTGAGCTCTAAAAAAATATAGCAGTAAAAAAGCTACTATTTTAGTTCAGAAATGAAAGTTTAGAAATATTTTCAAATCATTGCATTACAACTTGAAGACAGGAATGC